>NC_073715.1:742335-1113503 GCF_023634085.1 Falco cherrug | reverse complement strand
GAGGGCTGTGCGTCACCTCTGTGCTGGGAGGCCACTTACACGGGGAGAAGAAGAGCACAGGCAGGGGATGGAGGGGATGTCAGTGGGATGACATGGACAGCACCAGCCATCTCCCAGCTGCACACATCCTGGACACTATACGTGCCTACAGTACCTCGTGATGGTCGCTGCCAGCAATGCACCCTGGGCTCACCTGGTGCCAAGACTCTGCAGACAAGGTAGAATCCATGTAATCTCTTTTGTTGTCCCCTGCTGGCTCAAGGTGGGGTAGGGCAGCATCATCTGGGGCGGGGGGTTGAGGCAATGAAGGAGCCACTTCATCCTTGTGTGCTGCTGGAGACTCAGTGGCTGTGCTGGGCTCTCTCTGAGGCTCCCCAGACAAGGGAGGCTCACTGTCCTGAGGTGCTGCAGGTGGTGCTGCTGCCATTACCACACCCACACTTTGTGCCGGGTCCCCCATGTTCTGCCAGCTGCTGACTGAGCTCCTGTATCGCAGGCAATGCCTCGTGCAGGACCTCTCTCATTTTGCAGTCGTCTGTGTCCCTGCAGAGCCATGTTGTAGGCTATGGGGCTGTGTGGGGCAGCAGCTTGGCTCTCTGCCACAGCTGTGGGCTGCTCACTGAGGAGAGGAGAAGCTGGTGTCTTCCTCGCCTCTTTTCCTACGGTAGCTAGAGATGCGCAGTACCACTCTTCCACAGGAGCTCCGGTCAGGGCAGGCAGCTGCTGGCTTATCATCCATGTGTTCCTCTGGGACAGGGGACACTCCCTGCAGGTTTCTGGCTTTGTCTCCTGATGTCCCTCTGCCTACACTGCTCAGCCAGCAGGGCCCATCCTGGAGACCAGCGTGGGTGTCCTGGTAGAAATCCAGGAATGAGGGGTTGGCCCAGATGCTGTAGATGAGGGTTTCCTCTTCTTGGCACAGCTCTTTATCATATTTGTCTTCCCAATCGTCCTGCTCAGACAAGACACCTGACACATCCTGTAAAAACATTAAGGGCAAAAGGAGATCTAAGCACCCGTTATTGGGTACTGGGGGAAACACAGGCACTTAGGGACATGATTTAGTGGTAGAATATGCAGTGCCACGTGTCGGGTTGGTTAGGTTTATGGTCCACAGCCAGAGGAGGGCTGTGCGTCACCTCTGTGCTGGGAGGCCACTTACACGGGGAGAAGAAGAGCACAGGCAGGGGATGGAGGGGCTGTCAGCGGGATGACACGGACAGTACAAGCCATCTCCCTGTCACACATGCCCTGGACACTGTGCCTGACTGCAGTACCTCGTGATGCAGCCTGCTGTTGGGCTGGGGGGGGGGCGTTTTGCCTCCTCATGCGGTGGGCATCTTCGGCGGCGCCTGCCGACGACCCGGCCATGGTCACCCAGGGGAGATGCTGCCTCCTGAGGGAGTGGCTCTCCTGGGAGTGGGCACCCCAGGGCTCTGGCTCCTTAAATACCCGCGGGGTCACCGTGGGGACCCGCATCACAATGACCTCTGGGCACGCTGCACCGCCTGCATCACAAAGCCCTGGCGATGCTGTGGAGCCTGGCGGGGACTGGCTTGTGCCCGGCTGTGCCCGGCGTGGGGCAGCCCCTGCTTGCCCCTCACAGAGGCCCCAGCAGGCCCGAGCCCGCACCTCCCACATCCCCCCGGTGCCAGCAGCCTCTGCAGAGCTCAGTCCTGTGTGCGTGCAGCAGCTCTGGCTGCCACCGCCCGGGGCCTTGTCCCCACGCATGGCTCCCACACAGGGCGCCCAGGCCTGGGGACGCTCCGGTGCCCGCCTACAGCAACGCAGGGGAGGCCCGCAGGCCCGTGCCCAGAGGCCACTGGCCACGCCGAGCTGCTCCCGGCAGTCGCCATGGGCCGCGGGGTGACCAGCCCTCTCCCCAGCCGGCTCTGGGAGCTCCCTCCCAGGCTGCTCTTCTTCAGTGCCTTTCCTCCAGAGGTGGAGCGTGCACGGGCTCACACCCACAGCCAGGACGAGGGAGCAGGGCTGCCTCCCTGGGGCTGACGCTCTGTGCTCCCCTTCCAGCTGGAACGAAAAGAAAAGCCGCCTTTGCTCCCAGTTACAACACAGAGAAACACCCGTGTCTCGTGCACGTGCCTGCACCTTTTCTGACAGAAAATGGCTTTGGGGTACTATGGAAACTCCTGGGGAGAAAAAAAAACCAAACCATTAAAACAAACGCTGCTCAGCTGATGTTGGAGACCTTGGTATTAGACACCCAGACCTGTTCTCCTCCACGCAGCTGTCACTCCTGCACCAGGAACTGCTTGCTAGTGGGTGAATCTGACGGCAGCAGCTCCCAGGCAGAGCTGGGAGCAGCCCCTGGGGACACCTTTAGGCTTTACAGCAGTGTTTGCTGCCCCAGCACGGGTCCCCTGCCCCCTGCAGGGACCAGGCAGGAGGCCGGAGGGAAGAGTCCCACCAACAGCTTTGGCCTCCAGGCTGGAGAACCCTGTCCCAGGCTCAGGCACCGCTGCCTCCGGGCTCCCCTACCCCATCCTGGGGCAATAAGGCAACTCTCTTCCTTCTACAGAACAACACTCAAAGCTTAAGGGGAGGAGGAAAAGCCTATTTCCTCCCTCATGCAGGTTTCCCCCAGGCCTAGAGGTTGCTGCTGTCTTCTGCTCGGCTGGGAGAGGGGTTGGAGCCTTTCTCCACCTCTCCTCGACCGCCTCTCTCCTGGGCTGGGCTGGAGGGTGGGGAGTCCAAGCGCCTCCAGTGCCGAGGGCCTGCCAAGGAGCAGACGCTCTCAGCAAAGCAGACGGCAACCACAGGTGCTGTTTCCCAGAGGACCTCTTGAAAGCAGCCTGCAGCAGGACCTGGCAGCCGGGAGACCCAGCACTGCGTGCCCGTCATCACAGCTGATTTTGCCGCTTGCATCCTGCTGCCACTCTCTCCCTCACCAGCACGAGCAGGCAAACCCCTGCCCTGCAGCTGGGTGTCTGTCCTGCTCCCCCGCTCTGGAGACCTGCCGCCCTGGGTGCCCCGAAGGAGAGGGTGGCTGCTGCTCTCAGCGGTGTCAATCGCTGCCCGTACCTGGGGTTGCTGTCGGTCCTTCCCCGCAGACCAGGCTCCCCACGCCGCCCACTCTGCCTTTGCTTGCTCGAGCTGCTCTTGCCACTTGGGCCTCACTTGCTCCCACTCTGCAGGCAGCTGCCAGACCTCCTGGAGGGGATGGCAAGGCAGCAGAAGGCAGGATTAGTCTCAGCGCCTGGAACGGGTGTCCTTCGGGTCTGACCCGTGTTGCCGCCCCTTGCCTCAGCTGGTCGGTTGGCAGGGCTTTGCCCCTAACACATCGGGGGCTCTGGGGTCATTCTAGGCTCCTGGCAAACACAGCTGCGACCAAAGCCCTGCACTGTGAACAGCCGAGAAAGGACTTGGGCATCTCCCATAGCCCCTGGGCCAGGAGAAAGTGTTTTGTGACAACCCAGGGGGCAAGGAAGATCTGAAGGAGGTGACAGACAGCCGACAAGGAGCGCACGTCCAGGGCTCCTTTCAGGCTGGCTCTCTGCACAAAGAGGCTTCTGCCGAGTCCCCAGCAGCACGGCAGCTACAGCAAGGCACGCACCTGCAGCGCTTTCTGGCAGTCGTCTGAGGATGGGAGTGTAGAGGTGGGTTTGGCTGGAGAAGCCGGCTCCTGCCTGCCTGCCTCCTTCATCCTGGGGGAGCTGCCTGGACACGGGGGGAGCGCACTGCAAAGAGGCACCAGGAGCAGTCGGCATGAGCACGGGGCAGTTTGCTCTCCCACCTTTGCCTGGCACCAAAGATCCCCAGGCTGGCAGAAGCAGCGCGCGAGGTGGGGCCATTTCTGCTGGCAGCGGGGAGCCTTTCCTGAGCCCCCTCAGATGGACGGGGGAGGTCTGCACCTCAGCTCTTGCGTGAGGGAACCACAGGGACGTGGGGTGCACTCAGCATCCGCCACCTTCCCCAGGGAGGGGCCCACAACAGGGGAAACAAGCACATAAGAGCCATGCGGCACGTGTCAGGGACCTTGCCGCGTCCCTGCAGCCGGAGTGTCCGGAGGGGAGGTCTCTCCTCCACGGGTGCAGGATCCCTTTCATCCCTTCCCACCAGGGTCTCACCTCTCAGAAGTCTTCTTGCCCAAGTCTTTCTGTCTTGTGCCTGGCCCCTGACTTGGCAGTGCAGCAAGGGAAAGCTTCCTCCGTCTCTGCAGCAGCTTGCCAGGATGCGCCTCTGCACCTGGCAAAGGAGGAAACTCAGCAGAGCAGCCCCCTGGGGAGTGCCTTTTGACGGAGCTGTGGTCACCCAGCGCGGGGCAGGGCCTCAGCTGGGCAGCGGAGACCTGTTCCCACACCTTGTCTGAGCCTGGACTTTGCTGCAGCCTTCTTGGCCCAGGCGGACAAAGCCTTGGCCACTGCTCTGCTGACCACCGTAAAGCGAAACCTGGGCAGGAAACGATGACACAGGCTTGAAGGGTGACCCCTACCCTCTGCAGCTTCCCAGCACTAATCCTCACAACTCTCGTGTGAGGCACGGCACCCCTCTTCCTCGTGGCCATGCAGCCATGCATGGGTTTTATTAGCAATCTATCTCCCCCCAACACCAGGCGGCGTAGCTTAAAGCCCTCCCTGTGTGCAGCTGGCTCTCTCTGACGGGAGTGACGGGCAGGCTGGGCATGAGAAACGCAGTGACGCTGCCCGGCCACTCCAGGAGAACACACGTGTAACCCCAACTCATCGTAAGTTAACCAGAAACCAGCCCCTTCAGGTCAGGCCCCCTCCCAGACTCAACGTGCAACGCCAAGCCCCGGCAAGGCGCACTCCTGATCAGGAGCTGGGAATCCGCCCGCTCGGTCAGTCGAGGGCTGCAGAGGAAACGCACTCACCTGGGGAAGGCGTGGGCAGGAGCAGCCTGCATCCCCCGAGTGCTGGTCGCTCCACCGGAGACAGCTGCACCGGGCATCCTCAGCCTCTGTAAAGTGACACAGAGCTGCTAGAAGGTTTCCAAGGCACTTTGCTCTTGGCTCCCAAAGGAAGCAGACCTGTCTCCTGCTCCAAAAGGAAGCCACTTTTCCAAACCCCTCCTCCAAATCCTCCGCCGTGAACAGGAGCCCTTGCTCTGCTCTGGAGAAGCTGCACAGCAAACACTGAGACTGCGCAGTAACGCTGCCAGCCTTTCTGTAGGGCAAGAACTCAGAAGCTCAGAATAAAACTTCTTTTCCAATGGAGAACTCAGCGTGGGCGAGCACGTGGAAAGGTGTCGGACTGGCCTGCCACGTGCAGGCTGCCCAACGACCATCGGGTTGCTCACCCTTCAAGAGGCTTCCCAAAGTCACTGCATCACCCTCAAAGCCTGAGCAGCTCGCAGTGCTGAGCAGCGCAATCCAGCTGGCCTTGCTCTCCAGCCCTGTGACGCAGTCGCAATAGAACTGCATGCACAGGACGTTGTCGGTGAAGGACAGAACGCCAATGTCCTTGAAGGTGAAGGCGAGGCGCTGCCTGTTCCTCAGTTGGAAAGAGTGCAAGAGTATGGTCTCTTGCACACAGCTCTGCACCACGTGCCATGGGAAGGAAGTGGCTCGTGACAGCCACCTGTGGTTCAGCGGCTCGTTCTTGACATCCTCTGCAAGCAGGAGGAACATCGTCACTGGCAGAGCGGGCTGAATTTCCATGTAAAATTAGAAACGAAATGCCAGAGAAAAGGTCGTTTACGGAAACGGCTCTTGGGGAGTGGTTATTTTGGGAGGAGCTCAAGCTGTCCGCCTAACTTTGGAGGGAATTCTCTCCAGAGAAATTCTGAAGTCCTCATTTCTCTGCGCCCTTTCTGAAGGGCAGAGAGCATGCACCCCAGTCCCAAACAGGGCGCGGGAAAGTGGAGGGCGGCCGTTGCCTTCTCACCAGGAATAACCTCTGTGAGGAACGCGAGCTCCCGCAGGGATAACTCACCAATGTCCAGCTGGGAGACAGGTCTTCAAACCGCGTACACCTCTTCCTCACCTTGGAATCGCTCTTGGACCGTAGCAAAGGTCCCGAGTCCTGTGACCAGGACCCCCTGCCCAGGAAAACGACGCAAAGGCTGACCACAGGGAAGAGCAAAACTCTATCACGTGCCAAAAGCTTTCTCAGACTAGATCTGGGCACGCTTTCGCCCCTGGTTGACCACGAAGCAAGAGCAGGAGAGCTGCTGAGGGACTCCCTGAGAGAGGCCTGCTGTGAATCCTCCGCAGGAGGAGCAGCAGCGCTTCACCTTTCTCGGCCTTGGCCGTCGGGCTGGGTGAGGGTGAGCTTTTCAGCGGCTGCAGGTCTCGGTCGCAGAGTACAGCGAGGGTGAGGGCAGGCAGAGATCAGGCAGGAGAGGTTGTGGTCACCGAGGACATCCCCAGGGAAACAGGAACTCTGCAGGGACACACTGGGGACACCAGCACACAGGCAGGGACAATATTATGATGTTAGGGACTTCCGGGGGGACACCAGGACTCCCAAAGGGATGTCACTGGGACATTAAAGACACCCACCGAGACACACTGGGACACAAGAACACACGGGGAGACACCACGGCGATATATAGAATGGCCTGGTAATATCTGGACCCCTCCAGGGACACCACTGTGACATTAGGAATTTCCCAGGGATGCCCCCTGGGACATCAGGGACCACCCCCTCACCTTCCCCGGGGACACCAGGACCCCTCCAGGGACAGCACTGGGACATTAAGGACCCCCCTTTAACACAGCCCTACCCCAGGGACAATGTAGGGGCATTAAGGACTCCTCCCAGGACACCAGGACCCCCACAGGACCAGAAACGCACAAGGGACATACTGGGAACACAAGGACAAACCTGGGGACATCCCTGGGACATCAGGGACACCACGACTGCCCCAGTGACACCACAAGGACATTAAGGACCCCCACAGGGACACCTTGCAACACAAGGACATCCTGGGAGACACCACTGGGACATCATTAGAATAGCCTTTAGGACATCAGGACCCCTCCAGGGACACCCCCGTGACATTAGGAATTCCCCAGGAACCCCGCCCCGGGACATAACAGCCTACCCACTCACCTCCCTGGGGACACCAGGACCACCCCCAGGGACACCCCACAACGCCCCAGGGACACACTGGGACACCAGGACACCACCACCACCACCCCGCCCAAGACACCATTAGGACATCAGGGACATCCCTAGAACCTTAACCACTAGAGCGTTAAGGACTCCCAGAAGGACATATTAGGTCACATGCACCCACTGACAGACACCACTGGGACATCTAGAATGGACTGGGGACATCAGGATGCCTCCAGGGACACCGCTGTGACATTAATGACCCCCACCAGGGACACATTGTGATACACAAGGACCCACTGACACACCACTGGGACATCTAGAATGGCCTGGGGATACCAGGACCACCCCAGCGACATTCAGGACCCCCCTGGAAACACACGACCTGCATCCAGGGAAACTGCAGGGGCATTAGGAACTCCCCCTGGGACACCAGGACCCCCACAGGACACACTGGGACACCCAAATGCCTATAGGGCCACCTGAGAACACTAGGACATCTCTGGAGACATCCCTGGGACACCAGGGACACTCCCGGGGACATTAGGACCCCCCCAGGGACACCCTAGTGACATTGGGGACATTTTGGAAGCAGAAGGACCCTCCACAGAGCACTCCTGGGACATCAGGATCCCCCCAAGGGGACCCTCCAGCAGGTCATTCTCAGTTATCACGCAGAAGCTCCCCCTCGATGGAAGTCCTTAGCAGCAGGGCAGCCCTCAGATCTGCACTGTCAAGGAAACGGAGCCCCAGAAACAGACCCCCCACCCCAAAATGGGAGGACCCCCTCCCCACATGACACTTGTTAGTTTAACATTATGCTAGGGGCCAACCAGTGTCCTCCTTTATCTTCTAGTGCCGTGACGACCATGGGTGGTACATGGATGGTCACCTCCTGCCCCATGGGGAACTTAGGGGCCTCCTGCATCAGTAGCACAGGTGCTGCTCCTGCTTTAGGGCATCCAGGCCATCCTGAGCTCACCTCATCCAGCTCTTTGCAGGAGCAAGCTACAGCCCGCCCCTGAGGCCCTAAACAATGTGCCAGAACTCCAAAGGCAATACCTTTTCCCTCACGCTTAAGAAGTGCACAGGTCTTTGTCACATCAGGTAATCCCCACGTGGGGGCCTCCACCAGAGCTCACTTTTTTTCAGATGCTTGAAAGTGGCTTTACCCTCCTCTGTCCCGCCGATAGACCCATGGCAGGAGGTTTTCAGTAGCTCGTACTGAGCTTTCACAAATAAAACACAATTGCCTCCCCAAAGCCGACACCATCCGACCACCCCGAGAAATCCTCGTAGTTCCTTGAGAGTCTGAGGCTCCGCGAGGCAGCGAAAAGCCTCCTTCTGTTGGGATCCCAACTGTCTCTGGCCTTCCAGCACTTCAAACCCCAAACGTGGAAGTGACTCCTCGATAATTCCATATCCACTAATTCCCAAGACATTTAGAAGGCTTATCGTCAGGGAAAGACATAGCTCCCAAGTCCCTGCCGCAACCAGAATATCATCCTATGATCGCAGAACTCTTCCCTGATCATTTTCTGTTCTCCAAATGTCAAACTGCTTTGCCAACTGATTCCCAAAGATTGTCGGGATATTTTGAAAGCTTTGTGGTACAACCGCCTAAGTGTATTGCATTTTCCTTCCCGTTTCTGGGTTTGCGCATTCAAAAGCAAAAGGCTTCTGACTGACAGTGCCCCGGGGAACACAGAAAAAGGCATCCTTCACATCAAAACCTGTACACCATCCCTGTTCCCCTGTAAGGGTGGTTTAGTATCCGTATGGATGTGCTACTGCAGGATAAATACCTTGAGGTATGTGATTTGTTGCTCTTAAATCCTGCACCGATCGGCAATCTTGACCCTTGGTCTTTTTCACTGGCAACACTGACGTGCGGAATTAGACTATAACTCGAAAGTTATAAAGTAGGTATGTTTATTGCACGCAGATGCACGGGGGATCGCTCCTCCACAAGCGTGCATACCCGAAGTGACGAACCATCTCACATTTATACAATGAACAAATGAATATTCAATTAACGCCTATACATATTCGTTACCTAAACCCCGCTTCGTATGTTAATTAGCTTATCAGTCCGTTTCCTGGAATGTGGTGGTCTTGCAGGTTTGTAGGTGATTCATGTTCTTGTGACCATCCGATCTTCTTCAGGTGATTCATGTCCTTGTGACCACCCGATCTTCTTCAGGTGATTGTGACCACCCAATCTTTTCCAGCAAGGAGACTTAGCACTCCCTCCCTCTAGATAGCATTTGAATGTCTCTCATCTTTTCTTATTCTATTTTAAATAGCCCCTTTGTTAGAGGAAGAGGGGCAGGCGTCTCCCCTTTGTTAGAGGAAGAGGGGCAGGCGTCTCCTCAAAACTGTGGTTGTCACCGCACCCATGACTAGTCACCATACCCACATTCCTTAAGCAGACACATACAATCACAATCCATGGCCATTATCCCCATTTCACATTATTTCTCCATATCAACACAGGGGTGTTGGATTTCGATACACACCCCACCAGCAGGCTGTACTTCAAGAATTTCTGAATTATCGCTACCGACCCACTCCTAGCTTCCAGCTTCAGGTGACACTGTTTCATTCTCAGCGGGGATGATCCAGGCTTTAAGTCAGTCCTTACAGGTTTTGACCTGTGGGATTTTCCAGGAACCTCTCCGGCTCGTACAATAGGAATCACAGCATCTCTGACCTCCGGGCGTATCTTTCTCCTTTCAAGGCAGCATAGCCTGTAATAACAAAGCTGCTGCCTCTCGACACAAACAGTTTCTGGAATTAAGATTTCTATTTCCTCGTTTTAAAATCAGATTTCTGCTTCCAATTTTTTGGAGTAGATCTCTCCCCAAACAATGCTTTTGGAAGATTTGGCTAATATAAAAACTGATGAGGAACCCACTGTTTTCCCAGCTTCATTGCTAAGAGTTTCAAAAATGGCCAAGTTTCATGGGTCCCTGCCATACCAGCAATGCTTATATCCTTACTGCTTAGTTCCCCTCTAAAGTCTTCTGAACAGAGGAAGTAGCCCCAGGATCTACCCAAAGCTCAACTTCTTCACTTCCCAGCTCCACTTTAACCAGAGGCTGCTCTGGGGAGAGACTCCTCCGCTCCCCCTCATTCCTCGCTTACTGGGAGCAAGGGGGCAGAGGGGCTCCAATCCTTAAGCAGACGGTCTTCTTCTGAACGCCCATCCCTTTTGCACTGTGCACACTGATTATCACCCAACCGAGGGCTGGGCCGCAGTCCCCCCTCTGGGGGCTCTGCCCTGTCCTCAGGACCTTCCCCTCACCCTACCATTTTACTCTGATACCGCCAACAAGCTACAATTTACTCTTCCCTTTCGACTCTCTCTATGACGATCTGCAATGCAAGCAACGTCCAACAGCTTTACCCTACCTTGAGCAATCACTTCCTTGTAACTTCGGTAACTTTCTTCTAATACCATCCCAGGATTGGCCCACCAATAGAGGGGCCGATTGATCTCATCCCTCTTAAGATTCAGGGTCAGCACTTGTAGAGTTGCGGGCTACCTCCTTCATTCTGTTCTGCAGATCTGGGGGGGGCTCTTGGCTATCGTGCCTAGCCTCGTACTGTTCAGACATGGTTATTGCCTTAGCCACAGCATTTTGAATGCCAAATAGAATCCCTTTCTGATACCGAGTCCAAAGCTGCCTGGGTCCGTTAACATGCAGGTCCCAGTTTGGACCAACAGAGGGGAAATGATGCTCCACAGTTCCTGTTTTAACCTCAGCTTCCACATGTATTCTAGCGGCTTGACAAATCATCTCCTTCTCACTACTATCAAATAAAACCTGCAGTACTGCCGCTATATCCTTACACTCTGGATCATCCTGTGTTTTAACCACCATTATTTCAAAAACACCAGCCGCCTTCTCAGGGTCGTCTCGGTAATTTCCTGCGGTTGCTTTGCAATGCTTCAACTCTGTTCTTGAAAACGGGACCGTCACCGTAACGGGTCCTTCATTTCCCACAGCCTGGCGCAGGGGAGCCTGTATCACTTCCCCTGGTCTGGCCCGCTCCCACCCTGCGGCTGGGCTAAAACCTTCTGCCCCACTAAATCGCTCTCCCTCTTCACAGCCACTTTCCCTGCCACCAGCCTCGTCAGCTCGCCTGCCACCACTTTCTCTTACCCTGCTCACATCACTAATATCAGCATCAGAACTCTCTCCCCGTCTCTGCTGGGCTCCAACCATTAACTCTAAACCATTGTCTCTAAACCTCCTTCTTTCTTGTAGTCGTTACAATTTTAAACACCTCTGTCTGATACTACAAGCAGAGCAGACCCTTTTCAACAACCTCTTCTTATCCTTTCCCAAAGCCAAGAGAAAAGGATCTCAGGAAGGTAAATTATACCTTCCTGGTTTTGCCATTCAGAACGGGTCTTTACAGTGGAAAAAGATCAGCGTATCAAACTCTGTCCCTTTTCCTTTCCTGCCTTCAAAACAACATCAGCGGTAACATCATACAATAATGCAAACTGCCATTTTCCCCCGTCGCCCAGTTTATACAGAGACCACCCCTGAGTACACTATTGCACTAGGGTGCTTTTAGTTACATTTCCCTCAGAACTACCCCTTGATTCTTCCCAGTGTCCCAAAACACATCCCAGGGGAGACTGCTGTAAAATACCACGGCCGTGTACACTGACCAGGGCCCGTTTCCTTTTAGTGTCCTGAACATTTTATCATACACATGTATAGAAGTATTTTCAGATGTTCAGAGTGCACTCTACTAGACACACACACACACACACACACACACACACCCACCATTAATATACTTGAGTATGCCAGGCAGAAATTTTACCAGACACATTGTTTCCAGGAGAGCCCTCAATAACCCAACCCAGCAGGGCTTTTGCCTCTGCTTAGGGGCAGGTATCCCAGACCACCAGGAATGCCTGACATCTTACCGGGGGAACGTTGCTTTGGAGTCGTTGGTCCGGGAATCAGAGGTCTTCCCCAAGAGTCCCTCAGTGCCGGCTGGAATTGCTGCGATCCGCAGCTCCACCAACACTCAATAGCAGAGTCTCACCTGGGTCACCAGAAAATGATCCCGTAAAGGCGGTCACGGTGAAAAACCCTCTCAGACCTGATGTGAAGTTTCAGAAGGCGGGCATTCTTTATGACAGCGCTGGGAGCACGGGGGAGTGCTCACCAAGTTACTCGAGGGTACACATTACATACAGCAGAGTACTTGCACGCTCACAGTGCATCACACATGCACACTCCACCGAGTTGTCTCCTCTTGCGGCCAGAACTTCCCCACTCAGAACTTGCCTGCACACGTCTTTCTCCCAGGATGGACCAGGCACAGACAACCACTGGGGGAGTGTGCTCAGCTTTTATTGACCTCAGAAAGTGTCCAGGGTGGAGAGGAGTCTGGCAGCACAATGTCCTCGTGGCAGCTGAAGGTGTTGGGCGCCGTCCATGCACCCATGCCTCGCGTGCCTCCCTGTGCCACACCCTCTGGGTACCGCACAGGATCAGGGCCAGCTGCCATCTCTGGGGACCCTTCTGCCAGCACGGCACTGCTGCTCTCGCTGTGGCCTGATGCAAGTACAGCAGAAAGCCTTGCGCAGAGCCCTGAGCACCCTGCAGAAGAGGGAGGGCCGTCGCCGTCGAGCTGGGGCATGCGGGAGGGCAGCCATGCCTGTGGAAGGAAGAGATGTGTAGGCAGGGGGCTGGGCAGGTACCGGGCAAGATCCTGCCTGCTCCCCGCCACCGAGAGCTTTCCCCAGGGAGTGGTGGCCAGGGAACGGCCAGCCCCCATGCACGCAGTCCTTCTGCTTTGGCCTGGGTGCACATTGCTGGGACACCTGGGCTAAGCCTTCCCTTGCCGGGCCAGCGCTACACGCAAGGATGTACCTGGCTCATCCTCGGGCTCATCCCTGGGCTCGGAGCAGGGCCACGTGTTATCTGGCTGCCTCTCCTGAAAACCACCACGGGGCTCCTGGCAGAACTCCAGGAATGACGGGTTGACCCAGATGCTGTAGATGATGATTCCCGCTCGGCACAGCTCTATATCATCACGTTCCCAGTTTTCCTCCTCAGACAAGAACCTTGGCGCGCCCTATAAAAACATTAAGGGCAAAAGGAGACCTAAGCATCTGTAACTGGGTGCCGGGGGAAACACAGGCGCTTAGGGATATGGATTAGTGGTAGAATATGCAGTGCTATGTGTCGGGTTGGTTAGGATTATGGTCTCTGCAGCCAGAGGAGGGCTGTGCGTCACCTCTGTGCTGGGAGGCCACTTACACGGGGAGAAGAAGAGCACAGGCAGGGGATGGAGGGGATGTCAGTGGGATGACATGGACAGCACCAGCCATCTCCCAGCTGCACACATCCTGGACACTATACGTGCCTACAGTACCTCGTGATGGTCGCTGCCAGCAATGCACCCTGGGCTCACCTGGTGCCAAGACTCTGCAGACAAGGTAGAATCCATGTAATCTCTTTTGTTGTCCCCTGCTGGCTCAAGGTGGGGTAGGGCAGCATCATCTGGGGCGGGGGGTTGAGGCAATGAAGGAGCCACTTCATCCTTGTGTGCTGCTGGAGACTCAGTGGCTGTGCTGGGCTCTCTCTGAGGCTCCCCAGACAAGGGAGGCTCACTGTCCTGAGGTGCTGCAGGTGGTGCTGCTGCCATTACCACACCCACACTTTGTGCCGGGTCCCCATGTTCTGCCAGCTGCTGACTGAGCTCCTGTATCGCAGGCAATGCCTCGTGCAGGACCTCTCTCATTTTGCAGTCGTCTGTGTCCTGCAGAGCCATGTTGTAGGCTATGGGGCTGTGTGGGGCAGCAGCTTGGCTCTCTGCCACAGCTGTGGGCTGCTCACTGAGGAGAGGAGAAGCTGGTGTCTTCCTCGCCTCTTTTCCTACGGTAGCTAGAGATGCGCAGTACCACTCTTCCACAGGAGCTCCGGTCAGGGCAGCAGCTGCTGGCTTATCATCCATGTGTTCCTCTGGGACAGGGGACACTCCCTGCAGGTTTCTGGCTTTGTCTCCTGATGTCCCTCTGCCTACACTGCTCAGCCAGCAGGGCCCATCCTGGAGACCAGCGTGGGTGTCCTGGTAGAAATCCAGGAATGAGGGGTTGGCCCAGATGCTGTAGATGAGGGTTTCCTCTTCTTGGCACAGCTCTTTATCATATTTGTCTTCCCAATCGTCCTGCTCAGACAAGACACCTGACACATCCTGTAAAAACATTAAGGGCAAAAGGAGATCTAAGCACCCGTTATTGGGTACTGGGGGAAACACAGGCACTTAGGGACATGATTTAGTGGTAGAATATGCAGTGCCACGTGTCGGGTTGGTTAGGTTTATGGTCCACAGCCAGAGGAGGGCTGTGCGTCACCTCTGTGCTGGGAGGCCACTTACACGGGGAGAAGAAGAGCACAGGCAGGGGATGGAGGGGCTGTCAGCGGGATGACACGGACAGTACAAGCCATCTCCCTGTCACACATGCCCTGGACACTGTGCCTGACTGCAGTACCTCGTGATGCAGCCTGCTGTTGGGCTGGGGGGGGGCGTTTGCCTCCTCATGCGTGGGCATCTTCGGCGGCGCCTGCCGACGACCGGCCATGGTCACCCAGGGGAGATGCTGCCTCCTGAGGGAGTGGCTCTCCTGGGAGTGGGCACCCCAGGGCTCTGGCTCCTTAAATACCCGCGGGGTCACCGTGGGGACCCGCATCACAATGACCTCTGGGCACGCTGCACCGCCTGCATCACAAAGCCCTGGCGATGCTGTGGAGCCTGGCGGGGACTGGCTGTGCCCGGCTGTGCCCGGCGTGGGGCAGCCCCTGCTTGCCCCTCACAGAGGCCCCAGCAGGCCCGAGCCCGCACCTCCCACATCCCCCCGGTGCCAGCAGCCTCTGCAGAGCTCAGTCCTGTGTGCGTGCAGCAGCTCTGGCTGCCACCGCCCGGGGCCTTGTCCCCACGCATGGCTCCCACACAGGGCGCCCAGGCCTGGGGACGCTCCGGTGCCCGCCTACAGCAACGCAGGGGAGGCCCGCAGGCCCGTGCCCAGAGGCCACTGGCCACGCCGAGCTGCTCCCGGCAGTCGCCATGGGCCACGGGGTGACCAGCCCTCTCCCCAGCCGGCTCTGGGAGGTCCCTCCCAGGCTGCTCTTCTTCAGTGCCTTTCCTCCAGAGGTGGAGCGTGCACGGGCTCACACCCACAGCCAGGACGAGGGAGCAGGGCTGCCTCCCTGGGGCTGACGCTCTGTGCTCCCCTTCCAGCTGGAACGAAAAGGAAAGCCGCCTTTGCTCCCAGTTACAACACAGAGAAACACCCGTGTCTCGTGCACGTGCCTGCACCTTTTCTGACAGAAAATGGCTTTGGGGTACTATGGAAACTCCTGGGGAGAAAAAAAAACCCAAACCATTAAAACAAACGCTGCTCAGCTGGTGTTGGAGACCTTGGTATTAGACACCCAGACCTGTTCTCCTCCACGCAGCTGTCACTCCTGCACCAGGAACAGCTTGCTAGTGGGTGAATCTGACGGCAGCAGCTCCCAGGCAGAGCTGGGAGCAGCCCCTGGGGACACCTTTAGGCTTTACAGCAGTGTTTGCTGCCCCAGCACGGGTCCCCTGCCCCCTGCAGGGACCAGGCAGGAGGCCGGAGGGAAGAGTCCCACCAACAGCTTTGGCCTCCAGGCTGGAGAACCCTGTCCCAGGCTCAGGCACCGCTGCCTCCGGGCTCCCCTACCCCATCCTGGGGCAATAAGGCAACTCTCTTCCTTCTACAGAACAACACTCAAAGCTTAAGGGGAGGAGGAAAAGCCTATTTCCTCCCTCATGCAGGTTTCCCCCAGGCCTAGAGGTTGCTGCTGTCTTCTGCTCGGCTGGGAGAGGGGTTGGAGCCTTTCTCCACCTCTCCTCGACCGCCTCTCTCCTGGGCTGGGCTGGAGGGTGGGGAGTCCAAGCGCCTCCAGTGCCGAGGGCCTGCCAAGGAGCAGACGCTCTCAGCAAAGCAGACGGCAACCACAGGTGCTGTTTCCCAGAGGACCTCTTGAAAGCAGCCTGCAGCAGGACCTGGCAGCCGGGAGACCCAGCACTGCGTGCCCGTCATCACAGCTGATTTTGCCGCTTGCATCCTGCTGCCACTCTCTCCCTCACCAGCACGAGCAGGCAAACCCCTGCCCTGCAGCTGGGTGTCTGTCCTGCTCCCCCGCTCTGGAGACCTGCCGCCCTGGGTGCCCCGAAGGAGAGGGTGGCTGCTGCTCTCAGCGGTGTCAATCGCTGCCCGTACCTGGGGTTGCTGTCGGTCCTTCCCCGCAGACCAGGCTCCCCACGCCGCCCACTCTGCCTTTGCTTGCTCGAGCTGCTCTTGCCACTTGGGCCTCACTTGCTCCCACTCTGCAGGCAGCTGCCAGACCTCCTGGAGGGGATGGCAAGGCAGCAGAAGGCAGGATTAGTCTCAGCGCCTGGAACGGGTGTCCTTCGGGTCTGACCCGTGTTGCCGCCCCTTGCCTCAGCTGGTCGGTTGGCAGGGCTTTGCCCCTAACACATCGGGGGCTCTGGGGTCATTCTAGGCTCCTGGCAAACACAGCTGCGACCAAAGCCCTGCACTGTGAACAGCCGAGAAAGGACTTGGGCATCTCCCATAGCCCCTGGGCCAGGAGAAAGTGTTTTGTGACAACCCAGGGGGCAAGGAAGATCTGAAGGAGGTGACAGACAGCCGACAAGGAGCGCACGTCCAGGGGTCCTTTCAGGCTGGCTCTCTGCACAAAGAGGCTTCTGCCGAGTCCCCAGCAGCACGGCAGCTACAGCAAGGCACGCACCTGCAGCGCTTTCTGGCAGTCGTCTGAGGATGGGAGTGTAGAGGTGGGTTTGGCTGGAGAAGCCGGCTCCTGCCTGCCTGCCTCCTTCATCCTGGGGGAGCTGCCTGGACACGGGGGGAGCGCACTGCAAAGAGGCACCAGGAGCAGTCGGCATGAGCACGGGGCAGTTTGCTCTCCCACCTTTGCCTGGCACCAAAGATCCCCAGGCTGGCAGAAGCAGCGCGCGAGGTGGGGCCATTTCTGCTGGCAGCGGGGAGCCTTTCCTGAGCCCCCTCAGATGGACGGGGGAGGTCTGCACCTCAGCTCTTGCGTGAGGGAACCACAGGGACGTGGGGTGCACTCAGCATCCGCCACCTTCCCCAGGGAGGGGCCCACAACAGGGGAAACAAGCACATAAGAGCCATGCGGCACGTGTCAGGGACCTTGCCGCGTCCCTGCAGCCGGAGTGTCCGGAGGGGAGGTCTCTCCTCCACGGGTGCAGGATCCCTTTCATCCCTTCCCACCAGGGTCTCACCTCTCAGAAGTCTTCTTGCCCAAGTCTTTCTGTCTTGTGCCTGGCCCCTGACTTGGCAGTGCAGCAAGGGAAAGCTTCCTCCGTCTCTGCAGCAGCTTGCCAGGATGCGCCTCTGCACCTGGCAAAGGAGGAAACTCAGCAGAGCAGCCCCCTGGGGAGTGCCTTTTGACGGAGCTGTGGTCACCCAGCGCGGGGCAGGGCCTCAGCTGGGCAGCGGAGACCTGTTCCCACACCTTGTCTGAGCCTGGACTTTGCTGCAGCCTTCTTGGCCCAGGCGGACAAAGCCTTGGCCACTGCTCTGCTGACCACCGTAAAGCGAAACCTGGGCAGGAAACGATGACACAGGCTTGAAGGGTGACCCCTACCCTCTGCAGCTTCCCAGCACTAATCCTCACAACTCTCGTGTGAGGCACGGCACCCCTCTTCCTCGTGGCCATGCAGCCATGCATGGGTTTTATTAGCAATCTATCTCCCCCCAACACCAGGCGGCGTAGCTTAAAGCCCTCCCTGTGTGCAGCTGGCTCTCTCTGACGGGAGTGACGGGCAGGCTGGGCATGAGAAACGCAGTGACGCTGCCCGGCCACTCCAGGAGAACACACGTGTAACCCCAACTCATCGTAAGTTAACCAGAAACCAGCCCCTTCAGGTCAGGCCCCCTCCCAGACTCAACGTGCAACGCCAAGCCCCGGCAAGGCGCACTCCTGATCAGGAGCTGGGAATCCGCCCGCTCGGTCAGTCGAGGGCTGCAGAGGAAACGCACTCACCTGGGGAAGGCGTGGGCAGGAGCAGCCTGCATCCCCCGAGTGCTGGTCGCTCCACCGGAGACAGCTGCACCGGGCATCCTCAGCCTCTGTAAAGTGACACAGAGCTGCTAGAAGGTTTCCAAGGCACTTTGCTCTTGGCTCCCAAAGGAAGCAGACCTGTCTCCTGCTCCAAAAGGAAGCCACTTTTCCAAACCCCTCCTCCAAATCCTCCGCCGTGAACAGGAGCCCTTGCTCTGCTCTGGAGAAGCTGCACAGCAAACACTGAGACTGCGCAGTAACGCTGCCAGCCTTTCTGTAGGGCAAGAACTCAGAAGCTCAGAATAAAACTTCTTTTCCAATGGAGAACTCAGCGTGGGCGAGCACGTGGAAAGGTGTCGGACTGGCCTGCCACGTGCAGGCTGCCCAACGACCATCGGGTTGCTCACCCTTCAAGAGGCTTCCCAAAGTCACTGCATCACCCTCAAAGCCTGAGCAGCTCGCAGTGCTGAGCAGCGCAATCCAGCTGGCCTTGCTCTCCAGCCCTGTGACGCAGTCGCAATAGAACTGCATGCACAGGACGTTGTCGGTGAAGGACAGAACGCCAATGTCCTTGAAGGTGAAGGCGAGGCGCTGCCTGTTCCTCAGTTGGAAAGAGTGCAAGAGTATGGTCTCTTGCACACAGCTCTGCACCACGTGCCATGGGAAGGAAGTGGCTCGTGACAGCCACCTGTGGTTCAGCGGCTCGTTCTTGACATCCTCTGCAAGCAGGAGGAACATCGTCACTGGCAGAGCGGGCTGAATTTCCATGTAAAATTAGAAACGAAATGCCAGAGAAAAGGTCGTTTACGGAAACGGCTCTTGGGGAGTGGTTATTTTGGGAGGAGCTCAAGCTGTCCGCCTAACTTTGGAGGGAATTCTCTCCAGAGAAATTCTGAAGTCCTCATTTCTCTGCGCCCTTTCTGAAGGGCAGAGAGCATGCACCCCAGTCCCAAACAGGGCGCGGGAAAGTGGAGGGCGGCCGTTGCCTTCTCACCAGGAATAACCTCTGTGAGGAACGCGAGCTCCCGCAGGGATAACTCACCAATGTCCAGCTGGGAGACAGGTCTTCAAACCGCGTACACCTCTTCCTCACCTTGGAATCGCTCTTGGACCGTAGCAAAGGTCCCGAGTCCTGTGACCAGGACCCCCTGCCCAGGAAAACGACGCAAAGGCTGACCACAGGGAAGAGCAAAACTCTATCACGTGCCAAAAGCTTTCTCAGACTAGATCTGGGCACGCTTTCGCCCCTGGTTGACCACGAAGCAAGAGCAGGAGAGCTGCTGAGGGACTCCCTGAGAGAGGCCTGCTGTGAATCCTCCGCAGGAGGAGCAGCAGCGCTTCACCTTTCTCGGCCTTGGCCGTCGGGCTGGGTGAGGGTGAGCTTTTCAGCGGCTGCAGGTCTCGGTCGCAGAGTACAGCGAGGGTGAGGGCAGGCAGAGATCAGGCAGGAGAGGTTGTGGTCACCGAGGACATCCCCAGGGAAACAGGAACTCTGCAGGGACACACTGGGGACACCAGCACACAGGCAGGGACAATATTATGATGTTAGGGACTTCCGGGGGGACACCAGGACTCCCAAAGGGATGTCACTGGGACATTAAAGACACCCACCGAGACACACTGGGACACAAGAACACACGGGGAGACACCACGGCGATATATAGAATGGCCTGGTAATATCTGGACCCCTCCAGGGACACCACTGTGACATTAGGAATTTCCCAGGGATGCCCCCTGGGACATCAGGGACCACCCCCTCACCTTCCCCGGGGACACCAGGACCCCTCCAGGGACAGCACTGGGACATTAAGGACCCCCCTTTAACACAGCCCTACCCCAGGGACAATGTAGGGGCATTAAGGACTCCTCCCAGGACACCAGGACCCCCACAGGACCAGAAACGCACAAGGGACATACTGGGAACACAAGGACAAACCTGGGGACATCCCTGGGACATCAGGGACACCACGACTGCCCCAGTGACACCACAAGGACATTAAGGACCCCCACAGGGACACCTTGCAACACAAGGACATCCTGGGAGACACCACTGGGACATCATTAGAATAGCCTTTAGGACATCAGGACCCCTCCAGGGACACCCCCGTGACATTAGGAATTCCCCAGGAACCCCGCCCCGGGACATAACAGCCTACCCACTCACCTCCCTGGGGACACCAGGACCACCCCCAGGGACACCCCACAACGCCCCAGGGACACACTGGGACACCAGGACACCACCACCACCACCCCGCCCAAGACACCATTAGGACATCAGGGACATCCCTAGAACCTTAACCACTAGAGCGTTAAGGACTCCCAGAAGGACATATTAGGTCACATGCACCCACTGACAGACACCACTGGGACATCTAGAATGGACTGGGGACATCAGGATGCCTCCAGGGACACCGCTGTGACATTAATGACCCCCACCAGGGACACATTGTGATACACAAGGACCCACTGACACACCACTGGGACATCTAGAATGGCCTGGGGATACCAGGACCACCCCAGCGACATTCAGGACCCCCCTGGAAACACACGACCTGCATCCAGGGAAACTGCAGGGGCATTAGGAACTCCCCCTGGGACACCAGGACCCCCACAGGACACACTGGGACACCCAAATGCCTATAGGGCCACCTGAGAACACTAGGACATCTCTGGAGACATCCCTGGGACACCAGGGACACTCCCGGGGACATTAGGACCCCCCCAGGGACACCCTAGTGACATTGGGGACATTTTGGAAGCAGAAGGACCCTCCACAGAGCACTCCTGGGACATCAGGATCCCCCCAAGGGGACCCTCCAGCAGGTCATTCTCAGTTATCACGCAGAAGCTCCCCCTCGATGGAAGTCCTTAGCAGCAGGGCAGCCCTCAGATCTGCACTGTCAAGGAAACGGAGCCCCAGAAACAGACCCCCCACCCCAAAATGGGAGGACCCCCTCCCCACATGACACTTGTTAGTTTAACATTATGCTAGGGGCCAACCAGTGTCCTCCTTTATCTTCTAGTGCCGTGACGACCATGGGTGGTACATGGATGGTCACCTCCTGCCCCATGGGGAACTTAGGGGCCTCCTGCATCAGTAGCACAGGTGCTGCTCCTGCTTTAGGGCATCCAGGCCATCCTGAGCTCACCTCATCCAGCTCTTTGCAGGAGCAAGCTACAGCCCGCCCCTGAGGCCCTAAACAATGTGCCAGAACTCCAAAGGCAATACCTTTTCCCTCACGCTTAAGAAGTGCACAGGTCTTTGTCACATCAGGTAATCCCCACGTGGGGGCCTCCACCAGAGCTCACTTTTTTTCAGATGCTTGAAAGTGGCTTTACCCTCCTCTGTCCCGCCGATAGACCCATGGCAGGAGGTTTTCAGTAGCTCATACTGAGCTTTCACAAATAAAACACAATTGCCTCCCCAAAGCCGACACCATCCGACCACCCCGAGAAATCCTCGTAGTTCCTTGAGAGTCTGAGGCTCCGCGAGGCAGCGAATAGCCTCCTTCTGTTGGGATCCCAACTGTCTCTGGCCTTCCAGCACTTCAAACCCCAAACATGGAAGTGACTCCTGGATAATTCCATATCCACTAATTCCCAAGACATTTAGAAGGCTTATCGTCAGGGAAAGACACAGCTCCCAAGTCCCTGCCGCAACCAGAATATCATCCTATGATCGCAGAACTCTTCCCTGATCATTTTCTGTTCTCCAAATGTCAAACTGCTTTGCCAACTGATTCCCAAAGATTGTCGGGATATTTTGAAAGCTTTGTGGTACAACCGCCTAAGTGTATTGCATTTTCCTTCCCGTTTCTGGGTTTGCGCATTCAAAAGCAAAAGGCTTCTGACTGACAGTGCCCCGGGGAACACAGAAAAAGGCATCCTTCACATCAAAACCTGTACACCATCCCTGTTCCCCTGTAAGGGTGGTTTAGTATCCGTATGGATGTGCTACTGCAGGATAAATACCTTGAGGTATGTGATTTGTTGCTCTTAAATCCTGCACCGATCGGCAATCTTGACCCTTGGTCTTTTTCACTGGCAACACTGACGTGCGGAATTAGACTATAACTCGAAAGTTATAAAGTAGGTATGTTTATTGCACGCAGATGCACGGGGGATCGCTCCTCCACAAGCGTGCATACCCGAAGTGACGAACCATCTCACATTTATACAATGAACAAATGAATATTCAATTAACGCCTATACATATTCGTTACCTAAACCCCGCTTCGTATGTTAATTAGCTTATCAGTCCGTTTCCTGGAATGTGGTGGTCTTGCAGGTTTGTAGGTGATTCATGTTCTTGTGACCATCCTATCTTCTTCAGGTGATTCATGTCCTTGTGACCACCCGATCTTCTTCAGGTGATTGTGACCACCCAATCTTTTCCAGCAAGGAGACTTAGCACTCCCTCCCTCTAGATAGCATTTGAATGTCTCTCATCTTTTCTTATTCTATTTTAAATAGCCCCTTTGTTAGAGGAAGAGGGGCAGGCGTCTCCCCTTTGTTAGAGGAAGAGGGGCAGGCGTCTCCCCGTCTCCCCTTTGTTAGAGGAAGAGGGGCAGGCGTCTCCTCAAAACTGTGGTTGTCACCGCACCCATGACTAGTCACCATACCCACATTCCTTAAGCAGACACATACAATCACAATCCATGGCCATTATCCCCATTTCACATTATTTCTCCATATCAACACAGGGGTGTTGGATTTCGATACACACCCCACCAGCAGGCTGTACTTCAAGAATTTCTGAATTATCGCTACCGACCCACTCCTAGCTTCCAGCTTCAGGTGACACTGTTTCATTCTCAGCGGGGATGATCCAGGCTTTAAGTCAATCCTTACAGGTTTTGACCTGTGGGATTTTCCAGGAACCTCTCCGGCTCGTACAATAGGAATCACAGCATCTCTGACCTCCGGGCGTATCTTTCTCCTTTCAAGGCAGCATAGCCTGTAATAACAAAGCTGCTGCCTCTCGACACAAACAGTTTCTGGAATTAAGATTTCTATTTCCTCGTTTTAAAATCAGATTTCTGCTTCCAATTTTTTGGAGTAGATCTCTCCCCAAACAATGCTTTTGGAAGATTTGGCTAATATAAAAACTGATGAGGAACCCACTGTTTTCCCAGCTTCATTGCTAAGAGTTTCAAAAATGGCCAAGTTTCATGGGTCCCTGCCATACCAGCAATGCTTATATCCTTACTGCTTAGTTCCCCTCTAAAGTCTTCTGAACAGAGGAAGTAGCCCCAGGATCTACCCAAAGCTCAACTTCTTCACTTCCCAGCTCCACTTTAACCAGAGGCTGCTCTGGGGAGAGACTCCTCCGCTCCCCCTCATTCCTCGCTTACTGGGAGCAAGGGGGCAGAGGGGCTCCAATCCTTAAGCAGACGGTCTTCTTCTGAACGCCCATCCCTTTTGCACTGTGCACACTGATTATCACCCAACCGAGGGCTGGGCCGCAGTCCCCCCTCTGGGGGCTCTGCCCTGTCCTCAGGACCTTCCCCTCACCCTACCATTTTACTCTGATACCGCCAACAAGCTACAATTTACTCTTCCCTTTCGACTCTCTCTATGACGATCTGCAATGCAAGCAACGTCCAACAGCTTTCCCCTACCTTGAGCAATCACTTCCTTGTAACTTCTGTAACTTTCTTCTAATACCATTGCAGGATTGGCCCACCAATAGAGGGGCCGATTGATCTCATCCCTCTTAAGATTCAGGGTCAGCACTTGTAGAGTTGCGGGCTACCTCCTTCATTCTGTTCTGCAGATCTGGGGGGGGCTCTTGGCTATCGTGCCTAGCCTCGTACTGTTCAGACATGGTTATTGCCTTAGCCACAGCATTTTGAATGCCAAATAGAATCCCTTTCTGATACCGAGTCCAAAGCTGCCTGGGTCCGTTAACATGCAGGTCCCAGTTTGGACCAACAGAGGGGAAATGATGCTCCACAGTTCCTGTTTTAACCTCAGCTTCCACATGTATTCTAGCGGCTTGACAAATCATCTCCTTCTCACTACTATCAAATAAAACCTGCAGTACTGCCGCTATATCCTTACACTCTGGATCATCCTGTGTTTTAACCACCATTATTTCAAAAACACCAGCCGCCTTCTCAGGGTCGTCTCGGTAATTTCCTGCGGTTGCTTTGCAATGCTTCAACTCTGTTCTTGAAAACGGGACCGTCACCGTAACGGGTCCTTCATTTCCCACAGCCTGGCGCAGGGGAGCCTGTATCACTTCCCCTGGTCTGGCCCGCTCCCACCCTGCGGCTGGGCTAAAACCTTCTGCCCCACTAAATCGCTCTCCCTCTTCACAGCCACTTTCCCTGCCACCAGCCTCGTCAGCTCGCCTGCCACCACTTTCTCTTACCCTGCTCACATCACTAATATCAGCATCAGAACTCTCTCCCCGTCTCTGCTGGGCTCCAACCATTAACTCTAAACCATTGTCTCTAAACCTCCTTCTTTCTTGTAGTCGTTACAATTTTAAACACCTCTGTCTGATACTACAAGCAGAGCAGACCCTTTTCAACAACCTCTTCTTATCCTTTCCCAAAGCCAAGAGAAAAGGATCTCAGGAAGGTAAATTATACCTTCCTGGTTTTGCCATTCAGAACGGGTCTTTACAGTGGAAAAAGATCAGCGTATCAAACTCTGTCCCTTTTCCTTTCCTGCCTTCAAAACAACATCAGCGGTAACATCATACAATAATGCAAACTGCCATTTTCCCCCGTCGCCCAGTTTATACAGAGACCACCCCTGAGTACACTATTGCACTAGGGTGCTTTTAGTTACATTTCCCTCAGAACTACCCCTTGATTCTTCCCAGTGTCCCAAAACACATCCCAGGGGAGACTGCTGTAAAATACCACGGCCGTGTACACTGACCAGGGCCCGTTTCCTTTTAGTGTCCTGAACATTTTATCATACACATGTATAGAAGTATTTTCAGATGTTCAGAGTGCACTCTACTAGACACACACACACACACACACACACACACACCCCCCATTAATATACTTGAGTATGCCAGGCAGAAATTTTACCAGACACATTGTTTCCAGGAGAGCCCTCAATAACCCAACCCAGCAGGGCTTTTGCCTCTGCTTAGGGGCAGGTATCCCAGACCACCAGGAATGCCTGACATCTTACCGGGGGAACGTTGCTTTGGAGTCGTTGGTCCGGGAATCAGAGGTCTTCCCCAAGAGTCCCTCAGTGCCGGCTGGAATTGCTGCGATCCGCAGCTCCACCAACACTCAATAGCGGAGTCTCACCTGGGTCACCAGAAAATGATCCCGTAAAGGCGGTCACGGTGAAAAACCCTCTCAGACTTGATGTGAAGTTTCAGAAGGCGGGCATTCTTTATGACAGCGCTGGGAGCACGGGGGAGTGCTCACCAAGTTACTCGAGGGTACACATTACATACAGCAGAGTACTTGCACGCTCACAGTGCATCACACATGCACACTCCACCGAGTTGTCTCCTCTTGCGGCCAGAACTTCCCCACTCAGAACTTGCCTGCACACGTCTTTCTCCCAGGATGGACCAGGCACAGACAACCACTGGGGGAGTGTGCTCAGCTTTTATTGACCTCAGAAAGTGTCCAGGGTGGAGAGGAGTCTGGCAGCACAATGTCCTCGTGGCAGCTGAAGGTGTTGGGCGCCGTCCATGCACCCATGCCTCGCGTGCCTCCCTGTGCCACACCCTCTGGGTACCGCACAGGATCAGGGCCAGCTGCCATCTCTGGGGACCCTTCTGCCAGCACGGCGCTGCTGCTCTCGCTGTGGCCTGATGCAAGTACAGCAGAAAGCCTTGCGCAGAGCCCTGAGCGCCCTGCGGAGGAGGGAGGGCCGTCGCTGTCGAGCTGGGGCATGCGGGAGGGCAGCCATGCCTGTGGAAGGAAGAGATGTGTAGGCAGGGGGCTGGGCAGGTACCGGGCAAGATCCTGCCTGCTCCCCGCCACCGAGAGCTTTCCCCAGGGAGTGGTGGCCAGGGAACGGCCAGCCCCCATGCACGCAGTCCTTCTGCTTTGGCCTGGGTGCACATTGCTGGGACACCTGGGCTAAGCCTTCCCTTGCCGGGCCAGCGCTACACGCAAGGATGTACCTGGCTCATCCTCGGGCTCATCCCTGGGCTCGGAGCAGGGCCACGTGTTATCTGGCTGCCTCTCCTGAAAACCACCACGGGGCTCCTGGCAGAACTCCAGGAATGACGGGTTGACCCAGATGCTGTAGATGATGATTCCCGCTCGGCACAGCTCTATATCATCACGTTCCCAGTTTTCCTCCTCAGACAAGAACCTTGGCGCGCCCTATAAAAACATTAAGGGCAAAAGGAGACCTAAGCATCTGTAACTGGGTGCCGGGGGAAACACAGGCGCTTAGGGATATGGATTAGTGGTAGAATATGCAGTGCTATGTGTCGGGTTGGTTAGGATTATGGTCTCTGCAGCCAGAGGAGGGCTGTGCGTCACCTCTGTGCTGGGAGGCCACTTACACGGGGAGAAGAAGAGCACAGGCAGGGGATGGAGGGGATGTCAGTGGGATGACATGGACAGCACCAGCCATCTCCCAGCTGCACACATCCTGGACACTATACGTGCCTACAGTACCTCGTGATGGTCGCTGCCAGCAATGCACCCTGGGCTCACCTGGTGCCAAGACTCTGCAGACAAGGTAGAATCCATGTAATCTCTTTTGTTGTCCCCTGCTGGCTCAAGGTGGGGTAGGGCAGCATCATCTGGGGCGGGGGGTTGAGGCAATGAAGGAGCCACTTCATCCTTGTGTGCTGCTGGAGACTCAGTGGCTGTGCTGGGCTCTCTCTGAGGCTCCCCAGACAAGGGAGGCTCACTGTCCTGAGGTGCTGCAGGTGGTGCTGCTGCCATTACCACACCCACACTTTGTGCCGGGTCCCCATGTTCTGCCAGCTGCTGACTGAGCTCCTGTATCGCAGGCAATGCCTCGTGCAGGACCTCTCTCATTTTGCAGTCGTCTGTGTCCTGCAGAGCCATGTTGTAGGCTATGGGGCTGTGTGGGGCAGCAGCTTGGCTCTCTGCCACAGCTGTGGGCTGCTCACTGAGGAGAGGAGAAGCTGGTGTCTTCCTCGCCTCTTTTCCTACGGTAGCTAGAGATGCGCAGTACCACTCTTCCACAGGAGCTCCGGTCAGGGCAGCAGCTGCTGGCTTATCATCCATGTGTTCCTCTGGGACAGGGGACACTCCCTGCAGGTTTCTGGCTTTGTCTCCTGATGTCCCTCTGCCTACACTGCTCAGCCAGCAGGGCCCATCCTGGAGACCAGCGTGGGTGTCCTGGTAGAAATCCAGGAATGAGGGGTTGGCCCAGATGCTGTAGATGAGGGTTTCCTCTTCTTGGCACAGCTCTTTATCATATTTGTCTTCCCAATCGTCCTGCTCAGACAAGACACCTGACACATCCTGTAAAAACATTAAGGGCAAAAGGAGATCTAAGCATCCGTTATTGGGTACTGGGGGAAACACAGGCACTTAGGGACATGATTTAGTGGTAGAATATGCAGTGCCATGTGTCGGGTTGGTTAGGTTTATGGTCCACAGCCAGAGGAGGGCTGTGCGTCACCTCTGTGCTGGGAGGCCACTTACACGGGGAGAAGAAGAGCACAGGCAGGGGATGGAGGGGCTGTCAGCGGGATGACACGGACAGTACAAGCCATCTCCCTGTCACACATGCCCTGGACACTGTGCCTGACTGCAGTACCTCGTGATGCAGCCTGCTGTTGGGCTGGGGGGGGGCGTTTGCCTCCTCATGCGTGGGCATCTTCGGCGGCGCCTGCCGACGACCGGCCATGGTCACCCAGGGGAGATGCTGCCTCCTGAGGGAGTGGCTCTCCTGGGAGTGGGCACCCCAGGGCTCTGGCTCCTTAAATACCCGCGGGGTCACCGTGGGGACCCGCATCACAATGACCTCTGGGCACGCTGCACCGCCTGCATCACAAAGCCCTGGCGATGCTGTGGAGCCTGGCGGGGACTGGCTGTGCCCGGCTGTGCCCGGCGTGGGGCAGCCCCTGCTTGCCCCTCACAGAGGCCCCAGCAGGCCCGAGCCCGCACCTCCCACATCCCCCCGGTGCCAGCAGCCTCTGCAGAGCTCAGTCCTGTGTGCGTGCAGCAGCTCTGGCTGCCACCGCCCGGGGCCTTGTCCCCACGCATGGCTCCCACACAGGGCGCCCAGGCCTGGGGACGCTCCGGTGCCCGCCTACAGCAACGCAGGGGAGGCCCGCAGGCCCGTGCCCAGAGGCCACTGGCCACGCCGAGCTGCTCCCGGCAGTCGCCATGGGCCGCGGGGTGACCAGCCCTCTCCCCAGCCGGCTCTGGGAGGTCCCTCCCAGGCTGCTCTTCTTCAGTGCCTTTCCTCCAGAGGTGGAGCGTGCACGGGCTCACACCCACAGCCAGGACGAGGGAGCAGGGCTGCCTCCCTGGGGCTGACGCTCTGTGCTCCCCTTCCAGCTGGAACGAAAAGGAAAGCCGCCTTTGCTCCCAGTTACAACACAGAGAAACACCCGTGTCTCGTGCACGTGCCTGCACCTTTTCTGACAGAAAATGGCTTTGGGGTACTATGGAAACTCCTGGGGAGAAAAAAAAACCCAAACCATTAAAACAAACGCTGCTCAGCTGGTGTTGGAGACCTTGGTATTAGACACCCAGACCTGTTCTCCTCCACGCAGCTGTCACTCCTGCACCAGGAACAGCTTGCTAGTGGGTGAATCTGACGGCAGCAGCTCCCAGGCAGAGCTGGGAGCAGCCCCTGGGGACACCTTTAGGCTTTACAGCAGTGTTTGCTGCCCCAGCACGGGTCCCCTGCCCCCTGCAGGGACCAGGCAGGAGGCTGGAGGGAAGAGTCCCACCAACAGCTTTGGCCTCCAGGCTGGAGAACCCTGTCCCAGGCTCAGGCACCGCTGCCTCCGGGCTCCCCTACCCCATCCTGGGGCAATGAGGCAACTCTCTTCCTTCTACAGAACAACACTCAAAGCTTAAGGGGAGGAGGAAATGCCTACTTCCTCCCTCATGCAGGTTTCCCCCAGGCCTAGAGGTTGCTGCTGTCTTCTGCTCGGCTGGGAGAGGGGTTGGAGCCTTTCTCCACCTCTCCTCGACCGCCTCTCTCCTGGGCTGGGCTGGAGGGTGGGGAGTCCAAGCGCCTCCAGTGCCGAGGGCCTGCCAAGGAGCAGACGCTCTCAGCAAAGCAGACGGCAACCACAGGTGCTGTTTCCCAGAGGACCTCTTGAAAGCAGCCTGCAGCAGGACCTGGCAGCCGGGAGACCCAGCACTGCGTGCCCGTCATCACAGCTGATTTTGCCGCTTGCATCCTGCTGCCACTCTCTCCCTCACCAGCATGAGCAGGCAAACCCCTGCCCTGCAGCTGGGTGTCTGTCCTGCTCCCCCGCTCTGGAGACCTGCCGCCCTGGGTGCCCCGAAGGAGAGGGTGGCTGCTGCTCTCAGCGGTGTCAATCGCTGCCCGTACCTGGGGTTGCTGTCGGTCCTTCCCCGCAGACCAGGCTCCCCACGCCGCCCACTCTGCCTTTGCTTGCTCGAGCTGCTCTTGCCACTTGGGCCTCACTTGCTCCCACTCTGCAGGCAGCTGCCAGACCTCCTGGAGGGGATGGCAAGGCAGCAGAAGGCAGGATTAGTCTCAGCGCCTGGAACGGGTGTCCTTCGGGTCTGACCCGTGTTGCCGCCCCTTGCCTCAGCTGGTCGGTTGGCAGGGCTTTGCCCCTAACACATCGGGGGCTCTGGGGTCATTCTAGGCTCCTGGCAAACACAGCTGCGACCAAAGCCCTGCACTGTGAACAGCCGAGAAAGGACTTGGGCATCTCCCATAGCCCCTGGGCCAGGAGAAAGTGTTTTGTGACAACCCAGGGGGCAAGGAAGATCTGAAGGAGGTGACAGACAGCCGACAAGGAGCGCACGTCCAGGGCTCCTTTCAGGCTGGCTCTCTGCACAAAGAGGCTTCTGCCGAGTCCCCAGCAGCACGGCAGCTACAGCAAGGCACGCACCTGCAGCGCTTTCTGGCAGTCGTCTGAGGATGGGAGTGTAGAGGTGGGTTTGGCTGGAGAAGCCGGCTCCTGCCTGCCTGCCTCCTTCATCCTGGGGGAGCTGCCTGGACACGGGGGGAGCGCACTGCAAAGAGGCACCAGGAGCAGTCGGCATGAGCACGGGGCAGTTTGCTCTCCCACCTTTGCCTGGCACCAAAGATCCCCAGGCTGGCAGAAGCAGCGCGCGAGGTGGGGCCATTTCTGCTGGCAGCGGGGAGCCTTTCCTGAGCCCCCTCAGATGGACGGGGGAGGTCTGCACCTCAGCTCTTGCGTGAGGGAACCACAGGGACGTGGGGTGCACTCAGCATCCGCCACCTTCCCCAGGGAGGGGCCCACAACAGGGGAAACAAGCACATAAGAGCCATGCGGCACGTGTCAGGGACCTTGCCGCGTCCCTGCAGCCGGAGTGTCCGGAGGGGAGGTCTCTCCTCCACGGGTGCAGGATCCCTTTCATCCCTTCCCACCAGGGTCTCACCTCTCAGAAGTCTTCTTGCCCAAGTCTTTCTGTCTTGTGCCTGGCCCCTGACTTGGCAGTGCAGCAAGGGAAAGCTTCCTCCGTCTCTGCAGCAGCTTGCCAGGATGCGCCTCTGCACCTGGCAAAGGAGGAAACTCAGCAGAGCAGCCCCCTGGGGAGTGCCTTTTGACGGAGCTGTGGTCACCCAGCGCGGGGCAGGGCCTCAGCTGGGCAGCGGAGACCTGTTCCCACACCTTGTCTGAGCCTGGACTTTGCTGCAGCCTTCTTGGCCCAGGCGGACAAAGCCTTGGCCACTGCTCTGCTGACCACCGTAAAGCGAAACCTGGGCAGGAAACGATGACACAGGCTTGAAGGGTGACCCCTACCCTCTGCAGCTTCCCAGCACTAATCCTCACAACTCTCGTGTGAGGCACGGCACCCCTCTTCCTCGTGGCCATGCAGCCATGCATGGGTTTTATTAGCAATCTATCTCCCCCCAACACCAGGCGGCGTAGCTTAAAGCCCTCCCTGTGTGCAGCTGGCTCTCTCTGACGGGAGTGACGGGCAGGCTGGGCATGAGAAACGCAGTGACGCTGCCCGGCCACTCCAGGAGAACACACGTGTAACCCCAACTCATCGTAAGTTAACCAGAAACCAGCCCCTTCAGGTCAGGCCCCCTCCCAGACTCAACGTGCAACGCCAAGCCCCGGCAAGGCGCACTCCTGATCAGGAGCTGGGAATCCGCCCGCTCGGTCAGTCGAGGGCTGCAGAGGAAACGCACTCACCTGGGGAAGGCGTGGGCAGGAGCAGCCTGCATCCCCCGAGTGCTGGTCGCTCCACCGGAGACAGCTGCACCGGGCATCCTCAGCCTCTGTAAAGTGACACAGAGCTGCTAGAAGGTTTCCAAGGCACTTTGCTCTTGGCTCCCAAAGGAAGCAGACCTGTCTCCTGCTCCAAAAGGAAGCCACTTTTCCAAACCCCTCCTCCAAATCCTCCGCCGTGAACAGGAGCCCTTGCTCTGCTCTGGAGAAGCTGCACAGCAAACACTGAGACTGCGCAGTAACGCTGCCAGCCTTTCTGTAGGGCAAGAACTCAGAAGCTCAGAATAAAACTTCTTTTCCAATGGAGAACTCAGCGTGGGCGAGCACGTGGAAAGGTGTCGGACTGGCCTGCCACGTGCAGGCTGCCCAACGACCATCGGGTTGCTCACCCTTCAAGAGGCTTCCCAAAGTCACTGCATCACCCTCAAAGCCTGAGCAGCTCGCAGTGCTGAGCAGCGCAATCCAGCTGGCCTTGCTCTCCAGCCCTGTGACGCAGTCGCAATAGAACTGCATGCACAGGACGTTGTCGGTGAAGGACAGAACGCCAATGTCCTTGAAGGTGAAGGCGAGGCGCTGCCTGTTCCTCAGTTGGAAAGAGTGCAAGAGTATGGTCTCTTGCACACAGCTCTGCACCACGTGCCATGGGAAGGAAGTGGCTCGTGACAGCCACCTGTGGTTCAGCGGCTCGTTCTTGACATCCTCTGCAAGCAGGAGGAACATCGTCACTGGCAGAGCGGGCTGAATTTCCATGTAAAATTAGAAACGAAATGCCAGAGAAAAGGTCGTTTACGGAAACGGCTCTTGGGGAGTGGTTATTTTGGGAGGAGCTCAAGCTGTCCGCCTAACTTTGGAGGGAATTCTCTCCAGAGAAATTCTGAAGTCCTCATTTCTCTGCGCCCTTTCTGAAGGGCAGAGAGCATGCACCCCAGTCCCAAACAGGGCGCGGGAAAGTGGAGGGCGGCCGTTGCCTTCTCACCAGGAATAACCTCTGTGAGGAACGCGAGCTCCCGCAGGGATAACTCGCCAATGTCCAGCTGGGAGACAGGTCTTCAAACCGCGTACACCTCTTCCTCACCTTGGAATCGCTCTTGGACCGTAGCAAAGGTCCCGAGTCCTGTGACCAGGACCCCCTGCCCAGGAAAACGACGCAAAGGCTGACCACAGGGAAGAGCAAAACTCTATCACGTGCCAAAAGCTTTCTCAGACTAGATCTGGGCACGCTTTCGCCCCTGGTTGACCACGAAGCAAGAGCAGGAGAGCTGCTGAGGGACTCCCTGAGAGAGGCCTGCTGTGAATCCTCCGCGGGAGGAGCAGCAGCGCTTCACCTTTCTCGGCCTTGGCCGTCGGGCTGGGTGAGGGTGAGCTTTTCAGCGGCTGCAGGTCTCGGTCGCAGAGTACAGCGAGGGTGAGGGCAGGCAGAGATCAGGCAGGAGAGGTTGTGGTCACCGAGGACATCCTCAGGGAAACAGGAACTCTGCAGGGACACACTGGGGACACCAGCACACAGGCAGGGACAATATTATGATGTTAGGGACTTCCGGGGGGACACCAGGACTCCCAAAGGGATGTCACTGGGACATTAAAGACACCCACCGAGACACACTGGGACACAAGAACACACGGGGAGACACCACGGCGATATATAGAATGGCCTGGTAATATCTGGACCCCTCCAGGGACACCACTGTGACATTAGGAATTTCCCAGGGATGCCCCCTGGGACATCAGGGACCACCCCCTCACCTTCCCCGGGGACACCAGGACCCCTCCAGGGACAGCACTGGGACATTAAGGACCCCCCTTTAACACAGCCCTACCCCAGGGACAATGTAGGGGCATTAAGGACTCCTCCCAGGACACCAGGACCCCCACAGGACCAGAAACGCACAAGGGACATACTGGGAACACAAGGACAAACCTGGGGACATCCCTGGGACATCAGGGACACCACGACTGCCCCAGTGACACCACAAGGACATTAAGGACCCCCACAGGGACACCTTGCAACACAAGGACATCCTGGGAGACACCACTGGGACATCATTAGAATAGCCTTTAGGACATCAGGACCCCTCCAGGGACACCCCCGTGACATTAGGAATTCCCCAGGAACCCCGCCCCGGGACATAACAGCCTACCCACTCACCTCCCTGGGGACACCAGGACCACCCCCAGGGACACCCCACAACGCCCCAGGGACACACTGGGACACCAGGACACCACCACCACCACCCCGCCCAAGACACCATTAGGACATCAGGGACATCCCTAGAACCTTAACCACTAGAGCGTTAAGGACTCCCAGAAGGACATATTAGGTCACATGCACCCACTGACAGACACCACTGGGACATCTAGAATGGACTGGGGACATCAGGATGCCTCCAGGGACACCGCTGTGACATTAATGACCCCCACCAGGGACACATTGTGATACACAAGGACCCACTGACACACCACTGGGACATCTAGAATGGCCTGGGGATACCAGGACCACCCCAGCGACATTCAGGACCCCCCTGGAAACACACGACCTGCATCCAGGGAAACTGCAGGGGCATTAGGAACTCCCCCTGGGACACCAGGACCCCCACAGGACACACTGGGACACCCAAATGCCTATAGGGCCACCTGAGAACACTAGGACATCTCTGGAGACATCCCTGGGACACCAGGGACACTCCCGGGGACATTAGGACCCCCCCAGGGACACCCTAGTGACATTGGGGACATTTTGGAAGCAGAAGGACCCTCCACAGAGCACTCCTGGGACATCAGGATCCCCCCAAGGGGACCCTCCAGCAGGTCATTCTCAGTTATCACGCAGAAGCTCCCCCTCGATGGAAGTCCTTAGCAGCAGGGCAGCCCTCAGATCTGCACTGTCAAGGAAACGGAGCCCCAGAAACAGACCCCCCACCCCAAAATGGGAGGACCCCCTCCCCACATGACACTTGTTAGTTTAACATTATGCTAGGGGCCAACCAGTGTCCTCCTTTATCTTCTAGTGCCGTGACGACCATGGGTGGTACATGGATGGTCACCTCCTGCCCCATGGGGAACTTAGGGGCCTCCTGCATCAGTAGCACAGGTGCTGCTCCTGCTTTAGGGCATCCAGGCCATCCTGAGCTCACCTCATCCAGCTCTTTGCAGGAGCAAGCTACAGCCCGCCCCTGAGGCCCTAAACAATGTGCCAGAACTCCAAAGGCAATACCTTTTCCCTCACGCTTAAGAAGTGCACAGGTCTTTGTCACATCAGGTAATCCCCACGTGGGGGCCTCCACCAGAGCTCACTTTTTTTCAGATGCTTGAAAGTGGCTTTACCCTCCTCTGTCCCGCCGATAGACCCATGGCAGGAGGTTTTCAGTAGCTCATACTGAGCTTTCACAAATAAAACACAATTGCCTCCCCAAAGCCGACACCATCCGACCACCCCGAGAAATCCTCGTAGTTCCTTGAGAGTCTGAGGCTCCGCGAGGCAGCGAATAGCCTCCTTCTGTTGGGATCCCAACTGTCTCTGGCCTTCCAGCACTTCAAACCCCAAACATGGAAGTGACTCCTGGATAATTCCATATCCACTAATTCCCAAGACATTTAGAAGGCTTATCGTCAGGGAAAGACACAGCTCCCAAGTCCCTGCCGCAACCAGAATATCATCCTATGATCGCAGAACTCTTCCCTGATCATTTTCTGTTCTCCAAATGTCAAACTGCTTTGCCAACTGATTCCCAAAGATTGTCGGGATATTTTGAAAGCTTTGTGGTACAACCGCCTAAGTGTATTGCATTTTCCTTCCCGTTTCTGGGTTTGCGCATTCAAAAGCAAAAGGCTTCTGACTGACAGTGCCCCGGGGAACACAGAAAAAGGCATCCTTCACATCAAAACCTGTACACCATCCCTGTTCCCCTGTAAGGGTGGTTTAGTATCCGTATGGATGTGCTACTGCAGGATAAATACCTTGAGGTATGTGATTTGTTGCTCTTAAATCCTGCACCGATCGGCAATCTTGACCCTTGGTCTTTTTCACTGGCAACACTGACGTGCGGAATTAGACTATAACTCGAAAGTTATAAAGTAGGTATGTTTATTGCACGCAGATGCACGGGGGATCGCTCCTCCACAAGCGTGCATACCCGAAGTGACGAACCATCTCACATTTATACAATGAACAAATGAATATTCAATTAACGCCTATACATATTCGTTACCTAAACCCCGCTTCGTATGTTAATTAGCTTATCAGTCCGTTTCCTGGAATGTGGTGGTCTTGCAGGTTTGTAGGTGATTCATGTTCTTGTGACCATCCTATCTTCTTCAGGTGATTCATGTCCTTGTGACCACCCGATCTTCTTCAGGTGATTGTGACCACCCAATCTTTTCCAGCAAGGAGACTTAGCACTCCCTCCCTCTAGATAGCATTTGAATGTCTCTCATCTTTTCTTATTCTATTTTAAATAGCCCCTTTGTTAGAGGAAGAGGGGCAGGCGTCTCCCCTTTGTTAGAGGAAGAGGGGCAGGCGTCTCCCCGTCTCCCCTTTGTTAGAGGAAGAGGGGCAGGCGTCTCCTCAAAACTGTGGTTGTCACCGCACCCATGACTAGTCACCATACCCACATTCCTTAAGCAGACACATACAATCACAATCCATGGCCATTATCCCCATTTCACATTATTTCTCCATATCAACACAGGGGTGTTGGATTTCGATACACACCCCACCAGCAGGCTGTACTTCAAGAATTTCTGAATTATCGCTACCGACCCACTCCTAGCTTCCAGCTTCAGGTGACACTGTTTCATTCTCAGCGGGGATGATCCAGGCTTTAAGTCAGTCCTTACAGGTTTTGACCTGTGGGATTTTCCAGGAACCTCTCCGGCTCGTACAATAGGAATCACAGCATCTCTGACCTCCGGGTGTATCTTTCTCCTTTCAAGGCAGCATAGCCTGTAATAACAAAGCTGCTGCCTCTCGACACAAACAGTTTCTGGAATTAAGATTTCTATTTCCTCGTTTTAAAATCAGATTTCTGCTTCCAATTTTTTGGAGTAGATCTCTCCCCAAACAATGCTTTTGGAAGATTTGGCTAATATAAAAACTGATGAGGAACCCACTGTTTTCCCAGCTTCATTGCTAAGAGTTTCAAAAATGGCCAAGTTTCATGGGTCCCTGCCATACCAGCAATGCTTATATCCTTACTGCTTAGTTCCCCTCTAAAGTCTTCTGAACAGAGGAAGTAGCCCCAGGATCTACCCAAAGCTCAACTTCTTCACTTCCCAGCTCCACTTTAACCAGAGGCTGCTCTGGGGAGAGACTCCTCCGCTCCCCCTCATTCCTCGCTTACTGGGAGCAAGGGGGCAGAGGGGCTCCAATCCTTAAGCAGACGGTCTTCTTCTGAACGCCCATCCCTTTTGCACTGTGCACACTGATTATCACCCAACCGAGGGCTGGGCCGCAGTCCCCCCTCTGGGGGCTCTGCCCTGTCCTCAGGACCTTCCCCTCACCCTACCATTTTACTCTGATACCGCCAACAAGCTACAATTTACTCTTCCCTTTCGACTCTCTCTATGACGATCTGCAATGCAAGCAACGTCCAACAGCTTTCCCCTACCTTGAGCAATCACTTCCTTGTAACTTCTGTAACTTTCTTCTAATACCATTGCAGGATTGGCCCACCAATAGAGGGGCCGATTGATCTCATCCCTCTTAAGATTCAGGGTCAGCACTTGTAGAGTTGCGGGCTACCTCCTTCATTCTGTTCTGCAGATCTGGGGGGGGCTCTTGGCTATCGTGCCTAGCCTCGTACTGTTCAGACATGGTTATTGCCTTAGCCACAGCATTTTGAATGCCAAATAGAATCCCTTTCTGATACCGAGTCCAAAGCTGCCTGGGTCCGTTAACATGCAGGTCCCAGTTTGGACCAACAGAGGGGAAATGATGCTCCACAGTTCCTGTTTTAACCTCAGCTTCCACATGTATTCTAGCGGCTTGACAAATCATCTCCTTCTCACTACTATCAAATAAAACCTGCAGTACTGCCGCTATATCCTTACACTCTGGATCATCCTGTGTTTTAACCACCATTATTTCAAAAACACCAGCCGCCTTCTCAGGGTCGTCTCGGTAATTTCCTGCGGTTGCTTTGCAATGCTTCAACTCTGTTCTTGAAAACGGGACCGTCACCGTAACGGGTCCTTCATTTCCCACAGCCTGGCGCAGGGGAGCCTGTATCACTTCCCCTGGTCTGGCCCGCTCCCACCCTGCGGCTGGGCTAAAACCTTCTGCCCCACTAAATCGCTCTCCCTCTTCACAGCCACTTTCCCTGCCACCAGCCTCGTCAGCTCGCCTGCCACCACTTTCTCTTACCCTGCTCACATCACTAATATCAGCATCAGAACTCTCTCCCCGTCTCTGCTGGGCTCCAACCATTAACTCTAAACCATTGTCTCTAAACCTCCTTCTTTCTTGTAGTCGTTACAATTTTAAACACCTCTGTCTGATACTACAAGCAGAGCAGACCCTTTTCAACAACCTCTTCTTATCCTTTCCCAAAGCCAAGAGAAAAGGATCTCAGGAAGGTAAATTATACCTTCCTGGTTTTGCCATTCAGAACGGGTCTTTACAGTGGAAAAAGATCAGCGTATCAAACTCTGTCCCTTTTCCTTTCCTGCCTTCAAAACAACATCAGCGGTAACATCATACAATAATGCAAACTGCCATTTTCCCCCGTCGCCCAGTTTATACAGAGACCACCCCTGAGTACACTATTGCACTAGGGTGCTTTTAGTTACATTTCCCTCAGAACTACCCCTTGATTCTTCCCAGTGTCCCAAAACACATCCCAGGGGAGACTGCTGTAAAATACCACGGCCGTGTACACTGACCAGGGCCCGTTTCCTTTTAGTGTCCTGAACATTTTATCATACACATGTATAGAAGTATTTTCAGATGTTCAGAGTGCACTCTACTAGACACACACACACACACACACACACACACACACCCCATTAATATACTTGAGTATGCCAGGCAGAAATTTTACCAGACACATTGTTTCCAGGAGAGCCCTCAATAACCCAACCCAGCAGGGCTTTTGCCTCTGCTTAGGGGCAGGTATCCCAGACCACCAGGAATGCCTGACATCTTACCGGGGGAACGTTGCTTTGGAGTCGTTGGTCCGGGAATCAGAGGTCTTCCCCAAGAGTCCCTCAGTGCCGGCTGGAATTGCTGCGATCCGCAGCTCCACCAACACTCAATAGCGGAGTCTCACCTGGGTCACCAGAAAATGATCCCGTAAAGGCGGTCACGGTGAAAAACCCTCTCAGACTTGATGTGAAGTTTCAGAAGGCGGGCATTCTTTATGACAGCGCTGGGAGCACGGGGGAGTGCTCACCAAGTTACTCGAGGGTACACATTACATACAGCAGAGTACTTGCACGCTCACAGTGCATCACACATGCACACTCCACCGAGTTGTCTCCTCTTGCGGCCAGAACTTCCCCACTCAGAACTTGCCTGCACACGTCTTTCTCCCAGGATGGACCAGGCACAGACAACCACTGGGGGAGTGTGCTCAGCTTTTATTGACCTCAGAAAGTGTCCAGGGTGGAGAGGAGTCTGGCAGCACAATGTCCTCGTGGCAGCTGAAGGTGTTGGGCGCCGTCCATGCACCCATGCCTCGCGTGCCTCCCTGTGCCACACCCTCTGGGTACCGCACAGGATCAGGGCCAGCTGCCATCTCTGGGGACCCTTCTGCCAGCACGGCGCTGCTGCTCTCGCTGTGGCCTGATGCAAGTACAGCAGAAAGCCTTGCGCAGAGCCCTGAGCGCCCTGCGGAGGAGGGAGGGCCGTCGCTGTCGAGCTGGGGCATGCGGGAGGGCAGCCATGCCTGTGGAAGGAAGAGATGTGTAGGCAGGGGGCTGGGCAGGTACCGGGCAAGATCCTGCCTGCTCCCCGCCACCGAGAGCTTTCCCCAGGGAGTGGTGGCCAGGGAACGGCCAGCCCCCATGCACGCAGTCCTTCTGCTTTGGCCTGGGTGCACATTGCTGGGACACCTGGGCTAAGCCTTCCCTTGCCGGGCCAGCGCTACACGCAAGGATGTACCTGGCTCATCCTCGGGCTCATCCCTGGGCTCGGAGCAGGGCCACGTGTTATCTGGCTGCCTCTCCTGAAAACCACCACGGGGCTCCTGGCAGAACTCCAGGAATGACGGGTTGACCCAGATGCTGTAGATGATGATTCCCGCTCGGCACAGCTCTATATCATCACGTTCCCAGTTTTCCTCCTCAGACAAGAACCTTGGCGCGCCCTATAAAAACATTAAGGGCAAAAGGAGACCTAAGCATCTGTAACTGGGTGCCGGGGGAAACACAGGCGCTTAGGGATATGGATTAGTGGTAGAATATGCAGTGCTATGTGTCGGGTTGGTTAGGATTATGGTCTCTGCAGCCAGAGGAGGGCTGTGCGTCACCTCTGTGCTGGGAGGCCACTTACACGGGGAGAAGAAGAGCACAGGCAGGGGATGGAGGGGATGTCAGTGGGATGACATGGACAGCACCAGCCATCTCCCAGCTGCACACATCCTGGACACTATACGTGCCTACAGTACCTCGTGATGGTCGCTGCCAGCAATGCACCCTGGGCTCACCTGGTGCCAAGACTCTGCAGACAAGGTAGAATCCATGTAATCTCTTTTGTTGTCCCCTGCTGGCTCAAGGTGGGGTAGGGCAGCATCATCTGGGGCGGGGGGTTGAGGCAATGAAGGAGCCACTTCATCCTTGTGTGCTGCTGGAGACTCAGTGGCTGTGCTGGGCTCTCTCTGAGGCTCCCCAGACAAGGGAGGCTCACTGTCCTGAGGTGCTGCAGGTGGTGCTGCTGCCATTACCACACCCACACTTTGTGCCGGGTCCCCATGTTCTGCCAGCTGCTGACTGAGCTCCTGTATCGCAGGCAATGCCTCGTGCAGGACCTCTCTCATTTTGCAGTCGTCTGTGTCCTGCAGAGCCATGTTGTAGGCTATGGGGCTGTGTGGGGCAGCAGCTTGGCTCTCTGCCACAGCTGTGGGCTGCTCACTGAGGAGAGGAGAAGCTGGTGTCTTCCTCGCCTCTTTTCCTACGGTAGCTAGAGATGCGCAGTACCACTCTTCCACAGGAGCTCCGGTCAGGGCAGCAGCTGCTGGCTTATCATCCATGTGTTCCTCTGGGACAGGGGACACTCCCTGCAGGTTTCTGGCTTTGTCTCCTGATGTCCCTCTGCCTACACTGCTCAGCCAGCAGGGCCCATCCTGGAGACCAGCGTGGGTGTCCTGGTAGAAATCCAGGAATGAGGGGTTGGCCCAGATGCTGTAGATGAGGGTTTCCTCTTCTTGGCACAGCTCTTTATCATATTTGTCTTCCCAATCGTCCTGCTCAGACAAGACACCTGACACATCCTGTAAAAACATTAAGGGCAAAAGGAGATCTAAGCACCCGTTATTGGGTACTGGGGGAAACACAGGCACTTAGGGACATGATTTAGTGGTAGAATATGCAGTGCCACGTGTCGGGTTGGTTAGGTTTATGGTCCACAGCCAGAGGAGGGCTGTGCGTCACCTCTGTGCTGGGAGGCCACTTACACGGGGAGAAGAAGAGCACAGGCAGGGGATGGAGGGGCTGTCAGCGGGATGACACGGACAGTACAAGCCATCTCCCTGTCACACATGCCCTGGACACTGTGCCTGACTGCAGTACCTCGTGATGCAGCCTGCTGTTGGGCTGGGGGGGGGCGTTTGCCTCCTCATGCGTGGGCATCTTCGGCGGCGCCTGCCGACGACCGGCCATGGTCACCCAGGGGAGATGCTGCCTCCTGAGGGAGTGGCTCTCCTGGGAGTGGGCACCCCAGGGCTCTGGCTCCTTAAATACCCGCGGGGTCACCGTGGGGACCCGCATCACAATGACCTCTGGGCACGCTGCACCGCCTGCATCACAAAGCCCTGGCGATGCTGTGGAGCCTGGCGGGGACTGGCTGTGCCCGGCTGTGCCCGGCGTGGGGCAGCCCCTGCTTGCCCCTCACAGAGGCCCCAGCAGGCCCGAGCCCGCACCTCCCACATCCCCCCGGTGCCAGCAGCCTCTGCAGAGCTCAGTCCTGTGTGCGTGCAGCAGCTCTGGCTGCCACCGCCCGGGGCCTTGTCCCCACGCATGGCTCCCACACAGGGCGCCCAGGCCTGGGGACGCTCCGGTGCCCGCCTACAGCAACGCAGGGGAGGCCCGCAGGCCCGTGCCCAGAGGCCACTGGCCACGCCGAGCTGCTCCCGGCAGTCGCCATGGGCCGCGGGGTGACCAGCCCTCTCCCCAGCCGGCTCTGGGAGCTCCCTCCCAGGCTGCTCTTCTTCAGTGCCTTTCCTCCAGAGGTGGAGCGTGCACGGGCTCACACCCACAGCCAGGACGAGGGAGCAGGGCTGCCTCCCTGGGGCTGACGCTCTGTGCTCCCCTTCCAGCTGGAACGAAAAGGAAAGCCGCCTTTGCTCCCAGTTACAACACAGAGAAACACCCGTGTCTCGTGCACGTGCCTGCACCTTTTCTGACAGAAAATGGCTTTGGGGTACTATGGAAACTCCTGGGGAGAAAAAAAACCCAAACCATTAAAACAAACGCTGCTCAGCTGGTGTTGGAGACCTTGGTATTAGACACCCAGACCTGTTCTCCTCCACGCAGCTGTCACTCCTGCACCAGGAACAGCTTGCTAGTGGGTGAATCTGACGGCAGCAGCTCCCAGGCAGAGCTGGGAGCAGCCCCTGGGGACACCTTTAGGCTTTACAGCAGTGTTTGCTGCCCCAGCACGGGTCCCCTGCCCCCTGCAGGGACCAGGCAGGAGGCTGGAGGGAAGAGTCCCACCAACAGCTTTGGCCTCCAGGCTGGAGAACCCTGTCCCAGGCTCAGGCACCGCTGCCTCCGGGCTCCCCTACCCCATCCTGGGGCAATGAGGCAACTCTCTTCCTTCTACAGAACAACACTCAAAGCTTAAGGGGAGGAGGAAATGCCTACTTCCTCCCTCATGCAGGTTTCCCCCAGGCCTAGAGGTTGCTGCTGTCTTCTGCTCGGCTGGGAGAGGGGTTGGAGCCTTTCTCCACCTCTCCTCGACCGCCTCTCTCCTGGGCTGGGCTGGAGGGTGGGGAGTCCAAGCGCCTCCAGTGCCGAGGGCCTGCCAAGGAGCAGACGCTCTCAGCAAAGCAGACGGCAACCACAGGTGCTGTTTCCCAGAGGACCTCTTGAAAGCAGCCTGCAGCAGGACCTGGCAGCCGGGAGACCCAGCACTGCGTGCCCGTCATCACAGCTGATTTTGCCGCTTGCATCCTGCTGCCACTCTCTCCCTCACCAGCATGAGCAGGCAAACCCCTGCCCTGCAGCTGGGTGTCTGTCCTGCTCCCCCGCTCTGGAGACCTGCCGCCCTGGGTGCCCCGAAGGAGAGGGTGGCTGCTGCTCTCAGCGGTGTCAATCGCTGCCCGTACCTGGGGTTGCTGTCGGTCCTTCCCCGCAGACCAGGCTCCCCACGCCGCCCACTCTGCCTTTGCTTGCTCGAGCTGCTCTTGCCACTTGGGCCTCACTTGCTCCCACTCTGCAGGCAGCTGCCAGACCTCCTGGAGGGGATGGCAAGGCAGCAGAAGGCAGGATTAGTCTCAGCGCCTGGAACGGGTGTCCTTCGGGTCTGACCCGTGTTGCCGCCCCTTGCCTCAGCTGGTCGGTTGGCAGGGCTTTGCCCCTAACACATCGGGGGCTCTGGGGTCATTCTAGGCTCCTGGCAAACACAGCTGCGACCAAAGCCCTGCACTGTGAACAGCCGAGAAAGGACTTGGGCATCTCCCATAGCCCCTGGGCCAGGAGAAAGTGTTTTGTGACAACCCAGGGGGCAAGGAAGATCTGAAGGAGGTGACAGACAGCCGACAAGGAGCGCACGTCCAGGGCTCCTTTCAGGCTGGCTCTCTGCACAAAGAGGCTTCTGCCGAGTCCCCAGCAGCACGGCAGCTACAGCAAGGCACGCACCTGCAGCGCTTTCTGGCAGTCGTCTGAGGATGGGAGTGTAGAGGTGGGTTTGGCTGGAGAAGCCGGCTCCTGCCTGCCTGCCTCCTTCATCCTGGGGGAGCTGCCTGGACACGGGGGGAGCGCACTGCAAAGAGGCACCAGGAGCAGTCGGCATGAGCACGGGGCAGTTTGCTCTCCCACCTTTGCCTGGCACCAAAGATCCCCAGGCTGGCAGAAGCAGCGCGCGAGGTGGGGCCATTTCTGCTGGCAGCGGGGAGCCTTTCCTGAGCCCCCTCAGATGGACGGGGGAGGTCTGCACCTCAGCTCTTGCGTGAGGGAACCACAGGGACGTGGGGTGCACTCAGCATCCGCCACCTTCCCCAGGGAGGGGCCCACAACAGGGGAAACAAGCACATAAGAGCCATGCGGCACGTGTCAGGGACCTTGCCGCGTCCCTGCAGCCGGAGTGTCCGGAGGGGAGGTCTCTCCTCCACGGGTGCAGGATCCCTTTCATCCCTTCCCACCAGGGTCTCACCTCTCAGAAGTCTTCTTGCCCAAGTCTTTCTGTCTTGTGCCTGGCCCCTGACTTGGCAGTGCAGCAAGGGAAAGCTTCCTCCGTCTCTGCAGCAGCTTGCCAGGATGCGCCTCTGCACCTGGCAAAGGAGGAAACTCAGCAGAGCAGCCCCCTGGGGAGTGCCTTTTGACGGAGCTGTGGTCACCCAGCGCGGGGCAGGGCCTCAGCTGGGCAGCGGAGACCTGTTCCCACACCTTGTCTGAGCCTGGACTTTGCTGCAGCCTTCTTGGCCCAGGCGGACAAAGCCTTGGCCACTGCTCTGCTGACCACCGTAAAGCGAAACCTGGGCAGGAAACGATGACACAGGCTTGAAGGGTGACCCCTACCCTCTGCAGCTTCCCAGCACTAATCCTCACAACTCTCGTGTGAGGCACGGCACCCCTCTTCCTCGTGGCCATGCAGCCATGCATGGGTTTTATTAGCAATCTATCTCCCCCCAACACCAGGCGGCGTAGCTTAAAGCCCTCCCTGTGTGCAGCTGGCTCTCTCTGACGGGAGTGACGGGCAGGCTGGGCATGAGAAACGCAGTGACGCTGCCCGGCCACTCCAGGAGAACACACGTGTAACCCCAACTCATCGTAAGTTAACCAGAAACCAGCCCCTTCAGGTCAGGCCCCCTCCCAGACTCAACGTGCAACGCCAAGCCCCGGCAAGGCGCACTCCTGATCAGGAGCTGGGAATCCGCCCGCTCGGTCAGTCGAGGGCTGCAGAGGAAACGCACTCACCTGGGGAAGGCGTGGGCAGGAGCAGCCTGCATCCCCCGAGTGCTGGTCGCTCCACCGGAGACAGCTGCACCGGGCATCCTCAGCCTCTGTAAAGTGACACAGAGCTGCTAGAAGGTTTCCAAGGCACTTTGCTCTTGGCTCCCAAAGGAAGCAGACCTGTCTCCTGCTCCAAAAGGAAGCCACTTTTCCAAACCCCTCCTCCAAATCCTCCGCCGTGAACAGGAGCCCTTGCTCTGCTCTGGAGAAGCTGCACAGCAAACACTGAGACTGCGCAGTAACGCTGCCAGCCTTTCTGTAGGGCAAGAACTCAGAAGCTCAGAATAAAACTTCTTTTCCAATGGAGAACTCAGCGTGGGCGAGCACGTGGAAAGGTGTCGGACTGGCCTGCCACGTGCAGGCTGCCCAACGACCATCGGGTTGCTCACCCTTCAAGAGGCTTCCCAAAGTCACTGCATCACCCTCAAAGCCTGAGCAGCTCGCAGTGCTGAGCAGCGCAATCCAGCTGGCCTTGCTCTCCAGCCCTGTGACGCAGTCGCAATAGAACTGCATGCACAGGACGTTGTCGGTGAAGGACAGAACGCCAATGTCCTTGAAGGTGAAGGCGAGGCGCTGCCTGTTCCTCAGTTGGAAAGAGTGCAAGAGTATGGTCTCTTGCACACAGCTCTGCACCACGTGCCATGGGAAGGAAGTGGCTCGTGACAGCCACCTGTGGTTCAGCGGCTCGTTCTTGACATCCTCTGCAAGCAGGAGGAACATCGTCACTGGCAGAGCGGGCTGAATTTCCATGTAAAATTAGAAACGAAATGCCAGAGAAAAGGTCGTTTACGGAAACGGCTCTTGGGGAGTGGTTATTTTGGGAGGAGCTCAAGCTGTCCGCCTAACTTTGGAGGGAATTCTCTCCAGAGAAATTCTGAAGTCCTCATTTCTCTGCGCCCTTTCTGAAGGGCAGAGAGCATGCACCCCAGTCCCAAACAGGGCGCGGGAAAGTGGAGGGCGGCCGTTGCCTTCTCACCAGGAATAACCTCTGTGAGGAACGCGAGCTCCCGCAGGGATAACTCGCCAATGTCCAGCTGGGAGACAGGTCTTCAAACCGCGTACACCTCTTCCTCACCTTGGAATCGCTCTTGGACCGTAGCAAAGGTCCCGAGTCCTGTGACCAGGACCCCCTGCCCAGGAAAACGACGCAAAGGCTGACCACAGGGAAGAGCAAAACTCTATCACGTGCCAAAAGCTTTCTCAGACTAGATCTGGGCACGCTTTCGCCCCTGGTTGACCACGAAGCAAGAGCAGGAGAGCTGCTGAGGGACTCCCTGAGAGAGGCCTGCTGTGAATCCTCCGCGGGAGGAGCAGCAGCGCTCCACCTTTCTCGGCCTTGGCCGTCGGGCTGGGTGAGGGTGAGCTTTTCAGCGGCTGCAGGTCTCGGTCGCAGAGTGCAGCGAGGGTGAGGGCAGGCAGAGATCAGGCAGGAGAGGTTGTGGTCACCGAGGACATCCTCAGGGAAACAGGAACTCTGCAGGGACACACTGGGGACACCAGCACACAGGCAGGGACAATATTATGATGTTAGGGACTTCCGGGGGGACACCAGGACTCCCAAAGGGATGTCACTGGGACATTAAAGACACCCACCGAGACACACTGGGACACAAGAACACACGGGGAGACACCACGGCGATATATAGAATGGCCTGGTAATATCTGGACCCCTCCAGGGACACCACTGTGACATTAGGAATTTCCCAGGGATGCCCCCTGGGACATCAGGGACCACCCCCTCACCTTCCCCGGGGACACCAGGACCCCTCCAGGGACAGCACTGGGACATTAAGGACCCCCCTTTAACACAGCCCTACCCCAGGGACAATGTAGGGGCATTAAGGACTCCTCCCAGGACACCAGGACCCCCACAGGACCAGAAACGCACAAGGGACATACTGGGAACACAAGGACAAACCTGGGGACATCCCTGGGACATCAGGGACACCACGACTGCCCCAGTGACACCACAAGGACATTAAGGACCCCCACAGGGACACCTTGCAACACAAGGACATCCTGGGAGACACCACTGGGACATCATTAGAATAGCCTTTAGGACATCAGGACCCCTCCAGGGACACCCCCGTGACATTAGGAATTCCCCAGGAACCCCGCCCCGGGACATAACAGCCTACCCACTCACCTCCCTGGGGACACCAGGACCACCCCCAGGGACACCCCACAACGCCCCAGGGACACACTGGGACACCAGGACACCACCACCACCACCCCGCCCAAGACACCATTAGGACATCAGGGACATCCCTAGAACCTTAACCACTAGAGCGTTAAGGACTCCCAGAAGGACATATTAGGTCACATGCACCCACTGACAGACACCACTGGGACATCTAGAATGGACTGGGGACATCAGGATGCCTCCAGGGACACCGCTGTGACATTAATGACCCCCACCAGGGACACATTGTGATACACAAGGACCCACTGACACACCACTGGGACATCTAGAATGGCCTGGGGATACCAGGACCACCCCAGCGACATTCAGGACCCCCCTGGAAACACACGACCTGCATCCAGGGAAACTGCAGGGGCATTAGGAACTCCCCCTGGGACACCAGGACCCCCACAGGACACACTGGGACACCCAAATGCCTATAGGGCCACCTGAGAACACTAGGACATCTCTGGAGACATCCCTGGGACACCAGGGACACTCCCGGGGACATTAGGACCCCCCCAGGGACACCCTAGTGACATTGGGGACATTTTGGAAGCAGAAGGACCCTCCACAGAGCACTCCTGGGACATCAGGATCCCCCCAAGGGGACCCTCCAGCAGGTCATTCTCAGTTATCACGCAGAAGCTCCCCCTCGATGGAAGTCCTTAGCAGCAGGGCAGCCCTCAGATCTGCACTGTCAAGGAAACGGAGCCCAAAAAACAGACCCCCCACCCCAAAATGGGAGGACCCCCTCCCCACATGACACTTGTTAGTTTAACATTATGCTAGGGGCCAACCAATGTCCTCCTTTTTCTTCTAGTGCCGTGACGACCACGGGTGGTACATGGACGGTCACCTTCTGCCCCATGGGGAACTTAGGGGCCTCCTGCATCAGTAGCACAGGTGCTGCTCCTGCTTTAGGGCATCCAGGCCATCCTGAGCTCACCTCATCCAGCTCTTTGCAGGAGCAAGCTACAGCCCGCCCCTGAGGCCCTAAACAATGTGCCAGAACTCCAAAGGCAATACCTTTTCCCTCACGCTTAAGAAGTGCACAGGTCTTTGTCACATCAGGTAATCCCCACGTGGGGGCCTCCACCAGAGCTCACTTTTTTTCAGATGCTTGAAAGTGGCTTTACCCTCCTCTGTCCCGCCGATAGACCCATGGCAGGAGGTTTTCAGTAGCTCGTACTGAGCTTTCACAAATAAAACACAATTGCCTCCCCAAAGCCGACACCATCCGACCACCCCGAGAAATCCTCGTAGTTCCTTGAGAGTCTGAGGCTCCGCGAGGCAGCGAAAAGCCTCCTTCTGTTGGGATCCCAACTGTCTCTGGCCTTCCAGCACTTCAAACCCCAAACGTGGAAGTGACTCCTCGATAATTCCATATCCACTAATTCCCAAGACATTTAGAAGGCTTATCGTCAGGGAAAGACATAGCTCCCAAGTCCCTGCCGCAACCAGAATATCATCCTATGATCGCAGAACTCTTCCCTGATCATTTTCTGTTCTCCAAATGTCAAACTGCTTTGCCAACTGATTCCCAAAGATTGTCGGGATATTTTGAAAGCTTTGTGGTACAACCGCCTAAGTGTATTGCATTTTCCTTCCCGTTTCTGGGTTTGCGCATTCAAAAGCAAAAGGCTTCTGACTGACAGTGCCCCGGGGAACACAGAAAAAGGCATCCTTCACATCAAAACCTGTACACCATCCCTGTTCCCCTGTAAGGGTGGTTTAGTATCCGTATGGATGTGCTACTGCAGGATAAATACCTTGAGGTATGTGATTTGTTGCTCTTAAATCCTGCACCGATCGGCAATCTTGACCCTTGGTCTTTTTCACTGGCAACACTGACGTGCGGAATTAGACTATAACTCGAAAGTTATAAAGTAGGTATGTTTATTGCACGCAGATGCACGGGGGATCGCTCCTCCACAAGCGTGCATACCCGAAGTGACGAACCATCTCACATTTATACAATGAACAAATGAATATTCAATTAACGCCTATACATATTCGTTACCTAAACCCCGCTTCGTATGTTAATTAGCTTATCAGTCCGTTTCCTGGAATGTGGTGGTCTTGCAGGTTTGTAGGTGATTCATGTTCTTGTGACCATCCGATCTTCTTCAGGTGATTCATGTCCTTGTGACCACCCGATCTTCTTCAGGTGATTGTGACCACCCAATCTTTTCCAGCAAGGAGACTTAGCACTCCCTCCCTCTAGATAGCATTTGAATGTCTCTCATCTTTTCTTATTCTATTTTAAATAGCCCCTTTGTTAGAGGAAGAGGGGCAGGCGTCTCCCCTTTGTTAGAGGAAGAGGGGCAGGCGTCTCCCCGTCTCCCCTTTGTTAGAGGAAGAGGGGCAGGCGTCTCCTCAAAACTGTGGTTGTCACCGCACCCATGACTAGTCACCATACCCACATTCCTTAAGCAGACACATACAATCACAATCCATGTCCATTATCCCCATTTCACATTATTTCTCCATATCAACACAGGGGTGTTGGATTTCGATACACACCCCACCAGCAGGCTGTACTTCAAGAATTTCTGAATTATCGCTACTGACCCACTCCTAGCTTCCAGCTTCAGGTGACACTGTTTCATTCTCAGCGGGGATGATCCAGGCTTTAAGTCAGTCCTTACAGGTTTTGACCTGTGGGATTTTCCAGGAACCTCTCCGGCTCGTACAATAGGAATCACAGCATCTCTGACCTCCGGGTGTATCTTTCTCCTTTCAAGGCAGCATAGCCTGTAATAACAAAGCTGCTGCCTCTCGACACAAACAGTTTCTGGAATTAAGATTTCTATTTCCTCGTTTTAAAATCAGATTTCTGCTTCCAATTTTTTGGAGTAGATCTCTCCCCAAACAATGCTTTTGGAAGATTTGGCTAATATAAAAACTGATGAGGAACCCACTGTTTTCCCAGCTTCATTGCTAAGAGTTTCAAAAATGGCCAAGTTTCATGGGTCCCTGCCATACCAGCAATGCTTATATCCTTACTGCTTAGTTCCCCTCTAAAGTCTTCTGAACAGAGGAAGTAGCCCCAGGATCTACCCAAAGCTCAACTTCTTCACTTCCCAGCTCCACTTTAACCAGAGGCTGCTCTGGGGAGAGACTCCTCCGCTCCCCCTCATTCCTCGCTTACTGGGAGCAAGGGGGCAGAGGGGCTCCAATCCTTAAGCAGACGGTCTTCTTCTGAACGCCCATCCCTTTTGCACTGTGCACACTGATTATCACCCAACCGAGGGCTGGGCCGCAGTCCCCCCTCTGGGGGCTCTGCCCTGTCCTCAGGACCTTCCCCTCACCCTACCATTTTACTCTGATACCGCCAACAAGCTACAATTTACTCTTCCCTTTCGACTCTCTCTATGACGATCTGCAATGCAAGCAACGTCCAACAGCTTTCCCCTACCTTGAGCAATCACTTCCTTGTAACTTCGGTAACTTTCTTCTAATACCATTGCAGGATTGGCCCACCAATAGAGGGGCCGATTGATCTCATCCCTCTTAAGATTCAGGGTCAGCACTTGTAGAGTTGCGGGCTACCTCCTTCATTCTGTTCTGCAGATCTGGGGGGGGCTCTTGGCTATCGTGCCTAGCCTCGTACTGTTCAGACATGGTTATTGCCTTAGCCACAGCATTTTGAATGCCAAATAGAATCCCTTTCTGATACCGAGTCCAAAGCTGCCTGGGTCCGTTAACATGCAGGTCCCAGTTTGGACCAACAGAGGGGAAATGATGCTCCACAGTTCCTGTTTTAACCTCAGCTTCCACATGTATTCTAGCGGCTTGACAAATCATCTCCTTCTCACTACTATCAAATAAAACCTGCAGTACTGCCGCTATATCCTTACACTCTGGATCATCCTGTGTTTTAACCACCATTATTTCAAAAACACCAGCCGCCTTCTCAGGGTCGTCTCGGTAATTTCCTGCAGTTGCTTTGCAATGCTTCAACTCTGTTCTTGAAAACGGGACCGTCACCGTAACGGGTCCTTCATTTCCCACAGCCTGGCGCAGGGGAGCCTGTATCACTTCCCCTGGTCTGGCCCGCTCCCACCCTGCGGCTGGGCTAAAACCTTCTGCCCCACTAAATCGCTCTCCCTCTTCACAGCCACTTTCCCTGCCACCAGCCTCGTCAGCTCGCCTGCCACCACTTTCTCTTACCCTGCTCACATCACTAATATCAGCATCAGAACTCTCTCCCCGTCTCTGCTGGGCTCCAACCATTAACTCTAAACCATTGTCTCTAAACCTCCTTCTTTCTTGTAGTCGTTACAATTTTAAACACCTCTGTCTGATACTACAAGCAGAGCAGACCCTTTTCAACAACCTCTTCTTATCCTTTCCCAAAGCCAAGAGAAAAGGATCTCAGGAAGGTAAATTATACCTTCCTGGTTTTGCCATTCAGAACGGGTCTTTACAGTGGAAAAAGATCAGCGTATCAAACTCTGTCCCTTTTCCTTTCCTGCCTTCAAAACAACATCAGCGGTAACATCATACAATAATGCAAACTGCCATTTTCCCCCGTCGCCCAGTTTATACAGAGACCACCCCTGAGTACACTATTGCACTAGGGTGCTTTTAGTTACATTTCCCTCAGAACTACCCCTTGATTCTTCCCAGTGTCCCAAAACACATCCCAGGGGAGACTGCTGTAAAATACCACGGCCGTGTACACTGACCAGGGCCCGTTTCCTTTTAGTGTCCTGAACATTTTATCATACACATGTATAGAAGTATCTTCAGATGTTCCGAGCGCACTCTACTAGACACACACACACACACACACACACACACAACATTAATATACTTGAGTATGCCAGGCAGAAATTTTACCAGACACATTGTTTGCAGGAGAGCCCTCAATAACCCAACCCAGCAGGGCTTTTGCCTCTGCTTAGGGGCAGGTATCCCAGACCACCAGGAATGCCTGACATCTTACCGGGGGAACATTGCTTTGGAGTCGTTGGTCCGGGAATCAGAGGTCTTCCCCAAGAGTCCCTCAGTGCCGGCTGGAATTGCTGCGATTCGCAGCTCCACCGACGCTCAACAGCAGAGTCTCACCTGGGTCACCAGAAAATGATCCCGTAAAGGCGGTCACGGTGAAAAACCCTCTCAGACCTGATGTGAAGTTTCAGAAGGCAGGCATTCTTTATGACAGCGCTGGGAGCACGGGGGAGTGTCACCTCTGAGCACACTCACCAAGTTACTCGAGGGTACACATTACACACAGCAGAGTACTTGCACGCTCATAGTGCATCACACACGCACACTCTACCGACTTGTCTCCTCTTGTGGCCAGAACTTCCCCGCTCAGAGGCTTTTTTGGGCATCACTCGAGAGAATGAAGTTCTTTTCCCCATCCGCTCTTTGTTCCGTGCCCTTCCCAAGGCTGACTCCCCAGGTCAGTCATCCCTTTGTTCATCATTTCTAACAACTTTAGAGAGGTAGCTTAGCTAAACTTTGTGCCTAGATTTCTTTCACATAGAGCCAAACACGATATTAGAGCTTGGAAACTGGGGAGTTTAGACATCTGGTCCCGTTGCTGAGCCAGCAACCTTCCCTGAACAGATTCCTTGGACAGAAAGGTATATACAGTGCTATCTATACGGTGCCATCAAAACCTTCCCCTGCATACCACGGCTGTCCCTAAAATCCTTCCATCGAGCACCCCAGTCATGCCTAAGGGCCTCCCCATTGCCCCCATCCCATTCCCAATTTCTTCCCTCAAGCCACCCCCCACCCCGCACCCCAGCTCATTTCTAAAATCCTCCCCCGTGCCTCTCGGACTGTCCCCCAACGATTTCCCCTGTGCCCCCAACCCCAGCAGTCCATCTATACAGTCCTTCCCCCACCCCCCTCCTTTGCCCCCACAACCTTCCCCCTGTACCCCCATCCCACCCTGAGAACCTTCCTCAACACCCCAACCACCCCCCTCCGTCGGGCCCTGCAGTGATTCCACTTGCCCCCAGCCTGGCCCTAACATCCTTCCCCTCACCCCCGTCCTGTCCCTAAAGCCCTTCCCCCCAGACCCTCACGGCCATTCCTAGACTCCTTTCCCCCGACCCCACACTTTCTCCCGTCACTCTTTCTCCCCAGCCCCTGCCGGTCATGCCCTACACTCCTTCCCACAGCCCCCCCTCCCCTCTGTCCCTAAAATCGTTCCCCTGCCCCCCGGCAGCCCCTAAAACCCTCCCTGGAACACCCCTCTCACTACCTACAGGCCTCCCCCGACCCCTCGGTCCGTCACTAAATCCATCCCCCCCCGCCCCCCCAGGCCTGCTAGAGACTCCTTCCCCCCACCCCCCGGTCCGTCCCTGAAATCTCTCCCCCGGCCCCACGGCCTGTCCCCAACAGCCCCCCCGGCCCCAGCAGGGCTGGCTCTTTACCATCGCGGTGGGAAAGGCGCTCAGGTTCTGCCAAGCATCTCTGCAGCTGCTGCTGTTGGAGGTCACCCTCAGAGGGAGAGGAGGACAGGACAGCCAGTGCCACCAGGGCTCAGCTGCTGGGAGCCCCAGCTTGTGTGGCATCGGGTGGGCCTCCCGCCACGGCCCAGCACAGCCTGCAGGTCCCCTCCGTCGAAAAGTCACCTCCTCTGGGCCATGGCCGCTCTGGCAGGGCTCTTCCCAAAGCAGCCAACTCTGTTCCTCATGCCGACCGTCAGGCACAGGGGACGCTCACCTGAGAGCAGCTCCTGGCTGCACTGTGAGAGGGGGGCGAGGCCCGGCAGGAGGCCTCATAGCCCTGCGCACAGGATCCCTCTGAATTCAGCTGTTCCATTGCCTCAGGCAGCCAACACAGAAAATGGTGCCGCCGGGCATGCGGTGCCACGGTTTGAAACTCCAGTGCCAAGCCAGAAGGGGGGAAACTGTCAACCCACTTGGTCCTTGATGTCAGAAAGAGCTCCCTTGCCTAGTTTCTTACCCGTTGCAACTCTCAGCTACACCACATGCTTGAGGTTTTTCTGGGCTTCTCTCAGGGAAGGAAAAGGATGCCCAACTGTGTGGATAACTGGCTAGCTGAAAAGGGTCACATAGACATAGTCCAGCTGGCTGGACAAAAATGCACATCGCTCTCAGCCTATCTGAAGTAAAGCAAAATACACTGTCTTTGGCTGTCCTTGTTACACAATAACAGGAAGATTTCGGTGGGAAAAGAATGTTGCAGGTGGGAACAGAAAACTACAGAAGAGAAACTAGGGGCGGGCTTGGTATTTAGGCAACTAACCAATAATGAGCTTAACTTTTGTAATGTGTATGAGCTAATTATAACAAGGCATAAAAGGTGACTGTAAGGTTCAATAAACGAAGTCTGCTGATCACTCATATTGAGTGACTGTGTCTTCCCTCCGTCGCGACAAATGGCGCCTGAACAGGGACCCTAGAGAGGGCTGAACCTGCGAGCCACGGTTCGACGGAGATTCGGGTACCGGTCCTGAAAGCAGCGCAGGAGGCGGAAGGGCACAGTCCCCGCGCCCGGGAGCACCTATAGAGGGTCCCGCCGGCCACACGTCGCCGAAGTCTCGCAAAGGCTGCAACAGCGCTGACGAAGGTATGGAGAGAAAAGCGACGTATGTTTCGCTCATATGCTTTTTACAAAAGCGGAGCGTTCGGGACATAGACTGTAAAAAGGAATTACTCGGGTTATTATCGTATGGGATAGCATCCGGGACCCCCGCGGCAGCGGCGAGCAGCGGCGTGCGGCCTGGCAGGCCCCTTCCCGGCCGCGGTTTCTCTCCAAGGCGACACACACACCCACCCCACCCCTCCGATCGGCGCCATGGCGATGCAAGCGGCCAAGCGAGCTAACATCTGGCTGCCCCCAGAGGTCAATCGGATCCTTTATATTCGGAACCTGCCGTATAAAATCACAGCGGAGGAAATGTATGATTTATTTGGGAAATACGGACCTATTCGACAAATCAGAGTTGGAAACACTCCTGAAACAAGAGGAACAGCTTAAGCTTCTCAAGGAAAAATACGGAATTGATTACAAACCCACCAACCCCCACCCCCCCCCAAAAAAAAAAAAAAAAGTGCTTCAGATGTCACCTACAAGAAATGGGTTTCTGCTTTGAACTAGCAAACATCTCTGTGTTTAAAAAGAAGCCTTTTTGCCTTGATGGAGATAATTTATTCTGTATTCTGTATTTATGCTGTATTCTGAATGTGGAAATTGGTTGGGACTAGGAGGCTGGCTTAAAGGCATTTTGCAAACGGGATTATTATTTTTGATCGTTATTGTAATAATAGTTTTTTGATCAAAACCAGCCAAAATTATTTGTAAGCATTAGGCATATCTGGAAGAGAATGCCTTTATTTGAATCAGCAGTTAAGGTGTAGTTTAGTCTGATACTGTGGTTTTATCTGCTTCTGGTGAATTTTTGAAGTGATGAAATCAGAGATACAAGGTATACTAAGAGTTATGAGGTAATAAGGTAATAATCTAAGTAAGGGTGCTGTCTTCTATGTCTACAAGTGCAATATGCTTTTATGTAGCAGAGAGAAACTTTGACAATAATGTTGCTTGAGCCAGATGTGCATGTGACAACTTGGGAAAAGGGATATCACAACTGGAGTGCAACAGTGTTTCTACGTCTGGCAGAGTGAAATCTTTCAAGACCTGAGTTTAGACAGTCTAAAATGAATTGTTAGTATTCAGAAAACCCATCTTAAGCCTCTTTTGCTTACATAGTGTTATGGAAGTCAACTGCTATTGTAGAGAATTAATAATTTTTTAATACATATTAACAAATACTACTATTTTAACTTGAGGCAGTTGAGTGAGAAATACTCACGTGTAGCATTTGAGGGAATGTCAGCATAAATCGCACTTACAGTAAGACTGCATTTTTAATTACTGTACTCGTTAAGATTTGATGATGCCATAAGGCTAAAGGCCTTTTATCACAGATTGGTTCTGAACTAAAAGGTGTGTGCACATGTAGATATGCACATTTGTGTTATTTTCCTTAATTGGCTACAAAATAATATAATTAGGTTGGGGACTAGATCTTGGGAATTTGTCTATTATACTTCTGTTTGTTAAGGTACGTGCATAACACACAGCACCCATGTAGGCTTGGCTTGTGGCATAGCTGTCAAATTTAGCATAGACATTCAGACAGATAAGCAACGTACTCTTGTGTGTATCACCTACAAGCCATTATGGCTTAGTGTGTAAATCTGTATGTAACTATTGAAAAATCCACTTATGAATGTATATAGCTTAGAACTAATTTTTCCCCTTTGTTAATTCTTTGATATCAATGAGGTATTCTTCAGAAAATGTATGGACTGGTTGGTTGCATAAGGGCAGCTGTTATTTGGACAGAAAATTGTTAATGGTCAGGGACTTTCCACTAAAATATTTGCAAATATTCCTAGTCAAACATCAGTTTGGTTTCTTTTGGGGTTTTGAGCTTGCATGAGTCCATGTTCAGAACTTTAAAATTACCTTTGAATTTTTTAAACTTTTTGTATCACTGGAACAGAAAGAGCATCTAAATTAAAGCTTCAAGCTAACTTTATTTTTCAAGTATTTCTGGAATTATACTTCTGAACTGAGATTTTATAAGTTGGCTGTGTATTTTCCTGTGTTAAAACGCTGTTATTGAAAATGGTCAACCAAGCCTATGTCGCCCAAAATAAAAACGGGGGAATTGTGGATAACTGGCTAGCTGAAAAGGGTCACATAGACATAGTCCAGCTGGCTGGACAAAAATGCACATCGCTCTCAGCCTATCTGAAGTAAAGCAAAATACACTGTCTTTGGCTGTCCTTGTTACGCAATAACAGGAAGATTTCGGTGGGAAAAGAATGTTGCAGGTGGGAACAGAAAACTACAGAAGAGAAACTAGGGGCGGACTTGGTATTTAGGCAACTAACCAATAATGAGCTTAACTTTTGTAATATGTATGAGCTAATTATAACAAGGCATAAAAGGTGACTGTAAGGGACAATAAACAAAGTCTGCTGATCACTCATATTGAGTGACTGTGTCTTCCCTCCGTCGCGACATTGTACAACATACAGCTCCAGCTGACAGTCAGACCAGAATGACCTTCCTGCAGTGCAGGCGGGCTGCATATCTCCAGTAGCACCCACAGCCCCAGCCTGCACTGCTTTAGAGACAGCAAAGATCCGCGCTGATGAGAAACGCTCTCACGCACATGGCATTTCACCTTGTCCACGGATGTGAAACACGGGTTGCTTCACGAAATTTAATTGTATGGTTTCGTTCCAAGGCAAAACAGACTGTCCAACAACTTTTGACTTACACTAAAAACCATAAATCTTCACCTTCCATATGAACGGGTACATGCCAGGATATGTACTGCTGATGAATTTTTCCGCATGTTGCTGGGGAGCAATACCTGCACGTGTTCATCATCCACCTCTACTGGGATTCCCTCTAGCTGGGTACGTTGCATCTCAGGGTTGTATGGAGGGGATTACCTCCAAGCAGCGGGACAGATCACCCCTGTCGCTCCTAAACTGCCTCTGCTGAGCATCTTGGTGCCTCCCACAGTGGTGGCTTGCTCAGGAAGAGGTGGCCTGTGATGGCTCCTCTCCAGTGCACATGCCCACAGGACCACCGAGCAAAGGACTATCCCACACCATCCTCCCCCTCTCTGAGAAAGAAAGCACGTACCTCTCTATGGCTAATCTCCCTTCTGAAGCAGTACAGCTCAGCTGAGACCTCAGACTGCTTTTCTGCAGCACCTGGGATTCTTACCAACACTGTCTCCATGGACTCTACCCGGACTCAGTTTTGTGCAGAGGAGGTGTTTACTGCCGCATGCGCAACAGCAACGGCAAGGGCAGGCAGCGCAGCGATCTCCTGTTACCGAACGTGCTGCTCTGGGACTCCCAAACAGGCGGTCAGTTATAGCCCTGGCAAAGTTCTCCAGCAAAGCCACCCCCGATTTGTACCCACCTCAGCTGTACAAACACGGTGTAACCAGACGCGCAGCGGCTCTTTACCTCCAGCACTGTATGTCCCTTTCCTTCCCATGTCACCACCACCTGCAAAAGCGCTCACGGAAATGAGCAAACCCCACCCGCCAGAAAGAGGCAGGGCTTTCAAAGGGAAGGAGGGTATTCAATGGAAGCTGCAGATGTGCCCTGCCTGGAGAAGGCACCACTGGCAACCCCTCCTCTGTGAGAGCTGGGGAGATGCAGAGGGGGAGGAAGGCAGGCGTCGGGGAGGAACTAGAAGCCCTGGTTTGCTACTGCTGCAGTAGCCCTGGCTGTGGGGACAATAGAGCTCGCCATGAAATGACGATCAACCAAAATATTTCAGAGGGGCACAGCAGGGAGCACAAGCTGCTGGGCGTCAGCAAAGGGCTGTGCTCAGCTTCTCTGCGGCACGTTGTCATAGGCAAGGTGAACACGAAGCACAGGGAGGATCTGCAGTTCTACCTGCCTTGCAGGGGCTTGGCCTGAGCTCCCCCTTTGCAAACCAAGTCACCCTCCCACCACACCGCACAATCTCTGCTTCATGTACGTCCCAGCAACTGGGGTACCACATGCAGAGAAATCTGAGAGGTCCCCCCTGGTCACAGCTCTAGTCATCACTGGTTCCAACAACTTCTGATGCTCAGGGTGTCCCCTGCGCCCTGGGTCCTCCCTCCAGGCGCCCCTCCTCCTCTCCATTTGCCCTGGAGTAGACGAACTCAACATCACACCCATCCTGGGGAGATTTAAGCCCCAAAGAGCTCAGAACTGCCTGAAGCCAGCACAAAAGCCTATCTTCTCTCTGAGAGTTGCAATGTCCTTACACCCTCCCTGTCCTTCCCGTCTCGATCAGAAACCAAACAGGGGAAGCGGTGCACGCAGATACACAGAGAATACTGAATGGGACACACTGGCTCCTCTTCCAACTCCTTTATTGTCTCAAAGGTGTTTTCATTCTGTTGGAGGAAAAAGAGAGAAATATGTAGAGTCCCCAGGTTTATCCCTGGTAAGCACTTTCACATGTTCATTTAGTAAGGCAGATTAGATTGATTCCTCAGAGATTTTTATTTTTTTTTTTGGGGGGGGGGGGAGGGCGGGGGAGGAGGGGATTATAATGAACTCATTCAGTTTTTAAATCAGGCTTAGGAGCCACAACTCACTGGCTACGAATACATGTACACACATGCGTGTACAGGACAGCACAGAATACTCTATTTACTCATATGCCTCTGAAAAGACATTTTTTTTTCTATTATTTGTTGTTCTCTGCATCATTTATGGCTGGACTGCATGGACAAGATGGTTTTCTTAATTCTGTGAAAACACTTGCATCTATTGATGCCTGCACCTCTAAACATAGTGATATGGTCATACAGCCAAATCTGCAAAGCGCATTACTGTTCTTACACCATTCTGGGCATAGCAGGCATACCCATAGAAACACCCCTGATGGCCTAATGGTCATGCCTATTTACACATTTATTTCTGCTGTTTCATCCTCTGTAAAGAACAAGTGCTCCTTTCCTCGACCTGTCTCAGAACAAATCTGAATACTTAAGGAATCAAAACAGATGAGTCGGCCAAAGGAAAATTTAAACATACTTACTTTAACAACGCCAAGGAGTTATTACTAAAATGCAGGCACTTTGACAGCAGGTATCTTACCAGTGCTGTGCAAAGTGACACAGAAAAGCCTCAAGAAAAATCTACTAGAGTTTGGGTCAATCCACTAAATCCCAGCACAATGGCTCAAGGGTAAGGGCACTTCAAAACAGAATGTGTCCTGAATCAAGTTAGGAAGAAGACAAAGAACATATCCTGCTGGGAAGATCATTAACGATTAGGAAAACTCGACCAGGCTACTATAAATTTGTCCCAGGTTAGAAAAGGCCAAGAATCTTTCAAAGGACACTACAAAAAAATAACATTTAAGACAAAAGGCAGTGTAGGACCAAATGGAATTAAAAGGAGTCCTAGAAAGTAAATCTTTCAGTGATAAGCAAGCAAGGCTAATAACAATCTAGGGCATAGAAAAGATTAGCTCAGCACCAGGATGCACAGCAGATAGGAGAGCAAATTAGTTCTGTCTTACCAAAAGGTAAATGGGGGGGGAATCTGTACTTAGTGTTTCTCTTTATTTTTCCTGCATCTAATTTTTAACTGTTAAAAGAAATAACACAAAAGCTTTATTTTTGCTAATGCCAGGCAACCAGAATCTGGAATTTAAATTAATCCTTTACACACTGCCATTTGGGGATCATTTCTACCAGATCCAACAAGGATACAAGGGATAGGACAAGAGGAAAAGGCCTCAGGCTGCCCCAGGGGAGGTTTAGATTGGACATTAGGAAAAAATTCTTCACTGAAAGGGTTGTCAAGGCCTGGAACCAGCTGCCCAGGGAAGCTTCAGGGTGGCCTCACCACCCCTGGAGGCATTTCAAAGAGGTGTAGATGTGGTGCTCAGGGACACAGTTTAGTGATGGACTTGGCAGTGTTGGGTTAATGGCTGGACTCAATGATCTTAAAGGACTTTTCCAACCTAAATGATTCTATGATTCTATGCTGTTCAAAGTGACCTACAGTCTTCCTTCAAAAAAGAGGGTTTATACTGCTGTTTCAATTGTTCTGGTTATCGGGTAATCCAGCCTCATAGCACTCTTTAAATTAAAGTTTACAAGCACCGAGATATTCCCCAGTGACTGCACTTTAGCTAGTTTGATATTAAGCTAGACATTTTTCTTAACGGGATTAGCAGCATACCTCAAGCTATGTTTGAACATATATTCTTAGGTGAATGGGAGATACTACCAGCTTTTCATTAGACAGAACATATGAGTATTTTAAAAAGCCAAACTCTAACAGAATACACAGCACAAGCATGTCTTTCTGCCAAGATATTTTCTATTAAGTAAATCAAATGCATATGTTCGTTCTCTCCCTCTTCTGTCCATACTTAAAATCCAGGCAAATTTGCAGAACAGCGCAAAGAGCAAGGTGTTAGAACTTAGAGAGAAGACCCACAACTTCTCTCGCACATGCTCTTCTGCTACCTGTAGCTACGTGCTTACCTTTGCACTCACATTTGTTACACAGCACACTTTGGTGCCCGGGAATTTGATTGATTTAGATTCGCCCTGACAGAAGGAAACCTTTTTTCTTAACCGTTTGACCTTGTTTCACTTCTAACTGGAAGATCAGTCCTGCCAGGAAGGAGAGGTGAAACCTCACGACAGCTGCAGGGTGAATAATCTCTCTTCAAACTCTAAAACTCTGCGTATCAAGTTTCCTTTACAATTTGTACTCCACCGGGCTATTAAAAATCTATGAAAAGCACAGCAAGAAATCAAGCCGACCGCCAGTACAGAAGGTGCCAGCAGCTCCTCCTCGTTTCGCGAAAATCCAGCCCTCACCCTGAGGCTGCGGGACCAAATCCTGTGCAGCTGGAAGCGGCAGCGAGCCCTGGCCCCGGGGAAGGGCAGCTCAGCACCCTGCAAGGACGAGGCGCATCGCTCCGCTCCCCGCCACCCCGGGATGCCACACAGCCCCGGCGCCGGGCAGCGGCGGCAGCACGGGCTCGCTGACGGTAACGGCGACCCTCCTGCCTCCCCCGAACGCGTAACGAGAGGCGAAAGCACCGTCCGGGCCGGCGGGCAAAGCACCTGGAGCCGCATCTCCCACCCCGGCAGGCCCGCCACCCGCCGGGCCGCCACCCCCCTCGCACCCAGACGGGGGGCGAGCCCCGGGAAGGGCCGCTGCCGCACCGGGACGTCGCGCAGCCCCTCCGAGCGCCGAGCCCGGCCGGGGCTGGCAGCGACCGTCTCCTCGGGACCCGATGCTGCCGTCCAACGGCCGGATCCCATCGCCCGCCGCGCAACGGATCGAGCACCCGCACGGCCGAGGGACCAGCTACGCGTGTCTGCGGGGACGGGAGCTGGGGGGCAAACCCACAAAGCTAGCACAGCTCTTCGCGACAGGAAAATACTTTATACCCCTGGAAAAACCGTTTACGATGACCTTTAGTCACACTTAATCCTCACTGGGTCTTACGAGCCTCGTCCCCATTTAAAGGCACAGCGGTCTTTACTTTCACTCAAGTGTTCATGCACAGTTCAAGTAATTTCTGTTTGGTCCCATTAACCAACTGGTTCTCCTTGAGCTTACCTTGTGCCCCAGCTTGCCCCATGGCGTCTGTTCCCCCTCCCGAGGCCGTGTGCTGCCAAGCGCCTGCGACACGCGCTGTCCTCCGGACCCGCTCCGCTGCTTCGCTGCAGACACATCTTGCCTCTACGCTGCCACTTAAGGCGCAGAGCTGCCTTCTGCTGACCACCGACGTGCAAGCCGTCGGTCTGCAACGCTTCCCGGGGCGCCGGGGGCTGCCTGCGGCGCGGCGCGGTGCGGGGCCGGGGGCGGCTCTGCGGGGGCTGCCGGCGGCTGAGGCGGAGCCGCGAGTGCGGAGCCGCAGCGCAGCCCCCGCGTTCGCCCCCTGCGCAGGGCTGCCCGCTCCCTTCCCTGCGCGCTCCCCGGCGCTCGCCGCCTCGCTCCGGCCTCTCCCGGAGAAGGGGTCCGCTCTCCGGCTGGCCAACGCCTGCCCCGAGCCGGGCACGGCCAGCGCTGCCGTCGCAGGAGCGTGTCGGGCCGAGGGGCGGCGGCGAAACGTCTCGAACCTCGGCAGCGACAGCCCCGACCGCGCGGAGACCCGGCAGCGAGCCCGGGCCCCCCGCGGGAGGCGGCTCCGGCTGACTGGCACCTTCACGCCGCACTCGCGGCCTCTGCCGCGGTCGTGCCCGTCCTCCACAGCCGCTCGGGGGGCGCCCGTCACCCGCAGCTCCCCCGGCTCGCCCGCGCCGCTCCCGCAGCCGCCCCCGGGCAGGGCGGGGGGGGACGGCGGAGCCCTCCCCGGCTGCCGTGCGGGCTCTGCGGCCCGGGCACAGCGGCCCCGCCGGCGCACCCCGCAGCGAGCGCACCGCGGTGCGGGGGGGCGGGGGGCGGCCACCGGCTTCCAGCCGCCGGCTGGCCCCGACGGAGGGGCGGGCGGGGTCGCTCCAGCCCGCGGCACCGGTGCCGGACCGCCCGCCGGCCGGGAGGGGTGTCCCCCCGCCCCGGGTGGCCCCGCGCCCCCCGAGCCGCCCCCCTCTCGCAGCCCGGGCTGCTGCCGAGCTCCGCTGCCGAGAGCCCGAGCGAGATCGCTGCCCCCCGGGCCCCGGTGCCCACCCGGCGCTGGAAAAGCACAGCCCCCTGCGGCGGGCTTACAGGCACCAGGGGCTGGGGGCTGCCTCTGCCTGCCTGTGCGGGTGTGTACACCGCATAACCCAGCGCTGACCCTACCTGCATGCACACGTGTGTGTGGCGGGCATGCCCGCTCGGCACGCGTGTGCCCACTGGAACACACTTCCTTGGCCGGAGCCGGGGGGGGCTGCAGCAGCCTCCCCTCTCTCCTGGGCTGGTACTGTAATAAGTAACTAAAGGGAATTTGCTGATCGACCAAGGTAAGCAAGAGGAAGGAACCCATCGTGGTGGCCTTAAGAACTTCCTGTTTAACAAGAAGAGACGTTTCCACAGTGTTATCTTGCTGCACCAAACATGGGAACGTCCTGTCTGACGAGAAACCAGGATAACAGAAGCAGCAGAGGGGCTACTGAAGGTGTCAGAAGCGACCTCGGGGAAGAGAAAAAGAGCTGCTCAGCTTGCTTGAATTTGCGCACCGCTGGTGGAGCAGGAGACTCCCCGGCCGCCCAGCGCTGTTTTGCTTACTTGTCGCTTGCTTTAATAAATCACATTTTCTAATTGGCCAGTCTCTGCCATTTCATTGGACAGGTAAACTCTAACAATACCTCTGGCACGACCGATTTCCCTCCAACAACGAACATTAAAGGTAATGCTGGGGAGAGGCAAAACAGCTCACCGACTTACACCCAAGCTGGTATTTCTCCTGCAAACGCCTACTCTGTTTCAGTCATGATTTCATGCCATCACACCTCAAAAGCATCATTTTCCTGAAGCCAAATCACGACCAAACACACACAAAACCGACGCTGACCTTAACGCCGAGCGGCTCTGCCTTCCGGCAGGCAAGCTGTCGCGCTCAGGGCTGTGCCCCCCCGACCCCAGACCGCGCGGTGCCCCCTGAAAGCCGGGCTGCAGGCAGGAGCCGCCCCGGGGCCAGCAGCCGTCGGCAGGCGGGCAGGAGCCTCCCTGCCTGCAGAGAAGGGCTGGGGCTCGGCCCGCTCAGCGCCTCGGGGGGCAGCCAGGGCAGGGGGAGCTGAGCCCACCGGCGTGGGAATACGGAGCCTGCTGCAGGGGCCTGCGAGCCGCTGGAAGAAACGGGCTGCTGAAGGGGTAAGGCTCAAGGACACCAGGGTACAATCACTGTGGTGGGGGAGATCCCGACCTCCTGCTCAAATGGCCCCCCGAAGAGAGCGAATCCCCCCGCCCGGGGAGCACGGGGAGTAAATTTAAAATGAACTCTACCTTTAAACTGCAGCGAGAAGGCAACTAACCAATAATTAGCTCGTAGGTGTAGGCTTTGGGCAGAACTAACCAACTTCACTGTGTAAACATGTATTGTGAGTAAAACTACGTGTGCAAGTCAGGAGGAGCGACCCCCCTTGCACCCGGCACCGCAATAAACACCCCGCTTTATAACTTACCCCGAGTTACGCAGTTTAATTCCGCACGTCAGACGGAATAAGCAGCCTTTTCACTAAGCAATTAGTTCTTCACCTACCATTTCCCCAGCCACTCTCTCACCTGAATGCGCTCAAACATCGACCTGCAGTAAAACTCTCCTGCAGAGCCTCTCTGCCTGCTCTGCAGCCTCAGGATTTCAGGCAGGGAGAGCAGTTCGCTGCTGCTCCTCTCCTGCCCCTCCAGATGCCTTTGCTCCTGCTGCTCCCTGCCTGCTGCCCGGGGGGGATGGGGGGTGATGGCTCACTCCCACCCACTGCCCTGCAGGACAGAGACATCCACCGCATCACAGACAGGGTCGGCCCGGCGAGTCTCTGCCTCCTCTTTCATGAGGGCAAGGGTGTCACACAGTAAGTTTTCACGGTATCAACATTTCTCTTAATACAGGAGATAGGACTTCAGTAAGTTCCATGCTACTGCCAACAGTGTTGCACTGCAATTAATCTGAGAGAATTTGAGAGAAATCTCAAATAATATCCTGCAGTAGGAGAGAAATTATTTTAAAATTTGTTTTGATTGTGCTCAGCTTATTTATTCAAGATTTTGTCAGCAAGCAAGCATTGCTGTTTTTCAGTCCTTGACAAAGCGGAGCTCTCCTATTACCATTCCTCCGTCAGAACTCCAAGCAAGGATTACAAAGTTCGGGAGAGAAAAAATCCTTTAATAGACTGAATTGACAGGATTTTTTTTTATGTTTTCTCTTAAAATATAGATATACAGTGAAGGCCTGATGAAAAGGCATATAATAAAAGGATTACTAAAGTTAGCATCACATTCAAAAAACAATCAAACTCTTTTCTCTTTCTCTAAGCATTAGTTCATATAGTTGCAGTACTTTGAATAAAAATGAATCTTGACAATAGTAATACTATAAACACTGGAAATGCTTATTATTTTTCTTGTGCTCACTGGAACCCGTATATAATACAAAACACTAACAGTCAGACCACAGAGGATGCCAAGTGATTTGACATAATGAGTAACTGCTTTAGCTGTCTTTGTCCAGGTGTTACTGTACAATACAAAATTTGCATGTGAGTCCAAAGAACAGCAGACATTGGTGTTGGGATGCTGCATATTCAATTGTTCCACTTCAATAATGAGCTAAGTCGATGTCAGGAAGAATTTCTCCAGATAAAACCTTAAATTTACCAGAGGAGGGACCTAATTTGGCAGACTTTTAGTTACCACTCATCCTTTGTTTTTTTCTGTGTTCCCAAAGCCTTGCTGATGTTACAGATTTTTGGCACTTGAACATGATTGTGAACAAGAGTTGGCCATCAGGCCACAGATCAATAGGCAGTACTAATGAGAGCAAGAGTCAAGTTGATGTTGGTTCAGTCAGATTAAGCTTGCTCTTTGCTTAGCATGGTAAATGTTGATCTGCATCGATCATCAAGTTGTGTTCAGCAATCCTCTCAATTCCTCAGGACCGCTACATTCAAACAGACTTTGTGCAGGAATCTTCAAACAAACCAACCCAAAACCTCCAATCCAAACAAAACAAAACTTTCGTCACTTCCAACTCCCTAACGTTTGGAGATTGTGTTAAGATATTTTTAGATCTGTGGGTGAAAAATTGGCACAGTGGCGCAGAGCGTCATCACAGATGAGTTATCTTATATGTCTGATTTTTTTTTATTTATTTTTTTTTTTGGTCTGCTTGCAATTTCAGATTTTCCAGAAAGGAAATTGGTTCAGTATCTCTTCCAAACATTCTTGCTACTTGACACAGTGCTTTGCAAAGAATGATGAAAACACAGTCTATGCCATAGGGGGCAGATGATTAAAAAGAAAAGAAGCTTTGATCTGTTACTTCTGTGTCATTCAAGAGTAATACCACTGTAAATACTACTAAGATGTTACAAAAGTGTATATGAAATCAGAATATGCTACAAATATCAGAGGTAGAGACACAATAAAGCATCAAAGAGCAATGAGAAAAAGGGAAATTGATAAATGTAAAAAGAACTTTTGAGATAGACTAATGTTAGCACAAAGCAGATTAGTAGTTCTTAAGGTGGTGGGAGAAAAGATTCTGTTTAGTAGTATAGCATGTTCCAAAATAGAAATATTTTTGTGGCTACAATTTAAACTCGGTAAAATAGATTCATTAGAGCTATTTGTTCATCTATGTAAGTGCTTTGTGAGCCACGTAATTTTAAAAAAAAGCTTGATAGATATCAAATATATCTTGAACCTATGAGTTAGTAAGATCTATCCTGTAAGTCACGTGTACCTAATTGCATACGCGTAGTTTAAACCAAGCCTCATCATTGCTGTTGGGGCAATGCACAGGACCTTAACGAGCTGCAGGTGAAACCCCGGGATGAGTTGTGGAGTTTGTGTTTGCTTTACAGAGTCCATGCTGACTACCCAAACATCCCAGCTATTTCTGCAAAGCAGTGTTGGGGTACGCTTCCAACAGAAACCAGCCTAATGGGTATTTTCTCGGGTAACAGAGAGAGCGGCGTGTGCTAATCAGCCGCCACTTTCTGAAACTCATTATAGTTTAACAGCTACGTTGGTAACTGATTCCAAATCTTTAGCTGCTGCTTCTGAAATGCTGAACTGCATTTCAGTCTTTTGCACCTTGTTAGCAGCTCCATCTTCATCGTGGTACAGGCCAACAAATGCCCAGATACAAAGTTAAATCTCCACTAGTAGGTACGGGAAGCATCCTTTCTTTTTCTTTTTTAAATCTGCAGATCCATTTTTCCAGAAAATATGGTTCTTGATTTTTTATTCCTAATCCTATCAATCAAGTGAAATATTTTTCCCACTCCTTATTCCAACAATTTAAGGAAGTGATCATGAATAATTTATGCTGGCAACACACATTCCTTGACAACAGAAGTTACTGTCCATATGCGTTTGCAGTAAAATATGTCTACCTTACAGAACACAGGAAATGAATCTTTTTCATCTTCTCACATTGAGCAAATCTCACGTGAAATATTTAAAGAGGTACATTGGAAAAGGATCTTGTTGAAGTAATCCCTTCCAGGAGGAAGTGATCATTACCTGGAGGCCACCCCCTTTATAGAAATACCTATATAGATTTCCACATATATATATATGTGGAATATATACATATATATTACACACACACATATATTTCCGCAAAGAAATCTACAGGTACACACGGCTTATATCACAAGCACATATAGGCACAAAAGTTCAAGGGGACAAGGCACTCCCTCAGATTACAATAGCAATGATGGTAGCGAACCTGATTCTAAATATGTTATACTTCCTGCATACTCTAACTTTTTGTAAAACTCCATCCTCGTACACGCTTAGGCAATGTTGGCTGCTCTAAGTGACATAGTTTAACATTAGCAAACGTATGCAGGCAGAGTATGAAATTATTGAAGGGGATTCAAGGAAAGAATGGGCTACACTATGCAGAAAATGTGGAGAAGTAGGGGAAACATGCAGAATTATTCACAGGGTGAAAAGGGGAAGCTATTTCAGGCACTCTGTTTCAGAGACAATTCAGAGAAATATTTTAACAGTCTGCTTTGATAAATAACATCAAGCATACACACATAAAAAGCACACTAAAAAAACATACTCAAACATACTCCTGGAAGAAGATGCATTTTGGACTTTCATACCTCAAACAGCCACACATACGTTAGTAATTACATATGCATTCTCAAGTTCATATGCGTTCTGCTGTGTTTTGGAGGTTTACCTGATGAACTCACTATGAAAAAAAGGTATCATATAGGGGCTGGGATCTGATCTTTATTGTTTATTGTGATAACATAGTGTATTTTCACAGAGGTGTCTGGTTTTGCACTTTCTTAAGAAAGTCTCCAAACTATTTCGACTAATTTTGTTTTTCTAATCATCCTTTGTTACGACTTGTAAACAGATCCCTAGCTCCAAACATAATTTAAATATATTGGGCTGCAAGTTCAAAATAATCATAATAAAAAAAACCCCAAACAACCAAAACCCCCCAAAAAACCCCAAAACTGCAAGGAAGGAAAACTGAATTTCAGATAGTCTTTACTTACTACTAGACAAGGACTGTTCATCCAGCTTTGAGCAGAATAGTGGAGTAGATGGCCTACTGCAGTTCCTTCAGACCTGAATTACCCTATAGTCTTACAAGATTCTTGGGTTTGGGTATGTTTTCAGAAGTCCCTTATGATTTAATTTACATGGAATATCTTATTACTGGCTTCCTTCAGACTGAGTGGAAAGTCAATGGCTTTGTGACCTGTAAAATCACTCTCAATGTATTGTTGGAAATGATTTTAATCAGTTCTCTGGGATGTACATCTTATTTTTCTTGGATGAAAGCCCATGATTAGGAAAAAAAAAAAAAAAAGACATGGACCTGGAGGAATCAAGACTCAAAGTCTAAAACTCATAATAGAAGAATGAGAATTCTTAGCCTGTACAGACTAATCTTCAAGTGTGGTTCTCAAAGGATATGGCAATGAGAATTCTTTAACCACTGTGCCCGAAGCCAAAAAACCCCCACAACAAAACAGGTTTATTAATATGCAGACTTCCCTCAAACACTGCATTTTGATGCAGTTTACACTGTATACACAAAAGTTATTTAAGCTATTATTAGCAGCAGAACATATATTAGTGCAATTGTATATGACTTTCCCTTATCAGGAAATGCATAACTAAAAGCAGCAAAAGCTATAGTTCAGATGGCTACTTAATTACTTGCTATGAATAGATCCATAAACAGCTTTGATTCTGATTTGTTTGAATATGTTAATTGATCAATTTATCCCTGAGCAGGAATGATTTTGCAAAATGCTATGATCCCCAAGAGACAAAAAGGTGCAAAAAGTTGAGTTGCTGCACTATTTTCTGAATTTTCTGTTCTCTCTGATGCAATTTTATACAAAAGGGCTAGTCTATTCTAAGTGGTTGGTTGAACATCTGAAAGTTGTAACAGAAATGGTTCAACCTAGAAAAGCACCGGTGGTCAAGGCCACAAATGCTATCCTGACCCCAGGAAATCTGTAGAGGTTTTACCACAGGCTTCAATCCAACCAGGATTCTGCTTCCTGAGGAATACAAAAATGTAGATTTTTTTTTTTTTTTCCATTTGCTTGTGTGGGCACCATAATGGAAAAATTTATATAGAAAGCTCTGTGGTGGAAGAAGCCATATGAGCACTCGGAGCGGTGCTGTGAGATGAATAAGGTGTCATATTTAGCAAATAAGGCAATCCTCCGGGGTGGGGAAAGAAAAAAAAAAAAAAAAGAAACAGGTATGAAAAATTAGTTCCTTAGCTTAGAAGCTATAGACTGAAACCAAGAATACGTAGCTTAGAAAGAAAATGTATTGGCCTCTTCCCTGTGAACACACAAGTCATTGCTGTACTATATGTACAAACTATTACAGGTGTTACGCAAACACTGCGGTGCAATTTTTTGTTACTGTCTAGCTTAAAATGCTTTGTTGTTTCTTTCTCTCACTTAAAGAAAAAAAAAAGAAAAAACAAAAAAAACCCCCACAAACAACCCATCTCAGAATGTCTCCAGAAACCTACTTTCCAGCCCAAAAAGCTGGCTTAGAAGGAGTTTCTAAGACAATTTATCTTTCCATATAAAAGGTGAAAATGTGGCAAGGTATCTGCAAAATACACCCAACCATTTCTAAGAAGCTTAAAAATGCAAATATCTGGAACTGACTATTCCTTAAAGAAATCTTCAGTAAGTTATTATTTGGTATGCTGCTTAATTGGTCTTTTAAATCTAGAAGCTAGGGCAAACACCTGCAATTACAGTATATATTTCTTTTATTATAATATAAATACATACTAACAAGTACAATTTGGTCCTGAAATAATAGTCTTATACATTTAGAGGAGAATCTAGAATCTAACCCTGTACTCCGTGCAAACGACGAGCTTTCTGTGAAAATCATCTCCAGCTCTGTCCCCAGGTGAATTCAGCTTCTAAACACCTGCCAAAGATACATCCATATACTACTTTTTTGAAACATATGCAGGAGGGGAGCTTGTATCCATCCGCAGAATCTAATCACAATACTTCTAGTTTATTAACATGATTCAGGATCCTATATGTTAAGGCCCAAGAAAGAAGAAATCATTTTCCACTTGCAGAGTCTCTGTGCTACGCTAAATTAAGCAAAATAATAGCAACAGAGACAAACCATGCGTTAGAAATAGCCCACAAACAGCAGGGAGGAGGGAGAGGCGTAACAAGCATTACAGTATCTCTTAACTAACGGAATGCTTATGGAAATAGGGATAAGGTGCACATGCATGCCAAATGAATCCTTATCTATAGCACCATAAGAAAATATACCAAAATAAATTCATGAGGGAAAGCAGTTTAAAATATAAGACTGTAAGCATCCAGCCATTAGTTTCATCTGAAATGCATTTTAATCGCTCCCATCACAATGAACTCATTTCCCATCCATGAAAATGTGTTGTGTGTTTCCACTTATAACCCAGTCTTTGTTCAGTACCATTAAGGATTTATATAACATCAAATGCTATCATACACAATTAGAGCATAGAAGAAGTACTGGGTGCATGTTAGAAGAGTTTCTAAAACTGGATTCCATCTTTGGCATCCCTCTTGGCCTGTGTCCCTGCTGCTCCTCTCCGTGGCTCTGTGCCTTTCCTGTGCCAGGCTGCAAGGGATGGCTTTTCCAGCTGAACCGAGCGATGCACCAGCCTGCTCCTGGCTACACATGTGCGTTGTCTTCATGCTTGTGAACACGTGCTTCAAAGCAGCTTCAAAAGAAAAAAGTCCTGCTTCTACTTGTAACCTTTCTGATTTGTGTCCTTGAAAGTGTTTACGGAGCCAAGAAACCCCTGGCATTTTAGGGAACTAACAGTCTCGTTGTTATTGAACTCATGGTGAGAACAAGGAATGGAATGGAATGGGAGTACACTAGTTGTGTTGCAGGGTACCTACAACAGCCATCTCCTTGAACTGCCTGATGACTTCAGGGACGAGTAAAAGCAAAGCACGGTGTTATATAATGGTATTATATATTAATGGGCATTATCCAAATATCTCCTAATCACTGAAAGGAATGGGGTAATGTCCACTTGGCCAGGAAGCCTGTTCAAGGGTTTAACCACCCTCTTTGTGTTGTCAACGTAGCTTTGAGCCATTCCCAGGCATCCTGGCACTGGGCACCGGGGGAAACAGCTCAGCACCTCCTTCTCCATGTCCCTTCCTCGGGCAGCCGTAGAGATCACCGAGGTCACCCCACAGCTGCCTTCTCTCCAAACTAGGCAAACACAGAGCCCTCAGCCACTCCACAAAGGATGTGGGACATGCCTTCGAGCCCTACTTTGGGCACAACCAAGGACCTTAACAGCCTTCCTAAATGGGGGGGCCCTGCACACAATGCTCAAGGTGAGGCCGCCCCAGCACTAAACGCAGCGGGATGATCACCCTTTGGACGGGCCGGTGACGCTGTGCTTGGTGCACCCCAGGTGGGGTTTGCCCCCGTGGCTGCCCGGGCACACTGCTGACTGCTGCTGAGCCTCCTGTCAGCCAGCACCCCCAGAGCCCTTCCCGCAGGGCTGCTCTCCCGCCACTCCTCTCCCAAGCTGTACTTGTGGCCGGCTTTACTCCCTCCCAGGTGCAGGATCCGGCATTTGGTCTTGTTATATGTCATGCCACTGATGATTGCCCATTGCCCCGGTCTATCCAGAGCCCTCTGCAAATCCTGCATCCACGTCACTGACACAACTATTGAAGAGAACTGGCCCCAGAACTGAGCCCCGAGAAACACCGCTGGGGACTGGTCACCAGTCAGGTATTGCCCCGTGCACTACTAACTCCTTGAGCCATTCATCCAGCCTTTCACCCCATGCGCTGTGTACCTTGTTGTTGAGGGTTTTCGTGCTTTTTTTCTCTTTCTTCTTCCTTTTTTCTTTTCCTTCTCCTCCTCCTCCTCCTCTCCTCCCCTCCATTCCCTTTCCTTGTCTTCTGTCTTTTTATTGTGCTTCTTAATTAGTGGACAAGTCTATTGAAGAAGTACAATGAAACCTTTGGCCCATTGAATTAATTGGGGAATCTTTTGTGTGTTCACTGGTTTCTTTCTGCACGTAATTTTTATGTGTGCATGTTTGGAATTGTTTAGATAGTATAGAAGAAATAAATACACGTTGTCATGCAAGTTTCAGAGCTGCATTTGGAAGTCTGCAAGCAGATGGATTTCTGTAGCTACACAGTATGCAATGAAGTCAGTAGTCTTCATGAAGTCTCAGTGTTTGGTTAATGGATTTCATCTTCTGTAGTGGGTAATATTTGAAGGTAAACAATGAGGATAATTTGTCATAGTGTAGGAAATTCTAAAACTGAATGTTGAAGTGTAAATAAATACATGTCTGTTGGGCAAGAAAAACTTCAGAGACCTCTTGGATGTCATTAGTTTAATTTGATCCATAGATAATTTAATGTTCTTGTGTTTACAGAGAACTCTAGAAATCAGAAGGTTGCCTGATTATAAAAGATGGTATCATCTGTTTCTCTTGCTCAAGGAAGTCAACTTTCTATTTGTTAAATATGGGGAAAGCTAATAAAATAAATAGGAAACTTGCTAATATTTAGACGGTTTCCGTTACAGTCAGTACTTCCACTTGAGACTTATATATTTTATTCCAGATGTCATCTTTTTATATTATGATGGAGAAATCCTTTAAAGTGCTATGTAAAATGTAGTCAAACAGCTAAACGTCCAGCAAAGCTGCATGAAATGCGAGTGTACGTGCCTAGAGAAAAGATGATGTATGTGTAAAGAAGAGTCATGGAGGGAGGCCAAAGTGCAGGCCCAGACCGAATATGCTGGAGCATTTGGGGAAGCTTTTGCAGTAATCCACCTGATCACATGTGGGACCTTGCCTGATCCAGCATAGTATTCTCTATGATCCCTAAATATCAGGCTCTCTCTTGTGAATTGCGGTGTTTCATTGCAAATAAAATTTCTCGTTGCTCTGGAAAGCAGTTAGCTGTTGTCATGGATGGCTTCTGTACTTCCTACTTGAAACCTCAGTAGGAGCAGAGATGGTGTAATGAATCTTGTCCCTGATAAGGATGGAACAAAACCACTTAGCCATTCAGTCCTCATGGAGCCAAGCTACAAAGTCCAACTATGCACAGTCACAATTGTTTTGGCTTCTCAGAAATACTAATTTAGAATATATCATCTCTGCATAATGAAATGTATGTTGAATATATTAATAGTCTGAGTATTATTGGAGTAGATGGGACAGTATTTATAAGCCTTCAATGAAAAGGAAAGCAATATTAGACATAGTAAAGCATCTTTATTTTCATGTATTCCACCCTCTTCTCCGAATTCTGTGGTCGTTTCTGTGCTTGATCTGACTTCTTTATGAATGCATAAAAAGAGTATGCAGGAGAAACAGGTTTATGGAAATACACCTTTCTCTGCTTTTCTTCCCATGAATCCTATGCCTGCTGGTGCTAGAAAGAATCTGTTGGATATCTGCTAGCAGGAAGCCACGAGGCAGCTGGTACAACACTGAGGTTTCCTGGAGTGCTGTTTCTGCACAGCACTGTTGGAGGTACATGACACTCCAGGTAGCACTTTCACAGGATGCAGACTGCAAGGGTAGTTGGAGTTTCTGAGAATGCTGATTTGTGTTTCCTTAACAGAACCACTTGTATAAAAGCACTCTGTCCCTTCAGGTGGAAGTAGTGTCCCCTGCAATGAGTTAGGGTGTGTTTAATGATGGTTGTGTAGCTCCTGAGATGAGAGGGAAAGAGGTCACATTGTTTGGTTATGTGGAAGTGAAAATTTTAAAACATTCAAAAATCTCTGGAGGTTGAAAGTTTCTTGTCAGTCTAGCTTGATCTTTATTCCTTTTATCGTAATTTTAATTTTTTTCATTAAAAGAATTAAACTTGTGACCTTTACTATTCATATGTGGGACTTTTGTCTTAGGACCAAGCTATGCCTTTTTCTGTAATTTGGCATAATAAATTATGATTTCTCTCTTCTACCTTATGAGCTGACTGAGATAGAACCAGATCACAACATCCACACAAGGGAAAACTTTTAAACTGGCTTCATTAAAGATGCTTACTTTAACATGAAGTCTAATTAGCTTTTTCTTTTCTCATAATGTCATGTTTCAAACCACAGGTTTGCTAAAAAGCTATGTATAGAATGTGTTTTAAAACAATGAACGGGGTTTTTATGATAAATGAAATCACTGAAGTACTGTGATGTACTGTGGAGTTCTACGTTATGCTTCATTTGAGAGATTAGTAACAGAGAATCAAGACATCAAAAATTGTCTGTCACTCACAGTGTAACTAAACTGCATTCTTCTATCTTGTAGCATCTAATGGCAGTGGGGTTTGAATTTCCTAATGAACAAGTGCTGAAATGTCAAAACCACAAGAAACATGGTGTTACACTGAACTGCATATGATAGCGGTGTTTGCTATGTAGTTAGGCAATGCCTCAGGAAAACATGCTTAGGTTTACATGGCAGACTTCAAATGGGATTCCTAAATGTAAGTGTGGCCGATGTGATTTGGGATAATGATGAAATTTTTACAAACTATCAGGAGTGTTCATTATAACTTTGAACTGTAACTTCTCCAATCCGGAGACACCTTTTGAAAGCAAAATGAAAAAGAATATTGGTTAGGAATGCAATTGTCCAGATTTCTCTTTCTAAGTGTTCAGTTGCAAATGGCCAAAAAGCCAGTATCAAAAGGAAGCTACGTTCTTGTAAATGAAGCAGGGTACTTAATGAAAACATGTGGGTTTTTTAATGCCTCACACCAATATTATTTTTTTTTATTATGAAATAATTCGAAAGGCGACCTCAGTGCACTATATTCCTTTTCCTGTCTCTCCAAGGAGAGGAGTTAGCAAGATGTGAGAGTGGAGGACATTGTTCTTGAGAGAATTAAGTTGGATCAGTGAAGACTATGTCGAGGAGTCAAGCACTCAAAAGCTGATGAAAGAAAAAAAAGGTGAAGTTTGTCTAGTGGTAACAGCAGTGGTAACAGGTAACTGCATTAGTCTTCTTTCTGCCTCTTCAGGAGAATAGAAATTAAAACTGATCTAATTTTTTAGTCAAGATAGTTCAGGAAACGGTTTCTTAAGGTTCAAGCTAATGCAGTGAAAGCTTTGAAGACCCCTTTACTTCAAGATAGCCTTTCAGATATTTTTTTTTAAACTGTGGTACCTTTTTTCAGTGATTCTAGGAAGCGCTATTTAGAATCATAGCTAAAGAATTGTGCTATGTTTTGTAAAAGAAAAAAAATTAGGCACTAACTGTTTTAAGTTCATATGCTGCCATGATACGATAAAATGAACTGAAAGACACTTTAAGGCAGACGCACGCATTTCATTTTTCCAGTTGTATAATACCAGGTTATAGATTAGTCTAGTCCTCAGAAGGTAGAATTAGTCGTCAATTCTTCAGTTATTGAACTGAAAAAAAAAAATAAAAAAAAATCCAAACTGCGGCGAATGAAGAGACGGGACGCAGCTTGATGCAAGCAAGTTGTCCATTTATTAGTGATTTTCTTACAATTATATACGTTTCTACCTTCTACATATTACACACTGATTGGTTAAATCTTAAGCGTAAAAACACTGATTGGTTGACATTTAAGGCACACCGTTAGAACAATAGGAACTGATTAGTTTACCTTGTCATAGCAACAATTCCTGTTCTAAGATTAGGGGGTTTCTTCCTACGTGACTTTCTTAATTAATAAAGTTCCTTATCGGCACTATCCATTCCCTTATCTGGCTACTTGTTCCTCTTTGTCTGTCTGGTTGCCTCCTCAACTGTGACGGCTCAGGGGTCTGCAGTTAGCTTGCTCCTTTGTTCCCAGGGCTTGTGCCCTGCAAGTTCTAACAAGTCTCTATTCATCAGGCTATCAGTACTTGGACTCTTGTCCTTGAGGCCTTGTCCTACATCTCCCCCTTCCTGTTGCACAAAAAGAACCCCTGAAATCGAATGAGTTATTAATTTTTGTAAGCCTTGTAAAAGACAAGGTATAAGTAATAAAACAAACAAAAAAGCAACTAAAGCATATATAATCATCTTCACTAAACTTCTTAACCATCCTGAAATGCCCCAACCACTAAACAGTTTATCTAACCAATCCCAAGTATCACTTTGTTGAAGATGAGAAACTCCATCCTTCAATCTTTGGATGCTAGCATGAATTGATTCCGAATGATCTGAAAGGTTCATGCAACACATCCCTTCAAACTCTTTACAACCGTGACCTTGTGCCAGAAGCAAAAAATCTATTGCAGCTCTATTTTGTAATGTCACGTGGCGAACACTATCAACATCTAATAAAAGACCAGACAGGGCACTGCTTGTGGCATTAGTTTGCTTGGCAAGCCAACAGCCAAGCTTATCTAATGTCGCTAGAGCCTTTCCTGCAGCAGCTCCAGGCTACAGAAGAGATGCAATAAAGCGTTGGCCAAAAGACCAAAATTGCATGTTATCATCACAATCGGAGGCAAATGCATGAACGCCGCGCTTTGCCCTTCGAGAGTAGCGATGTTGTAAAATCATAGATGTGTTAGGAGTCAGGACGGAAAGTCGCCCTAAACTACGCGGACCTCCTTTTATATGAGAAGGAATGACAGGCCATGCTCGATCACCACAAATAAAAAATACTCCAGCAGGTAGTGAGAGCGGAGCATTGCTAGATTTAGACAAGTTGTTAGCAGTGTAATTACACCAGATACTTGCACTTCTAAAAACAGGATGAATAGGGGAAACGTCCCATGCCCTAGATTGATTCTTTTCCATGTAGTTAAATTTTATGCAAAAATCCATTTTTACTGAACCAAGGAGTTCAATTTCTTGTGGTTCCAAAGTGGCCAGTGGGAGATGGGGTATCCATACATCCTAATTGTCTGTCACATTTTTTGATATGTTTTTGGGTGGAAAAAGACTTTGAAGGTCCCTAATACAGGCCATTCATCTAATGGTAAGCCCACAAGACAGGTGGAAAAAGGCTGATCCGGAGAGGCCATAGCAAGACACAGAGTATCCTGTCCAGTCAAGTTCGCCAACGTGACCCAAACATTTACCTTTGGTAGAAAAGGGGGATAAGAGCTACCTTCAATAGGCCAAGGTCCAGATGTGAACATCATTATCCATATTACTGACAATGCTTGTTTCTCCTTTTCTTTTTCCATCGTCTTTTTACAACCAGCCATTTTTCTGGTCGTACTGTCCATGACCGAGGCACTGCAATTGATTGTCCACACTCTAATCCTACAATAATGTTCTTGTTAATAATATAAATTCTGCTTGCTAATGCAATATATTGAAACAACAACCGTGCAATAGTCCGTACTTCTAGGCTTTCAATCAATGATAAAAAATTTGCAAACACTAAGTTTGACAAAATCTCAGAACCTAACCCTATAACTCCCTCTAATTCCAAAAGAGGTTTTCCCATAAAACATTCAGCCCACTGTATCTGATTAAACCTTAATATTTGATTATTACACTCAGAACACATCCGATGACCCCATCTGTCCTTTAGTCTTACAACTCGCCAGCGATCGTGATCACAGAGTTCACAATGAATCTTGATCCACGGTCGACAAGATGGTCCGTGTTCATAGCAACATAACTGTAGAAATCGAGACGCTGTCCAATCTGGCTCATGACAGTGTCGTTGAAAGTCGATGTAAGGGAAGATAATATCTGCTAGTGGTGCCGTCAGCGCGTTGGGGATCTGGTCTGGTCCAATCGTATTACCTTTGTTAAGTGGTTTAATCCAGGGCGATATTGTCCGTTCCAAGCGCTGTAAAAAGCGAAATCTAGATGCTATATCCTGAATTTGTTTACCTGACATTAATGCAAAACAGAAATCCTCACGCAGTTTTTATTTCATTCTGTAGGGTCGGTGTCGGTATCAGTTGTCTGCGGTAAAGGTTCACGGAAAGGTCGTACATTCTTTGCTGGGATCCATCTGGGTCCTTTTTCTGTGGAGACGCAAGCATAACCTTTTCCCCATGTAACAAGAGGATGTGGTCCCATAATTTTACCTGTTTCTGGATCTCGGACCAATACTGGGGCTTTAACCCGTGCCTCGAAAGAGGTATTTGCAGTGAAATGTTGAACTATCGGTGGGTTGTTATCTATTAAAGAACAATTTAAAAAATTAAAAACATACAATGCTTTCTGTAACCGTTCCTCCAGAATAGCCATTCCCATTCCCCCTTTTTGTTGTTGCAATAGACGTTTTAGAGACTGATGAGACCGTTCAATGAGAGATTGACCAGTGGGGGAATGAGGAATGCCAGTAATATGAGTTATACCCCATAGGGCAAAAAAGGTTTTTATAGTTGTTGAAATATAAGCTGGACCATTATCTGTCTTTATCTTTGAGGGAATACCCAAAGTAGCAAAAGCACGCATTAGATGTCTACGAACATCTCGTGCCTTTTCTCCTGTGTGACAAGAGGCAAACAAGGCACCTGAAAATGTATCAATGGAAGAGTGGATATATTTAAGGTTACCAAATTCAGAATAATGTGTGACATCTGTTTGCCATAATGGTAGGCTTTGTAATCCTCTAGGGTTAACTCCTGCAGCAACTGATGGGAAAGAATGTTTTTGACAATCAGGACAGACAGCAATAATATTTGACGCTTGTTGAGAAGGAAGGTCAAACTGTCGTTTAAGAGCTCCAGCATTTCGATGGAAAAAAGAGTGACTTAGTTTAGCTTGTGCAATGCGGTCTGGCAGTACTTGAACTGGTAACGTCAATAGATCAGCTCGTCGATTGCCTTCTGCAAGAAAACCAGGTAGTGAGGTGTGAGATCTAATATGCATAACAAAATAAGGCGCAGATTGAGAGTCCAAAAGGAAAACAAGTTCCTGTAACAGGGTAAAAAGTTGTGAATGTGAAACACTCCACAGCACAGAAGCTTCGGCTCGTGTAACAATACCTGCAACATAAGCGGAATCAGTAACAAGGTTGAGTGGTACGTTCCATCTTCGGAAAACACGAACAACTGCATTCAGTTCTACTATTTGAGGTGAACCGGAGACTGTCTCTATGTCCGAGTCCCATCGTCTCCGTTGATCATCCCACCGTAGGAGAACAGATTTATGTGATTTGCCTGATCCATCTGTAAACACAGTAAGTGCCTGTAAGGGTTGTTTGCTTCTTTTGGGTTTTAACATCAGATGAAAGTCAATGTTAAACAGTTTGTGTGAAGGTGGATGGGAAGTTATTTCACCTGTATAGTTGGCAAGTGCCATAACAAAGGTGTCTGATTGCTGAATTCTTCATTTACAAATATGAGGCAGATTTCCTTAGTTGTTCTTCAAAAAAAAGTGAGTGTATGTAGGTAGGCCAATGCAGTGTGGCAACAGATAAGCTGCAAGTTCACATACTAGTTGCTCTTGGGTCTCTGTTTCTGCATGTGTGAATTTTGGTATCTCAGACTAGTGATGTGCGGATATACAAAAAAATATAAAGTACACTTTTCAAAGATTTTTGTGTGTGTGTGTGTGTATGTGTTGGTCTGTATCCATTTGTTATTTTGGTGTATACGGATTGCTTTATTCCAGGGATTACCTGTTTGTTGCATAGTGTTTAGCATAGTGAGGCACGTTCTTTGTGCCTAGTCAACATGGTGATGAAAAATATGTTATTGGTAATTAAAGAAGCAGAAAAGTTTCACCTTCTTTTGATTTTGTAATTTCATTAATAATGTGTGTGAAGAAATAACGATGTACATGGTATTATCTTGGGAGAAATATTGGAGGCTTAGGAAGGTAGTATTGGAATGTAACATTTTCTTGGTATTTACAGGGAGAAATGACCTAACACGAAAGACCTAATACAAAACCTTGTGAATATAAATTGGAAGTGCTACATGTAAAGGTAGACATGTTCATAGGTACAATATATAAGTAAATACGCAGTGCGGCATTTAGAAGTACCTTGCAAGTTACAGGTGACAAGATATAGATAAATATTTTGCATTTTCAGAAAAGTAAAATGTGTTGGTGTTTATGGCAGAATTATGGGGTGGTTTGGCTTCACCTGGCAGTGGTGAGGATAGGAGCTCATGTAATAATATATCCCCTTGCTGGCGGTGCAGTAGAGGGGTACAAGCAGCTTGGAGAGTGTTGTGCCTGGAATATGCCAAACGCATAGCAATGCATATTGATGGTGTCTTGGAGATAAGGCAAGAAGAGTTAGGCCTGGATTGGAAAGTAAATATGGGAGAGGACAAGGCTTTAAGATAGTTTCATTCCAATAATCGTAATGCCTTAAAAACATGATCTGTGCAGTACTTTTTTGATATGGAACAAGTATGTACCTGCAGAAACAGCCTCGTATCGTACATTTTAATTCTGGTAGGGTGGAAATGCTGAGATGTAATAATGAAAGAAAAATTCTTAAAAAATTGGCCATTACCACCATTTAAGACTACTTTCCGTTCCAACAGCATGTCAAAATACTGAGACAAAAGAACAGCCCCTTGAGTAGCTTGGTGCCTGGGCGCATGTCTGAATCACCATGTGTCTGCCAGCCTAGGCGTTGGTTTCTGTCAGTCTGGCCTGTTATCAGAACATTCTCATTAATAAAAATTAATATCCCTTAGATATTATGATTCTATAACTTGATTTTAAGGCTGGTGATGTAATGTTTGTTTTATCTAGGCTGGTTTTACGCCATCTGATTAATGGTTAATGAGGGCTGTTCCCTCTTTGAAATTGCACCTTAGAGGAAAACATTTGTTCCCACACATCCATCCCCCACCCCAAGGGGCTGTATGGAGTGTATGGGATTACAACTGATAAGATCTTAAATGTTATCTGTTTGTTCCTTCTCATATCTTTTAATAAAGATGGGAATTGACAGTTGACCATAAATCCATATATTTTTTTTCTTCATTAAGATTATAACATGGAATTTGTATTCATCTTCCTTTGGACAAGTGACTAATGCTGAGCAGGAATGGTTAATCCATTTTTTAGTTTCATGAAGTATATCTGCAGAAAAAGGTGGTAATTAATGGCATTCAATGTAAACAAAGATTTTAAAAAATAATTGTCTAACAACCTTTTTTTGGACAGGTAAGTACCTGGCATAGCATTTGAAACTTCTTAGTAGCTGCTACTATAGTAGACTTAATACTCATTATTACGAAGCTCAAATGTTGTTTAGGTACCTTAACTGTGAATTTCAGAGCTTAATTTAAGCTTAGATTTTTTTTTTCTAGGATTAAGGTTGCTGTCTAGAATCTTTCCACCATAGAATTTAACCCCTTAAACACGCAGAGTGGAAAATTTGGTTTATACTGTGGACTCTCTCACAAAAGTACAGTATTGGGCTAATGAAAAGTTAAATAATGTACCACTATCCTATGAGTTAATAAGAGGAAAAAAAGCTGCTTATCAGTATGTTCTGTCTTAGCTTAACAAATGAAGAGACAGACTGAGTGACAGTTCACTTAACTAATTTTCTGTTAACTAAATTTTTAGCTGTCATCATCGGGAAGTCCCCATTCTCTCATATTCTGGCTGCTTGTGGTTTAGCCTAACAAACTGGAAGCAACCTTTACAAAGGAAAGTAAATGGTGTATCTAAATCTAGCTTTCATCATTAAAAAAACCAGAAAACACAGGAAATGGAAAAATTTAGTAAATAATTTATATTTTCCTGGATTTGTTTTACATAATGCTGATTAAAGACATTGAGTTGACCATGGTGTCCTCTATTTAAGACAGAGGCAGTACCAGACTTGCTACTGATTTGAAGAATCAGTCAGCAATACGCAGGCGAGCGGAGGTTATCTTTATTCGGCAGCGCTGGGTGCATGGGGGATCGCTCCGCCAAAGTCATGCACCCCGAGGTGACTTTTCAGTCCCCCCTTTATACAAGCTACTCAGACCTATTCATTAGTTTTCCAAGAAATTGTTTACATATTCATTCCAATTCTGGGAATTCATTTACGTATCTCGTGCCTGCAGAGTCTATTCCTCAGGGGCCATGTTTAAAGTCTTTGTCTTCGCCACGTTGCATGTACAACAGGAATCTAAGACAGAATGTCCCTTCTGAAGATAACCAACCCAAGGACTTAGCAGTCTGTGCATCCGTCATGTGGCAGTAAGGGTCCTCGGACATCTCCCGACTTTTAACTAAACGTAGGTGCGTCATCCTTTAGATAAGTGGTACAGCATTCGCTATTCATTCCCCCCTTTTCTAACAACTTCTGCAAATTCTTTTGCAACTACAAAAATCATTATGCCTTATGATCATTCCTTGACAGCACCAAACAAAACATTGAAGTAATATACATATTATTCCTAAAACTATTACAATAAGTATTATAACAAAAGCATGCTTTAACCATTCCAAATTAGGTAACCACGAAGTCAGTTTGTTCCATATAGTTTCAAAACTCCATGAGAAATTGTCTTTAGTAATTTCATGCAGGATCTGCACCGTGTTCCATATCTTATGGATGTCTGTTTAATCATTCCATCCATCAGATTGGGAACAAGTATTTTGTCCTGGCTTTCCAGGACATGTTCCTCCTGTCTTGTTTTAGCTTTCTAATGACAGTTATTATCACTTTTCATAACTACTGTGGTGGTTAGGTTTAATATTTGTAAATCAAACCTGGGACCCAACTTATAAGTTTTATTATCAAATAGGTAATATCCTCCACCATAGGTTGGTTTTTTCCAAAAGTCTGGCCATGTAGGCCATTTGCCATCTAGATAATTCCAGTTTTGGGAGGCCACCCCATACAGGGGTGTTATCAGGCCTCCCGTAGGAAGAGAGGTACGTATCCAGCATTCCTTAGCTTTCGTGGCATTAACAATTCTTTGGAGTGTTGAAGACGGGTATTGTTTATCCATGTTTCAGTTTCTAACATCTCTACAGCTATTACAATTAAGATCAGAATAACTCTACACAAATATCCCTGATCCTTTTGACAGTCCATTGTGTTTCTAGAAGTTATTAAAATTTAAAAAATTATTACTATTACAATTATGATCTAATAAATCGTAGTTTCATGGGTCCTGCTGAGGTGACAGCCCATGATTTCTCAGAAGCCTTCTTTGTCCAAGAGTAGTGAATCCAGGCTGGTTGTTCTCTTATCTTGACGGCGGTGAAGGTTGTCAGCAGCACCTGATAGGGTCCTTCCCACTTTTCTTCTAAAGGTTTCCCTGAAGAAGTCTTTATATACATATAGTCACCAGTTTTAAAGGAGTGGATTGGTTGATCTAACCCCCTGGCCCTTGCTCCCAATATCTGTTTATTTATAACCTTTAATTGTCCCTGGAGGGCCTTCACATATTCACACAAATATCCCTCTCCCAGCTGTCTCAGATCTTGTTCAGCAAATTGTAACTGATATGGTCTCCTGTATACTATTTCGAAAGGGCTTAAATTTTCCTTTGTCCTTGGCTTAGTTCGGATTCTTAATAATGCTAAAGGGAGAGATTGTAGCCAAGTTAGATTTGTTTCTTGCCTTATTTTTGCTATTTGTTTTTAATTAAACGGTTCATTTTTTCCACTTGTCCACTTGCTTGAGGCCTATAAGGAGTGTGTAATTGCCAATCTATTCCTAACACTGTACTCACTTGTGTTGTTTTGTCACAAAAGTGTGAGCCTCTGTCAGAAGAGATTGTTGCCAGTACCCCAAAACGGGGAATAATCTCATTCAACAATCCCTTCATTACCTCTCTTGCTTTGTTTGACAAGGAAAAGCTTCTGGCCAACCTGAAAATGTATCAGTCATAACTAATAAATATTGGCACCCCCTTTTTCTTGGGAGTTCAGAAAAATCAACTTGCCACTGTTATCCTGGATAATTTCGTCTACTAATGTTCACTAGTTTTATTCTATTTGTTACATTGGGATTATTATGTAAACACACTTCGCATTGCTGAGTCACCTGCTTTATTGTACGGTATAAGTTTTGCCCTATCAATTTTTGATTTAGCCTTTTATATAAAGTATCAGCTCCCCAATGAGTCTTATTATATTCTGTTAGGGCTGTGGTCCATATTAAATTGGATGGTACCACTATACGGCCATCTGCCAAATAAGCCCACTTATTTAATTTTATTTTACGATTCATGTCCTGAATTAGCTTTAGGTCTTCTTTAGAATAGTTTGGTTCCTGATCTGCACTTACAGTTTGGATTTTACCGTCTGGCATTAAGGATAATTCCTCTTTTCCTACTTTCTCTGCTGCTCGTCTGGCCTCGTGGTCAGCCAGGCAGTTTCCAATCTCCAAATCAGTGCCTCAATGGGCCACCTTACGTTCTTCCTTCCTGGATGACCCTCTTATAACAGCGGGGGCCATTCCTCACATCAGGGTCTGGCATGGCACATGTTCCCACCGCTCAACGCCTACTGGGTTGCAGCCAACAGCGGAGCTCAAGATTCTTCTTGGTGGCAAACACAGAGGCCAACCCAGTCTTGCCCTTGACTATGGTAGGAGGCACCTGACCAACCTTATTCCTTGTACTTCGTTGTCAATGCAGAGTTTCATCTGCACATCCCATAACAAGTCACTGTCATGGCAAAACACACAGATTTACATTAGTAGAACTACTACAGAGTGTATTTTATTTCAGTTTTCATGCCAATATCCCCTACAGCCCTGCTGACCAAGGGATATTGTTTTACCTGAACTAGACAGGCCTTCCCCTTATCATTTTTACTGTAGCAGGTAAAGCATTTTTTTTGCCTTACCTGGAATTTATTTCCAGATATACCTGGTTATAGATTTTTTTTACTTCAGGGAGGTCTTCTTTTCCACTTTTCTGTTGAATTAAAGATAAGCTCAAGATTTCAATTAATTGATTATTTTTAGCCTTTAGTTTCATTTCTCCTTCTTTAAACGTCCAGATCTTCTAATAAATCTCATCCCAACAAAGATTTTGGTGAATTTAGCATTCTTATTGTTTTCTTAGTTTGTATTTTAAAGGTTTCAGAATGTTTTCCTGGTGGCCAGCAGCTCCCCCACAACTGTAACAAATACTTTTCACTGAAGTTTAACATCAAATAAGTTGGTTTTGCATTCACTAAAAATTCCACCTCATTTTTCCTAGTCCCTAGTTCACCAGAACGCCTTGCTGGTTCTTTAGCTCAGGGCAATCTCGCTTCCAGTGTCCACTTTCCCTACAATATGCACAGTGATCCGATCCCATAGGAGAGGGATTCACTCTTTCACTTCTGCCCAGCTCTTCTTCTCTTACCTTCTATACGTGTTCCCTGTTCCTTCTATCAACTTTTCTACATCACGATTACCTTAGTAAAAATCAACTCAAACCTCTATCCAGGCCTATTCACAACCAACTTTCCAACATCTAAATTTCCCCATCCATCCGAGATTCACCTTTACTCTCCTCAGACCCGCTGCCTGCCCTAGAGGGGCCGTTACCGGTCCTGTTGTGCTGCAAATGCTGCAGCAATCGTGGTGACATTGTCAGGTCCTTCTGCTCAATTGTCAGCAAGAGCAACCCCCTCCTCCCCACCAGCAGAAGGGTTCGGGGCAGGAGATGCTCTTCCTGCTCTGCAGGTTGCACAACCCTGCCTCTGCTACAGCACTTCTGTTTTAACTCTTTCTGACCCTGAATGCAAATCTGCTCCTTGTTGCTTTAAGTCTGCGTTCTTACATACCATGCCTGCACAGGCCAACAGCAAACACCCTGCCATGCGTCCCGCAGGACTCAGCCGCACCTTCGAGGGGCGACGGGGCTTTGTACAAACTGACCCCGATACTTTAACACTTTCACAGGGTCTAGATAGCAGCGGGAGGGGAGTGAGGGAGGTGGTAAGAGGCTGCTGCGGGGGGGGGGGGGGGGGGGGGGGGGGGGGGGGGGCGGCGGTGGAGGTATATACGCAGGGGGAGAGGTAGGGATCTCATCCTCACTTCTATTCTTCTTCTTTTCCCCCCTTTGTTTTCTTTTAACGGGAACAAAAGGGCCCTAGTTTCAGACCCTACCCATAAGGAAGCATACTCACTTTCCTCCGGGCTAAAGGGGTCTTTTGAATTCACATATATATTCAAAGCCCGGCATATCCAGTCTTCAGGTGCCCCGAAGACTGGTCGGTAGAGGTGGTCGCCCCTGATTTGTTTCCCACCCCAAACTTCCATACAGTAGTGTATCAATCTTACTTTACTCTTACCCTGCCTAGAAGGGTACGCATCCCAAAATTTTACCATGAGTCCTAGCGGACTCTCCGGTGGTATCTGTGGGAGCCTAATCTGGACCCCAGAACCACCCATGGGATCAGAGGGCTTGCTTTTCCTCTGTCCCGTCTTCCGAGGCGCCTTCTTTCACTCACGCACTCGCTTCCCCTGGTTCGTGGCGCAGCCCCTCGCGGGGTCTGGAAACCGCACTACTGAGGGTCCGCACTCACTTCGCCCTCCCTGGGCGTCGCACACAAGCACGCTTCAGGATGCCCAACCCCAACCGAACGGTGAACCGGCCTATACTCACGCGTCCTGCGTCTTCATTCGGGCTTCGTGCACAAAGGTTATGGGGTAACCGGTTTTATTTGCGTACTGTCACATTTGAGGTTCGTTGGTAAAGGATTTGGCGCAGAAGCACCCTGACAAGGGCCCCTGACAAGGGCCGCTTATCCAGCGGGGCGCCTCCCCTGCCACGGACCTCAGGCCAGATTGCCCTTATCCGAGTCACGGCACCAAAATTGTTAGAGTTCACCTGTCCAATGAAATGGCAGAGACTGGCCAATTAGAAAATGTGATTTATTAAAGCAAGCGACAAGTAAGCAAAACAGCGCTGGGCGGCCGGGGAGTCTCCTGCTCCACCAGCGGTGCGCAAATTCAAGCAAGCTGAGCAGCTCTTTTTCTCTTCCCCGAGGTCGCTTCTGACACCTTCAGTAGCCCCTCTGCTGCTTCTGTTATCCTGGTTTCTCGTCAGACAGGACGTTCCCATGTTTGGTGCAGCAAGATAACATTGTGGAAACGTCTCTTCTTGTTAAACAGGACGTTCTTAAGGCCACCACGATGGGTTCCTTCCTCTTGCTTACCTTGGTCGATCAGCAAATTCCCTTTAGTTACTTATTACAGTACCAGCCCAGGAGAGAGGGGAGGCTGCTGCAGCCCCCCCCGGCTCCGGCCAAGGAAGTGTGTTCCAGTGGGCACACGCGTGCCGAGCGGGCATGCCCGCCACACACACGTGTGCATGCAGGTAGGGTCAGCGCTGGGTTATGCGGTGTACACACCCGCACAGGCAGGCAGAGGCAGCCCCCAGCCCCTGGTGCCTGTAAGCCCGCCGCAGGGGGCTGTGCTTTTCCAGCGCCGGGTGGGCACCGGGGCCCGGGGGGCAGCGATCTCGCTCGGGCTCTCGGCAGCGGAGCTCGGCAGCAGCCCGGGCTGCGAGAGGGGGGCGGCTCGGGGGGCGCGGGGCCACCCGGGGCGGGGGGACACCCCTCCCGGCCGGCGGGCGGTCCGGCACCGGTGCCGCGGGCTGGAGCGACCCCGCCCGCCCCTCCGTCGGGGCCAGCCGGCGGCTGGAAGCCGGTGGCCGCCCCCCCGCCCCCCCGCGCCGCGGTGCGCTCGCTGCGGGGTGCGCCGGCGGGGCCGCTGTGCCCGGGCCGCAGAGCCCGCACGGCAGCCGGGGAGGGCTCCGCCGTCCCCCCCCCGCCCTGCCCGGGGGCGGCTGCGGGAGCGGCGCGGGCGAGCCGGGGGAGCTGCGGGTGACGGGCGCCCCCCGAGCGGCTGCGGAGGACGGGCACGACCGCGGCAGAGGCCGCGAGTGCGGCGTGAAGGTGCCGGTCAGCCGGAGCCGCCTCCCGCGGGGGGCCCGGGCTCGCTGCCGGGTCTCCGCGCGGTCGGGGCTGTCGCTGCCGAGGTTCGAGACGTTTCGCCGCCGCCCCTCGGCCCGACACGCTCCTGCGACGGCGGCGCTGGCCGTGCCCGGCTCGGGGCAGGCGTTGGCCAGCCGGAGAGCGGACCCCTTCTCCGGGAGAGGCCGGAGCGAGGCGGCGAGCGCCGGGGAGCGCGCAGGGAAGGGAGCGGGCAGCCCTGCGCAGGGGGCGAACGCGGGGGCTGCGCTGCGGCTCCGCACTCGCGGCTCCGCCTCAGCCGCCGGCAGCCCCCGCAGAGCCGCCCCCGGCCCCGCACCGCGCCGCGCCGCAGGCAGCCCCCCGGCGCCCCGGGAAGCGTTGCGGACCGACGGCTTGCACGTCGGTGGTCAGCAGAAGGCAGCTCTGCGCCTTAAGTGGCAGCGTAGAGGCAAGATGTGTCTGCAGCGAAGCAGCGGAGCGGGTCCGGAGGACAGCGCGTGTCGCAGGCGCTTGGCAGCACACGGCCTCGGGAGGGGGAACAGACGCCATGGGGCAAGCTGGGGCACAAGGTAAGCTCAAGGAGAACCAGTTGGTTAATGGGACCAAACAGAAATTACTTGAACTGTGCATGAACACTTGAGTGAAAGTAAAGACCGCTGTGCCTTTAAATGGGGACGAGGCTCGTAAGACCCAGTGAGGATTAAGTGTGACTAAAGGTCATCGTAAACGGTTTTTCCAGGGGTATAAAGTATTTTCCTGTCGCGAAGAGCTGTGCTAGCTTTGTGGGTTTGCCCCCCAGCTCCCGTCCCCGCAGACACGCGTAGCTGGTCCCTCGGCCGTGCGGGTGCTCGATCCGTTGCGCGGCGGGCGATGGGATCCGGCCGTTGGACGGCAGCATCGGGTCCCGAGGAGACGGTCGCTGCCAGCCCCGGCCGGGCTCGGCGCTCGGAGGGGCTGCGCGACGTCCCGGTGCGGCAGCGGCCCTTCCCGGGGCTCGCCCCCCGTCTGGGTGCGAGGGGGGTGGCGGCCCGGCGGGTGGCGGGCCTGCCGGGGTGGGAGATGCGGCTCCAGGTGCTTTGCCCGCCGGCCCGGACGGTGCTTTCGCCTCTCGTTACGCGTTCGGGGGAGGCAGGAGGGTCGCCGTTACCGTCAGCGAGCCCGTGCTGCCGCCGCTGCCCGGCGCCGGGGCTGTGTGGCATCCCGGGGTGGCGGGGAGCGGAGCGATGCGCCTCGTCCTTGCAGGGTGCTGAGCTGCCCTTCCCCGGGGCCAGGGCTCGCTGCCGCTTCCAGCTGCACAGGATTTGGTCCCGCAGCCTCAGGGTGAGGGCTGGATTTTCGCGAAACGAGGAGGAGCTGCTGGCACCTTCTGTACTGGCGGTCGGCTTGATTTCTTGCTGTGCTTTTCATAGATTTTTAATAGCCCGGTGGAGTACAAATTGTAAAGGAAACTTGATACGCAGAGTTTTAGAGTTTGAAGAGAGATTATTCACCCTGCAGCTGTCGTGAGGTTTCACCTCTCCTTCCTGGCAGGACTGATCTTCCAGTTAGAAGTGAAACAAGGTCAAACGGTTAAGAAAAAAGGTTTCCTTCTGTCAGGGCGAATCTAAATCAATCAAATTCCCGGGCACCAAAGTGTGCTGTGTAACAAATGTGAGTGCAAAGGTAAGCACGTAGCTACAGGTAGCAGAAGAGCATGTGCGAGAGAAGTTGTGGGTCTTCTCTCTAAGTTCTAACACCTTGCTCTTTGCGCTGTTCTGCAAATTTGCCTGGATTTTAAGTATGGACAGAAGAGGGAGAGAACGAACATATGCATTTGATTTACTTAATAGAAAATATCTTGGCAGAAAGACATGCTTGTGCTGTGTATTCTGTTAGAGTTTGGCTTTTTAAAATACTCATATGTTCTGTCTAATGAAAAGCTGGTAGTATCTCCCATTCACCTAAGAATATATGTTCAAACATAGCTTGAGGTATGCTGCTAATCCCGTTAAGAAAAATGTCTAGCTTAATATCAAACTAGCTAAAGTGCAGTCACTGGGGAATATCTCGGTGCTTGTAAACTTTAATTTAAAGAGTGCTATGAGGCTGGATTACCCGATAACCAGAACAATTGAAACAGCAGTATAAACCCTCTTTTTTGAAGGAAGACTGTAGGTCACTTTGAACAGCATAGAATCATAGAATCATTTAGGTTGGAAAAGTCCTTTAAGATCATTGAGTCCAGCCATTAACCCAACACTGCCAAGTCCATCACTAAACTGTGTCCCTGAGCACCACATCTACACCTCTTTGAAATGCCTCCAGGGGTGGTGAGGCCACCCTGAAGCTTCCCTGGGCAGCTGGTTCCAGGCCTTGACAACCCTTTCAGTGAAGAATTTTTTCCTAATGTCCAATCTAAACCTCCCCTGGGGCAGCCTGAGGCCTTTTCCTCTTGTCCTATCCCTTGTATCCTTGTTGGATCTGGTAGAAATGATCCCCAAATGGCAGTGTGTAAAGGATTAATTTAAATTCCAGATTCTGGTTGCCTGGCATTAGCAAAAATAAAGCTTTTGTGTTATTTCTTTTAACAGTTAAAAATTAGATGCAGGAAAAATAAAGAGAAACACTAAGTACAGATTCCCCCCCCATTTACCTTTTGGTAAGACAGAACTAATTTGCTCTCCTATCTGCTGTGCATCCTGGTGCTGAGCTAATCTTTTCTATGCCCTAGATTGTTATTAGCCTTGCTTGCTTATCACTGAAAGATTTACTTTCTAGGACTCCTTTTAATTCCATTTGGTCCTACACTGCCTTTTGTCTTAAATGTTATTTTTTTGTAGTGTCCTTTGAAAGATTCTTGGCCTTTTCTAACCTGGGACAAATTTATAGTAGCCTGGTCGAGTTTTCCTAATCGTTAATGATCTTCCCAGCAGGATATGTTCTTTGTCTTCTTCCTAACTTGATTCAGGACACATTCTGTTTTGAAGTGCCCTTACCCTTGAGCCATTGTGCTGGGATTTAGTGGATTGACCCAAACTCTAGTAGATTTTTCTTGAGGCTTTTCTGTGTCACTTTGCACAGCACTGGTAAGATACCTGCTGTCAAAGTGCCTGCATTTTAGTAATAACTCCTTGGCGTTGTTAAAGTAAGTATGTTTAAATTTTCCTTTGGCCGACTCATCTGTTTTGATTCCTTAAGTATTCAGATTTGTTCTGAGACAGGTCGAGGAAAGGAGCACTTGTTCTTTACAGAGGATGAAACAGCAGAAATAAATGTGTAAATAGGCATGACCATTAGGCCATCAGGGGTGTTTCTATGGGTATGCCTGCTATGCCCAGAATGGTGTAAGAACAGTAATGCGCTTTGCAGATTTGGCTGTATGACCATATCACTATGTTTAGAGGTGCAGGCATCAATAGATGCAAGTGTTTTCACAGAATTAAGAAAACCATCTTGTCCATGCAGTCCAGCCATAAATGATGCAGAGAACAACAAATAATAGAAAAAAAAATGTCTTTTCAGAGGCATATGAGTAAATAGAGTATTCTGTGCTGTCCTGTACACGCATGTGTGTACATGTATTCGTAGCCAGTGAGTTGTGGCTCCTAAGCCTGATTTAAAAACTGAATGAGTTCATTATAATCCCCTCCTCCCCCGCCCTCCCCCCCCCCCCCCAAAAAAAAAATAAAAATCTCTGAGGAATCAATCTAATCTGCCTTACTAAATGAACATGTGAAAGTGCTTACCAGGGATAAACCTGGGGACTCTACATATTTCTCTCTTTTTCCTCCAACAGAATGAAAACACCTTTGAGACAATAAAGGAGTTGGAAGAGGAGCCAGTGTGTCCCATTCAGTATTCTCTGTGTATCTGCGTGCACCGCTTCCCCTGTTTGGTTTCTGATCGAGACGGGAAGGACAGGGAGGGTGTAAGGACATTGCAACTCTCAGAGAGAAGATAGGCTTTTGTGCTGGCTTCAGGCAGTTCTGAGCTCTTTGGGGCTTAAATCTCCCCAGGATGGGTGTGATGTTGAGTTCGTCTACTCCAGGGCAAATGGAGAGGAGGAGGGGCGCCTGGAGGGAGGACCCAGGGCGCAGGGGACACCCTGAGCATCAGAAGTTGTTGGAACCAGTGATGACTAGAGCTGTGACCAGGGGGGACCTCTCAGATTTCTCTGCATGTGGTACCCCAGTTGCTGGGACGTACATGAAGCAGAGATTGTGCGGTGTGGTGGGAGGGTGACTTGGTTTGCAAAGGGGGAGCTCAGGCCAAGCCCCTGCAAGGCAGGTAGAACTGCAGATCCTCCCTGTGCTTCGTGTTCACCTTGCCTATGACAACGTGCCGCAGAGAAGCTGAGCACAGCCCTTTGCTGACGCCCAGCAGCTTGTGCTCCCTGCTGTGCCCCTCTGAAATATTTTGGTTGATCGTCATTTCATGGCGAGCTCTATTGTCCCCACAGCCAGGGCTACTGCAGCAGTAGCAAACCAGGGCTTCTAGTTCCTCCCCGACGCCTGCCTTCCTCCCCCTCTGCATCTCCCCAGCTCTCACAGAGGAGGGGTTGCCAGTGGTGCCTTCTCCAGGCAGGGCACATCTGCAGCTTCCATTGAATACCCTCCTTCCCTTTGAAAGCCCTGCCTCTTTCTGGCGGGTGGGGTTTGCTCATTTCCGTGAGCGCTTTTGCAGGTGGTGGTGACATGGGAAGGAAAGGGACATACAGTGCTGGAGGTAAAGAGCCGCTGCGCGTCTGGTTACACCGTGTTTGTACAGCTGAGGTGGGTACAAATCGGGGGTGGCTTTGCTGGAGAACTTTGCCAGGGCTATAACTGACCGCCTGTTTGGGAGTCCCAGAGCAGCACGTTCGGTAACAGGAGATCGCTGCGCTGCCTGCCCTTGCCGTTGCTGTTGCGCATGCGGCAGTAAACACCTCCTCTGCACAAAACTGAGTCCGGGTAGAGTCCATGGAGACAGTGTTGGTAAGAATCCCAGGTGCTGCAGAAAAGCAGTCTGAGGTCTCAGCTGAGCTGTACTGCTTCAGAAGGGAGATTAGCCATAGAGAGGTACGTGCTTTCTTTCTCAGAGAGGGGGAGGATGGTGTGGGATAGTCCTTTGCTCGGTGGTCCTGTGGGCATGTGCACTGGAGAGGAGCCATCACAGGCCACCTCTTCCTGAGCAAGCCACCACTGTGGGAGGCACCAAGATGCTCAGCAGAGGCAGTTTAGGAGCGACAGGGGTGATCTGTCCCGCTGCTTGGAGGTAATCCCCTCCATACAACCCTGAGATGCAACGTACCCAGCTAGAGGGAATCCCAGTAGAGGTGGACAAAAAGATGAACACGTGCAGGTATTGCTCCCCAGCAACATGCGAAAAAATTCATCAGCAGTACATATCCTGGCATGTATCCGTTCATATGGAAGGTGAAGATTTATAGTTTTTAGTGTAAGTGAAAAGTTGTTGGACAGTCTGTTTTGCCTTGGAACGAAACCATACAATTAAATTTCGCGAAGCAACCCGTGTTTCACATCCGTGGACAAGGTGAAATGCCATGTGCGTGAGAGCGTTTCTCATCAGTGCGGATCTTTGCTGTCTCTAAAGCAGTGCAGGCTGGGGCTGTGGGTGCTACTGGAGATATGCAGCCCGCCTGCACTGCAGGAAGGTCATTCTGGTCTGACTGTCAGCTGGAGCTGTATGTTGTACAATGTCGCGACGGAGGGAAGACACAGTCACTCAATATGAGTGATCAGCAGACTTTGTTTATTGTCCCTTACAGTCACCTTTTATGCCTTGTTATAATTAGCTCATACACATTACAAAAGTTAAGCTCATTATTGGTTAGTTGCCTAAATACCAAGCCCGCCCCTAGTTTCTCTTCTGTAGTTTTCTGTTCCCACCTGCAACATTCTTTTCCCACCGAAATCTTCCTGTTATTGTGTAACAAGGACAGCCAAAGACAGTGTATTTTGCTTTACTTCAGATAGGCTGAGAGCGATGTGCATTTTTGTCCAGCCAGCTGGACTATGTCTATGTGACCCTTTTCAGCTAGCCAGTTATCCACACAGTTGGGCATCCTTTTCCTTCCCTGAGAGAAGCCCAGAAAAACCTCAAGCATGTGGTGTAGCTGAGAGTTGCAACGGGTAAGAAACTAGGCAAGGGAGCTCTTTCTGACATCAAGGACCAAGTGGGTTGACAGTTTCCCCCCTTCTGGCTTGGCACTGGAGTTTCAAACCGTGGCACCGCATGCCCGGCGGCACCATTTTCTGTGTTGGCTGCCTGAGGCAATGGAACAGCTGAATTCAGAGGGATCCTGTGCGCAGGGCTATGAGGCCTCCTGCCGGGCCTCGCCCCCCTCTCACAGTGCAGCCAGGAGCTGCTCTCAGGTGAGCGTCCCCTGTGCCTGACGGTCGGCATGAGGAACAGAGTTGGCTGCTTTGGGAAGAGCCCTGCCAGAGCGGCCATGGCCCAGAGGAGGTGACTTCGACGGAGGGGACCTGCAGGCTGTGCTGGGCCGTGGCGGGAGGCCCACCTGATGCCACACAAGCTGGGGCTCCCAGCAGCTGAGCCCTGGTGGCACTGGCTGTCCTGTCCTCCTCTCCCTCTGAGGGTGACCTCCAACAGCAGCAGCTGCAGAGATGCTTGGCAGAACCTGAGCGCCTTTCCCACCGCGATGGTAAAGAGCCAGCCCTGCTGGGGCCGGGGGGGCTGTTGGGGACAGGCCGTGGGGCCGGGGGAGAGATTTCAGGGACGGACCGGGGGGTGGGGGGAAGGAGTCTCTAGCAGGCCTGGGGGGGCGGGGGGGGGATGGATTTAGTGACGGACCGAGGGGTCGGGGGAGGCCTGTAGGTAGTGAGAGGGGTGTTCCAGGGAGGGTTTTAGGGGCTGCCGGGGGGCAGGGGAACGATTTTAGGGACAGAGGGGAGGGGGGGCTGTGGGAAGGAGTGTAGGGCATGACCGGCAGGGGCTGGGGAGAAAGAGTGACGGGAGAAAGTGTGGGGTCGGGGGAAAGGAGTCTAGGAATGGCCGTGAGGGTCTGGGGGGAAGGGCTTTAGGGACAGGACGGGGGTGAGGGGAAGGATGTTAGGGCCAGGCTGGGGGCAAGTGGAATCACTGCAGGGCCCGACGGAGGGGGGTGGTTGGGGTGTTGAGGAAGGTTCTCAGGGTGGGATGGGGGTACAGGGGGAAGGTTGTGGGGGCAAAGGAGGGGGGTGGGGGAAGGACTGTAGAGATGGACTGCTGGGGTTGGGGGCACAGGGGAAATAGTTGGGGGACAGTCCGAGAGGCACGGGGGAGGATTTTAGAAATGAGCTGGGGTGCGGGGTGGGGGGTGGCTTGAGGGAAGAAATTGGGAATGGGATGGGGGCAATGGGGAGGCCCTTAGGCATGACTGGGGTGCTCGATGGAAGGATTTTAGGGACAGCCATGGTATGCAGGGGAAGGTTTTGATGGCACTGTATAGATAGCACTGTATATACCTTTCTGTCCAAGGAATCTGTTCAGGGAAGGTTGCTGGCTCAGCAACGGGACCAGATGTCTAAACTCCCCAGTTTCCAAGCTCTAATATCGTGTTTGGCTCTATGTGAAAGAAATCTAGGCACAAAGTTTAGCTAAGCTACCTCTCTAAAGTTGTTGGAAGTGATGAACAAAGGGATGACTGACCTGGGGAGTCAGCCTTGGGAAGGGCACGGAACAAAGAGCGGATGGGGAAAAGAACTTCATTCTCTCGAGTGATGCCCAAAAAAGCCTCTGAGCGGGGAAGTTCTGGCCACAAGAGGAGACAAGTCGGTAGAGTGTGCGTGTGTGATGCACTATGAGCGTGCAAGTACTCTGCTGTGTGTAATGTGTACCCTCGAGTAACTTGGTGAGCACTCCCCCGTGCTCCCAGCGCTGTCATAAAGAATGCCCGCCTTCTGAAACTTCACATCAAGTCTGAGAGGGTTTTTCACCGTGACCGCCTTTACGGGATCATTTTCTGGTGACCCAGGTGAGACTCTGCTGTTGAGCGTCGGTGGAGCTGTGAATCGCAGCAATTCCAGCCGGCAGTGAGGGACTCTTGGGGAAGACCTCTGATTCCCGGACCAACGACTCCAAAGCAACGTTCCCCCGGTAAGATGTCAGGCATTCCTGGTGGTCTGGGATACCTGCCCCTAAGCAGAGGCAAAAGCCCCGCTGGGTTGGGTTATTGAGGGCTCTCCTGCAAACAATGTGTCTGGTAAAATTTCTGCCTGGCATACTCAAGTATATTAATGGGGGGTGTGTGTGTGTGTGTGTGTCTAGTAGAGTGCGCTCGGAACATCTGAAAATACTTCTATACATGTGTATGATAAAATGTTCAGGACACTAAAAGGAAACGGGCCCTGGTCAGTGTACACGGCCGTGGTATTTTACAGCAGTCTCCACTGGGATGTGTTTTGGGACACTGGGAAGAATTAAGGGGTAGTTCTGAGGGAAATGTAACTAAAAGCACCCTAGTGCAATAGTGTACTCAGGGGTGGTCTCTGTAGAAACTGGGCGATGGGGGAAAATGGCAGTTTGCATTATTGTATGATGTTACCGCTGATGTTGTTTTGAAGGCAGGAAAGGAAAAGGGACAGAGTTTGATATGCTGATCTTTTTCCACTGTAAAGACCCGTTCTGAATGGCAAAACCAGCGTGGTATAAATTTACCTCCCTGAGATCCTTTCCTCTTGGCTTTGGGAAAGGATAAGAAGAGGTTGTTGAAAAGGGTCTGCTCTGCTTGTAGTATCAGACAGAGGTGTTTAAAATTGTAACGACTACAAGAAAGAAGGAGGTTTAGAGACAATGGTTTAGAGTTAATGGTTGGAGCCCAGCAGAGACGGGGAGAGAGTTCTGATGCTGATATTAGTGATGTGAGCAGGGTAAGAGAAAGTGGTGGCAGGCGAGCTGACGAGGCTGGTGGCAGGGAAAGTGGCTGTGAAGAGGGAGAGCGATTTAGTGGGGCAGAAGGTTTTAGCCCAGCCGCAGGGTGGGAGCGGGCCAGACCAGGGGAAGTGATACAGGCTCCCCTGCGCCAGGCTGTGGGAAATGAAGGACCCGTTACGGTGACGGTCCCGTTTTCAAGAACAGAGTTGAAGCATTGCAAAGCAACCGCAGGAAATTACCGAGACGACCCTGAGAAGGCGGCTGGTGTTTTTGAAATAATGGTGGTTAAAACACAGGATGATCCAGAGTGTAAGGATATAGCGGCAGTACTGCAGGTTTTATTTGATAGTAGTGAGAAGGAGATGATTTGTCAAGCCGCTAGAATACATGTGGAAGCTGAGGTTAAAACAGGAACTGTGGAGCATCATTTCCCCTCTGTTGGTCCAAACTGGGACCTGCATGTTAACGGACCCAGGCAGCTTTGGACTCGGTATCAGAAAGGGATTCTATTTGGCATTCAAAATGCTGTGGCTAAGGCAATAACCATGTCCGAATGGTACGAGGCTAGGCACGATAGCCAAGAGCCCCCCCCAGATCTGCAGAACAGAATGAAGGAGGTAGCCCGCAACTCTACAAGTGCTGACCCTGAATCTTAAGAGGGATGAGATCAATCGGCCCCTCTATTGGTGGGCCAATCCTGGGATGGTATTAGAAGAAAGTTACAGAAGTTACAAGGAAGTGATTGCTCAAGGTAGGGGAAAGCTGTTGGACGTTGCTTGCATTGCAGATCGTCATAGAGAGAGTCGAAAGGGAAGAGTAAATTGTAGCTTGTTGGCGGTATCAGAGTAAAATGGTAGGGTGAGGGCAAGGTCCTGAGGACAGGGCAGAGCCCCCAGAGGGGGGACTGCGGCCCAGCCCTCGGTTGGGTGATAATCAGTGTGCACAGTGCAAAAGGGATGGGCGTTCAGAAGAAGACCGTCTGCTTAAGGATTGGAGCCCCTCTGCCCCCTTGCTCCCAGTAAGCGAGGAATGAGGGGGAGCGGAGGAGTCTCTCCCCAGAGCAGCCTCTGGTTAAAGTGGAGCTGGGAAGTGAAGAAGTTGAGCTTTGGGTAGATCCTGGGGCTACTTCCTCTGTTCAGAAGACTTTAGAGGGGAACTAAGCAGTGAGGATATAAGCATTGCTGGTATGGCAGGGACCCATGAAACTTGGCCATTTTTGAAACTCTTAGCAATGAAGCTGGGAAAACAGTGGGTTCCTCATCAGTTTTTATATTAGCCAAATCTTCCAAAAGCATTGTTTGGGGAGAGATCTACTCCAAAAAATTGGAAGCAGAAATCTGATTTTAAAACGAGGAAATAGAAATCTGAATTCCAGAAACTTTTTGTGTCGAGAGGCAGCAGCTTTGTTATTACAGGCTATGCTGCCTTGAAAGGAGAAAGATACACCCGGAGGTCAGAGATGCTGTGATTCCTATTGTACGAGCCGGAGAGGTTCCTGGAAAATCCCACAGGTCAAAACCTGTAAGGACTGACTTAAAGCCTGGATCATCCCCGCTGAGAATGAAACAGTGTTGCCCGAAGCTGGAAGCTAGGAATGGGTCGGTAGCAATAATTCAGAAATTCTTGAAGTACAGCCTGCTGGTGGGGTGTGTATCGAAATCCAACACCCCTGTGTTGCCAGTGAAAAAGGCCAAGGGTCAAGATTGCCGATCGGTGCAGGATTTAAGAGCAACAGATCACATACCTCAAGGTATTTATCCTGCAGTAGCACATCCATAAAGATATGAAACCACCCTTACAGGGGAACAGGGATGGTGTATAGGTTTTGATGTGAAGGATGCCTTTTTCTGTGTTCCCCTGGGCACTGACAGTCAGAAGCCTTTTGCTTTTCAATGCGCAAACCCAGAAAGAGGAAGGAAAATGCAATACACTTAGGCGGTTGTACCACAAAGCTTTCAAAATATCCTGACAATCTTTGGGAATCAGTTGGCAAAGCAGTTTGACATTTGGAGAACAGAAAATGATCAGGGAAGAGTTCTGCGATCATAGGATGATATTCTGGTTGCAGCAGGGACTTGGGAGCTGTGTCTTTCCCTGACGATAAGCCTTCTAAATGTCTTGGGAATTAGTGGATATGGAATATGGAATTATCCAGGAGTCACTTCCACGTTTGGTGTTTGAAGTGCTGGAAGGCCAGAGACAGTTGGGATCCCAACAGAAGGAGGCTATTCGCTGCCTCGCGGAGCCTCAGACTCTCAAGGAACTACGAGGATTTCTCGGGGTGGTCGGATGGTGTCGGCTTTGGGGAGGCAATTGTGTTTTATTTGTGAAAGCTCAGTACGAGCTACTGAAAACCTCCTGCCATGGGTCTATTGGCGGGACAGAGGAGGGTAAAGCCACTTTCAAGCATCTGAAAAAAAGTGAGCTCTGGTGGAGGCCCCCACATGGGGATTACCTGATGTGACAAAGACCTGTGCACTTCTTAAGCGTGAGGGAAAAGGTATTGCCTTTGGAGTTCTGGCACATTGTTTAGGGCCTCAGGGGCGGGCTGTAGCTTACTCCTGCAAAGAGCTGGATGGGGTGAGCTCAGGATGGCCTGGATGCCTTAAAGCAGGAGCAGCACCTGTGCTACTGATGCAGGAGGCCCCTAAGTTCCCCATGGGGCAGAAGGTGACCGTCCATGTACCACCCGTGGTCGTCACGGCACTAGAAGAAAAAGGAGGACATTGGTTGGCCCCTAGGATAATGTTAAACTATCAAGTGTCATGTGGGGAGGGGGTCCTCCCATTTTGGGGTGGGGGGTCTGTTTTTTGGGCTCCGTTTCCTTGACAGTGCAGATCTGAGGGCTGCCCTGCTGCTAAGGACTTCCATCGAGGGGGAGCTTCTGCGTGATAACTGAGAATGACCTGCTGGAGGGTCCCCTTGGGGGGATCCTGATGTCCCAGGAGTGCTCTGTGGAGGGTCCTTCTGCTTCCAAAATGTCCCCAATGTCACTAGGGTGTCCCTGGGGGGGTCCTAATGTCCCCGGGAGTGTCCCTGGTGTCCCAGGGATGTCTCCAGAGATGTCCTAGTGTTCTCAGGTGGCCCTATAGGCATTCGGGTGTCCCAGTGTGTCCTGTGGGGGTCCTGGTGTCCCAGGGGGAGTTCCTAATGCCCCTGCAGTTTCCCTGGATGCAGGTCGTGTGTTTCCAGGGGGGTCCTGAATGTCGCTGGGGTGGTCCTGGTATCCCCAGGCCATTCTAGATGTCCCAGTGGTGTGTCAGTGGGTCCTTGTGTATCACAATGTGTCCCTGGTGGGGGTCATTAATGTCACAGCGGTGTCCCTGGAGGCATCCTGATGTCCCCAGTCCATTCTAGATGTCCCAGTGGTGTCTGTCAGTGGGTGCATGTGACCTAATATGTCCTTCTGGGAGTCCTTAGCGCTCTAGTGGTTAAGGTTCTAGGGATGTCCCTGATGTCCTAATGGTGTCTTGGGCGGGGTGGTGGTGGTGGTGTCCTGGTGTCCCAGTGTGTCCCTGGGGCGTTGTGGGGTGTCCCTGGGGGTGGTCCTGGTGTCCCCAGGGAGGTGAGTGGGTAGGCTGTTATGTCCCGGGGCAGGGTTCCTGGGGAATTCCTAATGTCACGGGGGTGTCCCTGGAGGGGTCCTGATGTCCTAAAGGCTATTCTAATGATGTCCCAGTGGTGTCTCCCAGGATGTCCTTGTGTTGCAAGGTGTCCCTGTGGGGGTCCTTAATGTCCTTGTGGTGTCACTGGGGCAGTCGTGGTGTCCCTGATGTCCCAGGGATGTCCCCAGGTTTGTCCTTGTGTTCCCAGTATGTCCCTTGTGCACTTCTGGTCCTGTGGGGGTCCTGGTGTCCCGGGAGGAGTCCTTAATGCCCCTACATTGTCCCTGGGGTAGGGCTGTGTTAAAGGGGGATCCTTAATGTCCCAGTGCTGTCCCTGGAGGGGTCCTGGTGTCCCCGGGGAAGGTGAGGGGGTGGTCCCTGATGTCCCAGGGGGCATCCCTGGGAAATTCCTAATGTCACAGTGGTGTCCCTGGAGGGGTCCAGATATTACCAGGCCATTCTATATATCGCCGTGGTGTCTCCCCGTGTGTTCTTGTGTCCCAGTGTGTCCCGGTGGGTGTCTTTAATGTCCCAGTGACATCCCTTTGGGAGTCCTGGTGTCCCCCCGGAAGTCCCTAACATCATAATATTGTCCCTGCCTGTGTGCTGGTGTCCCCAGTGTGTCACTGCAGAGTTCCTGTTTCCCTGGGGATGTCCTCGGTGACCACAACCTCTCCTGCCTGATCTCTGCCTGCCCTCACCCTCGCTGCACTCTGCGACTGAGACCTGCAGCCGCTGAAAAGCTCACCCTCACCCAGCCCGACGGCCAAGGCCGAGAAAGGTGGAGCGCTGCTGCTCCTCCCGCGGAGGATTCACAGCAGGCCTCTCTCAGGGAGTCCCTCAGCAGCTCTCCTGCTCTTGCTTCGTGGTCAACCAGGGGCGAAAGGGTGCCCAGATCTAGTCTGAGAAAGCTTTTGGCACGTGATAGAGTTTTGCTCTTCCCTGTGGTCAGCCTTTGCGTCGTTTTCCTGGGCAGGGGGTCCTGGTCACAGGACTCGGGACCTTTGCTACGGTCCAAGAGCGATTCCAAGGTGAGGAAGAGGTGTACGCGGTTTGAAGACCTGTCTCCCAGCTGGACATTGGTGAGTTATCTCTGCGGGAGCTCGCGTTCCTCACAGAGGTTATTCCTGGTGAGAAGACAACGGCCGCCCTCCACTTTCCCGTGCCCTGTTTGGGGCTGGGGTGCATGCTCTCTGCCTTTCAGAAAGGGTGCAGAGAAATGAGGACTTCAGAATTTCTCTGGAGAGAATTCCCTCCAAAGTTAGGCGGACAGCTTGAGCTCCTCCCAAAATAACCACTCCCCAAGAGCCGTTTCCGTAAACGACCTTTTCTCTGGCATTTTGTTTCTAATTTTACATAGAAATTCAGCCCGCTCTGCCAGTGACGATGTTCCTCCTGCTTGCAGAGGATGTCAAGAACGAGCCGCTGAACCACAGGTGGCTGTCACGAGCCACTTCCTTCCCATGGCACGTGGTGCAGAGCTGTGTGCAAGAGACCATACTCTTGCACTCTTTCCAACTGAGGAACAGGCAGCGCCTCGCCTTCACCTTCAAGGACATTGGCGTTCTGTCCTTCACCGACAATGTCCTGTGCATGCAGTTCTATTGCGACTGCGTCACAGGGCTGGAGAGCAAGGCCAGCTGGATTGCGCTGCTCAGCACTGCGAGCTGCTCAGGCTTTGAGGGTGATGCAGTGACTTTGGGAAGCCTCTTGAAGGGTGAGCAACCCGATGGTCGTTGGGCAGCCTGCACGTGGCAGGCCAGTCCGACACCTTTCCACGTGCTCGCCCACGCTGAATTCTCCATTGGAAAAGAAGTTTTATTCTGAGCTTCTGAGTTCTTGCCCTACAGAAAGGCTGGCAGTGTTACTGCGCAGTCTCAGTGTTTGCTGTGCAGCTTCTGCGGAGCAGAGCAAGGGCTCCTGTTCACGGCGGAAGATTTGGAGGAGGGGTTTGGAAAAGTGGCTTCCTTTTGGAGCAGGAGACAGGTCTGCTTCCTTTGGGAGCCAAGAGCAAAGTGCCTTGGAAACCTTCTAGCAGCTCTGTGTCACTTTACAGAGGCTGAGGATGCCCGGTGCAGCTGTCTCCGGTGGAGCGACCAGCACTCGGGGGATGCAGGCTGCTCCTGCCCACGCCTTCCCCAGGTGAGTGCGTTTCCTCTGCAGCCCTCGACTGACCGAGCGGGCGGATTCCCAGCTCCTGATCAGGAGTGTGCCTTGCCGGGGCTTGGCGTTGCACGTTGAGTCTGGGAGGGGGCCTGACCTGAAGGGGCTGGTTTCTGGTTAACTTACGATGAGTTGGGGTTACACGTGTGTTCTCCTGGAGTGGCCGGGCAGCGTCACTGCGTTTCTCATGCCCAGCCTGCCCGTCACTCCCGTCAGAGAGAGCCAGCTGCACACAGGGAGGGCTTTAAGCTACGCCGCCTGGTGTTGGGGGGAGATAGATTGCTAATAAAACCCATGCATGGCTGCATGGCCACGAGGAAGAGGGGTGCCGTGCCTCACACGAGAGTTGTGAGGATTAGTGCTGGGAAGCTGCAGAGGGTAGGGGTCACCCTTCAAGCCTGTGTCATCGTTTCCTGCCCAGGTTTCGCTTTACGGTGGTCAGCAGAGCAGTGGCCAAGGCTTTGTCCGCCTGGGCCAAGAAGGCTGCAGCAAAGTCCAGGCTCAGACAAGGTGTGGGAACAGGTCTCCGCTGCCCAGCTGAGGCCCTGCCCCGCGCTGGGTGACCACAGCTCCGTCAAAAGGCACTCCCCAGGGGGCTGCTCTGCTGAGTTTCCTCCTTTGCCAGGTGCAGAGGCGCATCCTGGCAAGCTGCTGCAGAGACGGAGGAAGCTTTCCCTTGCTGCACTGCCAAGTCAGGGGCCAGGCACAAGACAGAAAGACTTGGGCAAGAAGACATCTGAGAGGTGAGACCCTGGTGGGAAGGGATGAAAGGGATCCTGCACCCGTGGAGGAGAGACCTCCCCTCTGGACACTCCGGCTGCAGGGACGCGGCAAGGTCCCTGACACGTGCCGCATGGCTCTTATGTGCTTGTTTCCCCTGTTGTGGGCCCCTCCCTGGGGAAGGTGGCGGATGCTGAGTGCACCCCACGTCCCTGTGGTTCCCTCACGCAAGAGCTGAGGTGCAGACCTCCCCCGTCCATCTGAGGGGGCTCAGGAAAGGCTCCCCGCTGCCAGCAGAAATGGCCCCACCTCGCGTGCTGCTTCTGCCAGCCTGGGGAGCTTTGGTGCCAGGCGAAGGTGGGAGAGCAAACTGCCCCGTGCTCATGCCGACTGCTCCTGGTGCCTCTTTGCAGTGCGCTCCCCCCGTGTCCAGGCAGCTCCCCCAGGATGAAGGAGGCAGGCAGGCAGGAGCCGGCTTCTCCAGCCAAACCCACCTCTACACTCCCATCCTCAGACGACTGCCAGAAAGCGCTGCAGGTGCGTGCCTTGCTGTAGCTGCCGTGCTGCTGGGGACTCGGCAGAAGCCTCTTTGTGCAGAGAGCCAGCCTGAAAGGAGCCCTGGACGTGCGCTCCTTGTCGGCTGTCTGTCACCTCCTTCAGATCTTCCTTGCCCCCTGGGTTGTCACAAAACACTTTCTCCTGGCCCAGGGGCTATGGGAGATGCCCAAGTCCTTTCTCGGCTGTTCACAGTGCAGGGCTTTGGTCGCAGCTGTGTTTGCCAGGAGCCTAGAATGACCCCAGAGCCCCCGATGTGTTAGGGGCAAAGCCCTGCCAACCGACCAGCTGAGGCAAGGGGCGGCAACACGGGTCAGACCCGAAGGACACCCGTTCCAGGCGCTGAGACTAATCCTGCCTTCTGCTGCCTTGCCATCCCCTCCAGGAGGTCTGGCAGCTGCCTGCAGAGTGGGAGCAAGTGAGGCCCAAGTGGCAAGAGCAGCTCGAGCAAGCAAAGGCAGAGTGGGCGGCGTGGGGAGCCTGGTCTGCGGGGAAGGACCGACAGCAACCCCAGGTACGGGCAGCGATTGACACCGCTGAGAGCAGCAGCCACCCTCTCCTTCGGGGCACCCAGGGCGGCAGGTCTCCAGAGCGGGGGAGCAGGACAGACACCCAGCTGCAGGGCAGGGGTTTGCCTGCTCATGCTGGTGAGGGAGAGAGTGGCAGCAGGATGCAAGCGACAAAATCGGCCGTGATAAGAGGCACGCAGTGCTGGGTCTCCCGGCTGCCAGGTCCTGCTGCAGGCTGCTTTCAAGAGGTCCTCTGGGAAACAGCACCTGTGGTTGCCGTCTGCTTTGCTGAGAGCGTCTGCTCCTTGGCAGGCCCTCGGCACTGGAGGCGCTTGGACTCCCCACCCTCCAGCCCAGCCCAGGAGAGAGGCGGTCGAGGAGAGGTGGAGAAAGGCTTCAACCCCTCTCCCAGCCGAGCAGAAGACAGCAGCAACCTCTAGGCCTGGGGGAAACCTGCATTAGGGAGGAAGTAGGCTTTTCCTCCTCCCCTTAAGCTTTGAGTGTTGTTCTGTAGAAGGAAGAGAGTTGCCTTATTGCCCCAGGATGGGGTAGGGGAGCCCGGAGGCAGCGGTGCCTGAGCCTGGGACAGGGTTCTCCAGCCTGGAGGCCAAAGCTGTTGGTGGGACTCTTCCCTCCAGCCTCCTGCCTGGTCCCTGCAGGGGGTAGGGGACCCGTGCTGGGGCAGCAAACACTGCTGTAAAGCCTAAAGGTGTCCCCAGGGGCTGCTCCCAGCTCTGCTGGGATTCACCCACTAGCAAGCAGTTCCTGGTGCAGGAGTGATAAGTGCGTGGAGGAGAACAGGTCTGGGTGTCTAATACCAAGGTCTCCAACATCAGCTGAGCAGCGTTTGTTTTAATGGTTTGGGTTTTTTTTTCTCCCCAGGAGTTTCCATAGTACCCCAAAGCCATTTTCTGTCAGAAAAGGTGCAGGCACGTGCACGAGACACGGGTGTTTCTCTGTGTTGTAACTGGGAGCAAAGGCGGCTTTTCTTTTCGTTCCAGCTCGAAGGGGAGCACAGAGCGTCAGCCCCAGGGAGGCAGCCCTGCTCCCTCGTCCTGGCTGAGTTTCCATTGTGCCCCAAAGCCATTTTCTGTCAGAAAAGGTGCAGGCACGTGCACGAGACACGGGTGTTTCTCTGTGTTGTAACTGGGAGCAAAGGCGGCTTTTCTTTTCGTTCCAGCTGGAAGGGGAGCACAGAGCGTCAGCCCCAGGGAGGCAGCCCTGCTCCCTCGTCCTGGCTGTGGGTGTGAGCCCGTGCACGCTCCACCTCTGGAGGAAAGGCACTGAAGAAGAGCAGCCTGGGAGGGACCTCCCAGAGCCGGCTGGGGAGAGGGCTGGTCACCCCGCGGCCCATGGCGACTGCCGGGAGCAGCTCGGCGTGGCCAGTGGCCTCTGGGCACGGGCCTGCGGGCCTCCCCTGCGTTGCTGTAGGCGGGCACCGGAGCGTCCCCAGGCCTGGGCGCCCTGTGTGGGAGCCATGCGTGGGGACAAGGCCCCGGGCGGTGGCAGCCAGAGCTGCTGCACGCACACAGGACTGAGCTCTGCAGAGGCTGCTGGCACCGGGGGGATGTGGGAGGTGCGGGCTCGGGCCTGCTGGGGCCTCTGTGAGGGGCAAGCAGGGGCTGCCCCACGCCGGGCACAGCCGGGCACAGCCAGTCCCCGCCAGGCTCCACAGCATCCACAGCCAGGGCTTTGTGATGCAGGCGGTGCAGCGTGCCCAGAGGTCATTGTGATGCGGGTCCCCACGGTGACCCCGCGGGTATTTAAGGAGCCAGAGCCCTGGGGTGCCCACTCCCAGGAGAGCCACTCCCTCAGGAGGCAGCATCTCCCCTGGGTGACCATGGCCGGTCGTCGGCAGGCGCCGCCGAAGATGCCCACGCATGAGGAGGCAAACGCCCCCCCCCAGCCCAACAGCAGGCTGCCGGGCCTGCAGAACCGGCGCCAGGTGAGGGACGGGGCAGGAGGGGGAGGCCGGTGGTGGGACGGGGCCACGCGGAGCTGCCTTAGTGCCAGGGCCGGGCTTGCCGCCACTGTGGGGGCCGCTGTGCCAAGGCAGCCGCCTCCAGTCCTTGACTTCTCCTCCTCCTGCCCGCAGATGGGCCACAGGCGGCCGCTGGCAGCGCCGCAGGACAGCCAGGGACAGGCTTCGTCCCCCCATGGGAACAGGCTGCGACGGCTCCCCTGCCCACAGAGCTCGCAGGCCGCTGGGAGCCGACGCGCACAGGTAGGGAGCCCGAGGGAGCCCGGGACAAACGTCTTCCCGAGTCCAGGCGCTGCCGACAGGCAGGCGGGAGCTGCAGGAGGGGACGGGAGGGCCCGGTCACCTAGCAAGCTGAGCCCCCCAAGCCGTGCCTGCAGGCTGCCCGGGCATGCTGGGGATGCTCCCAGGAGTCACTGTGGGCCATGGCCGGAGCAGTGCGCTCCCCAGCCAGCTCTGGGAGCCGAGCGGCAACTCCCTGTGGGGCCGAGTGCTGCCCTGGGGGCTGGCAGGGGAGCCGGCACAGGGGCTCTTCCAGCTGGGACACGGGGGCACGGGCGAAGGGCCGCAGTCACGCAGCCTCTCTCCTCGCCTTCTCTTGCAGACGGACAGCCCGGCGTGCAGGGTGGCAATGCCCTCCATCAGGGTGAGGCGGGAGGAGACAGCCCGTCTGCCAGCAAGGCAGGCAGCAGCACCACAGAAGGTGCACGCAGCTCGGGCACCAGGAGCTGCCAGCACTTGCTGCAAGCTCCTGCCTCTGCCAGCAGCAGCCTCTGCAGCTTCTGCCCAGGGCAGGGGAAAGGCCAGCAGCACTGCAACCAGCAGACACCGACAGCTTGTCCCATCTACTCGGGGCATCCCTGGTGAGCAGGGGAAAGCCACCAGTGCGCAGAGCAGGAGGCATGCCCCACACAGCCCTGCAGCCAATGCCGCAGCTGGGAAGGAGACAAAGAGGTGCCTTTTGAGGAAGGACCCGGACAAGGTTTGCACTGGGAGCCACCGACCCAGCCAGCAGACAGCGGCACAGTGGCATCGGGAACACAGGCTGGGTGCGGCGAAGATGGCAAGAACAGAGGAGGTCCGGGCGGCCCAGAGTGGCAAGGCCTCTGCAGGTCAGCACGTGCGTGACGCACGTAAAAGCACCGGTGCTGCTGGCAGACTTTCTGTGCCAGTTTCCCTGGGCAGGCGGGATGTGGCTTCAGGGCAGCAGGGACAAGTGGAAGAGCGCCACCCCAAAACACAGCTGTCTCTCATAAAGACCAAGTGCAAAGGCAAGTCGCTGCGGGAGCACCAAGAGGCTCTTAAGGAGCATGTGGCCATGCCGTCAGTGAAGACGGAGGATCAGATGGCCACCATCACCACAGCCAGCAGACACCAACAGCTTGACTCATCTACTCGGGGCATCCCTGGTGAGCAGGGGAAAGCCCCCAGTGGGCAGAGCAGGAGCCATGCCCCACGCAGCCCTGCAGCCAATGCCACAGCTGTCTCCCAGCCCACCCGCACCCGCTGCCTGCAGAACCAGCTGCAGCAGGAGATGGCACTGTCCACCCAACCCATCCTGCAGCGGTTCAAGCGCGAGCTGCCTGCCTCCCCCTGCACGGCCCAGCCCGAGGGCTCTCCTGGCCACCAGGGCCATCAGGGGACGCAGAGCTCCTGCTCCTCTGGCAGAAACAGGCCCCACACCTTGGCGGCCCTGCAGGAAAGACCAACAGAAAGCCACAGTGCTGGGCCACAAGCCACGTGCCAGGCTGTGAGAGGTGCTCAGCTCCGGGTGATGGAGCGGGAGGACTTGATGCTGCCTGGCAGCGCATACAGCCATCTCCTGGAGCAGAGCAGACGCCTGCAGCGTCTTCTGAAAGACCTGGAGAGGCAACAGAGTGCCCTTGAGATGGAGAGCCGCCTCCTGGGAAAGGACGGTTCTCCAAGAGCGTGCAAGGAGGCAGGGAGACTGCAGCAGAAGAATGCTCAACTAGCTGCCCTCACCTTGCGGCTGGGAGAGCGAGCCAGGCAGCTGCAGGTGACCATCCATCGCCTGGTCAATGCTCGCGGGCCACTGCCCATCCAGCGCTCCGCTGAGCAACTGTGCCCGCCATTGCTTCCTCAGCCCAGGGGTGGAGAAATGGGAGAGCCCAGCAGAGCTCTGCTGGCACGGGACAAGCGGCACGACTTGGCACAGAAGGCAGCTGAGGGGCTGGAGGCCCGAGCAGCCGCAGATGAAGAGGGATCCTCTGATGTGAGCACCCCCGGGCAAGCTTGTGAGGAGTTGCAGGTGCAGCTCGCCAAGGTGACAAATGAAAACACCCACCTGGCTGAAGAAAACGCTCGCCTGCGTGGGCAGATGGCTTTGACAGAACAGGTTCAGGCTGAAAATGCCAACCTGAAAGGGCAGCTAGCGCGACTGGCAGAGGAGCGAGACTCTGCCATCCAAGCAACCATCTGTCTTTTTACCCAACTGGAAGCGGCCAAGCGCGAGCTGACAGCCATGAGGGACAGGGCAGAAAGGAGTCAACAGCTGGAGAGGGAACATGAGGAGACAAAGCTGGCCCACAGGGAGCACAGAGAACCCCTGCGAGCGTTTCCAGCCCCGCTGAAGGAACTGAGTGATCGGTTTGAGAAGCTAAAGAAATGCTGCCAGCAGCTGTTTCAGGAACTGGAATGGCTGGGAGGAGAAAGATCCAACAGCACCGTTTCCGAGCCGCAGCAGGCTAACCTGGGAGCAGACAAGGAGTCCGTCCTGCTGGAGGCTATGAGAAAACAACCGGCAGAGCTTCGAGCATTCATCGCTCGTTACAGCTATGATCCTTTCGATGGTCCCAACGAGCGGCCTGAGCTGGAGCTTCCGCTAGTTGCTGGACAATACGTTTACATCTTTGGAGACGCGGATGGAGACGGTTGGTACGTGGGAGAGCTGACCGACGGCACAAGGGGATTGATCCCCTCTAATCTCGTTGAGGAAGTTCCAGGTGACGGGCGACCTGATGACACCACAGTCTCCCCAGAGACAAGTGATTGGTGGCAGGGCATAGATGACGTCTGTCCTGTCTTCTCATAGAGCTTCTCATTAAACCTCTTTTAATGACCTCTCTGTGTAATCTCACTCCCTGTCCTGTTTGTCTGTGAGCTGAAGGGACTCTGTGCCTTCAGAAGGGACTCATGTTCCTGAGCATGGGGACCTGCTCAAGGAGGAAAGATAGCAAGAAGTCAGAGTATAATTCTGTGAGCCAAGTGAAAGCTGTTTCTCCTAGATGCGCCCCCGGTGCCCCATGCCCCCCCTCTGCCGTTCCTAGGAGAGCTCCCTTCCGAGCCGTGGCTGGAGCTGTGCTGAGTGATGGCCGAGTGTGCTGTGAGGAGCAGGGGCTGTGCCCGCTGGCTGCCCAGCAGTGAGCCCTGCTCTGCAGCAGGGGCTTCATGGGAACCGTGGGGGCAGGGGCCAATCCACTGCAGACAAGACAATGGCTCATGTGTTCCCAAAGGCTCAGCACCCCACTTCTAGGCAGGGACACCCAGGGCTCACCGTGTGCCCTGGAAGCAGCATAGACCTTGGGTGGACACCCCAGAGAGATGTTTAAAGGGTTCCGACCATGTGAACTTCTTGAAAGAGAGTCAGCTCCTTCCCCAGCCTCACAGACTGCATTGCCCACAGCATCATCGGTTAGGGGAAAGCTGGGACACCTCCTTGCCGAGGACATGTCTGCACAGGAGGACCCACAAGCTCTGCGCCTGAGCCGGCAGCTGAAACCCCTATTGCCAGAGAGCCTGTCTGCAATGCCAATAGCATCTGAGCAAGGCCAGGAGAGAGACAAAGGGACACTCGGGAACTCCTTCCCCTTCCCCAGCCCGGCACACCACCTCCCAGACAGCAGCAGTGCAGGGCAGTCACCCTCAGGCTGTGCTCAGCGAGAAATGGCACCGTGGCAGCAGGAGAGATGCACTTCATCCCTTCTGCTGCTCTGCTGGACCAGGAGCTGTTGAAACACATGGAACCAACAGTCTAAAGGCTGTGCTGGGTGGGAGAGGAGAGCAGAGGTGTGTTGCTCAGGGAAGGCACCTGCACGGCAGACCATGGCCAGGAGGTGCCCCTATCTGCCCTGCATCAGGGTCCCCCTCAGCATCTCCCCCCCTCCCTGCCCAGGGCTCTGCTGCCTGCAGCTGTCCCTGCCAGCAGCTCTTTCTCTGGTCCCAGGGCTCTTCCCTGCCAGCGCTCACAGAGCCCAGCTCAGCCCCTGTGTGCCCAGCTCTGCCCTGCAGCCGCTCTCTGTCTGGCTGCCGCAAGGAACAGCTCCCCCAGAGCCTGAGGGAAAAGGAGAGCTGATGCTGGTTTCATCTGCAGCGTGCTGGGGAGGGAAGGCACTTGCTCAGCTTCCTCATCAACCTCCCTGTGATGCTTTCAGCATCTCAGCCGCTGCTCTGACCTGCACAGCTGAGTTTCCATTGCCACCAAGAAGAGACACAGAAAAGCGGCAGCAGAGATTCAGGCAAGCACAGAGCCAAGCAGGAAAGCCCTGCCGCGAACGTGCTCATGGAAAGTCCCCTTGGAAATGACCTGGAGATGTGAACAGCTCTGATATATGCAGCACCAACACAAAATCAGTCAGACCTTCTCCTGCTGGGGGTCGGCCCTTCCACACATCCTCTGTGCTCTGGCCCTACACAAACCTGCCTGTCTACAGAGCACTGGCTGGGTACAGGTTCCTTGTTTGCAGGTAGAATAATGGTCAGGTGAGACTGAGCCTGGTGGATCCAGCAAAGGCAAAGCTCCTTTTGTCCGTGGGATAGGAGTCACTGAATGCACATAGGAAGACTCAAATAAAACCCTCTGATATTTCAAAGTTACGATTCAGGAGTCTAGGGGACTTGTCCTTATTAAGAATTCCTTTATCATGTATTCCATCGCATTCCCATAGAGTAAAAAACTAAAAACAGAGACTCAAAAAAGTACTTTACCTTTATACTAACCTTGCTTTGTACTTCTTTTTGAAACCACCAATGGAAAATATTCTGGCAGTGAGCTGAATCTGTGAGCAGCCCTGAAGCACACAACAGCCTCTTATTAAGAGATAAGCACTTCCTTGTTTGGGGGTCATTCCTTGAACCCACAGTTTTTCGCCACAGCCGCACGGGAGCCCCCCGGCAGGCTGAGAGCTGCCCCTGGCAGGCGGCAGAGCCCCTGCCCCAGCACACAGCCCCCTGGGCTGCAGGGACCCTGCTGGCAAGGACAGCCCTGGGCACCCCTGCCTGCACAGCCACCTTCACAGCCCTGCAGCCGGCCCTGGCACAAGGCAGCCCACATGCCCTGGCCCTCCCACGCTGCAGCAGGGAAGCCCTGCTCTGCAGCACACTGGCCTCCTCCACAGCAAAAGGCTCCCACACGGTCCCACAGGCTGGGGGGGCCCCAGCTGCTGCAGACCCGGCTAGGAACTGCAGAGGCATTGCCCTGCAGCCACACACTTACCGGCTCCAGGGCTCTGCAGATTTCTCCAGCAGGGAGCTCTCAGCAGCCCCCCACCAAGGGCTGCTTTTGAGCTCTCCCTGCCTCCCTCCTCTGCCCCTCTGGGCTCCCTCCAGGTGTCCCTGGGGCTGCAGGGGAACCTGCTGGGCAGCAGGATGAGGCAATCCCTCACGGGCCTTGCCTCTCCTGGGGGGACACACTTATTTCCAGCAGTGGCAATTCTCTTACTAGAAAAAGTTTTCTGCAGGAGTATCAACTTTTGTTAACCCATTACTAGAGAGGACACCAGGAAGACTGCAGCAAAGGATCTAAATACTCCTTAAGAAACCTGTATCTGTGTCTGCTTTTGGTGGATTTACAGTCAGGAGTTGGTTTTACAGACAGGAGCAGGTTTTACAGAGAGGATGTCTTCAGAGCTTCAGTAAGCCCTGCAGAGCCCATTTCAGCACTTCACTGCACAGTCCGAGGGCTCAAGACTCAGCTCTCCTTTGCCCAGGCCATGTCTCTGCTCTGAAGCAAAGCCTTTGCACCCACGGGCTCGGGGACACTGGGTACCAGGTTGACTGGGAACCAGAAGGACAGACCACCTCCCCTCACTGTGCACTCACCCACAGGCAATCCTCTTGCCTCACAGACCTCACTCTGTTCCACCGGAGGGCAGCAAAAATGCTCTGCTTTTCTGACATCCGAGAATACTCAACAGGAGAGATGGGGGGGAGCTGTGAAAAAAACTAAAGCTCTCTTACAATGCCTTCACCCTTCCCGTTCCTTAGCACTGGCGCTGCAGACGCTGACCAGCCCTTCTGCGTTGGCACTGGTTTCAGAGGACAAAGTTAAACACCAGGACTGGTCCCTGCCCCCACCCACTGCTGCAGAGTGGGGCTGGCTGGTCAAGAGCCCGTGGGCAGATGCCCTGCTCTTCATCACCCACACGGCCAGCACCAAGCAGGGCTGCAGCCACACAGCTGCAGGAAGGTCTCCGAGAAAAGAGAGGGACGTCTGTGTGTGACGGGGGGATGGTCTGTGGGAAATGGCTTTGATTTTGCTTGCAGAAGTCTCCCCTAAATTAGCACTGTCTTTTTCTCCTGTGACAGGACCATATGCCCAGAGGCAGCACATGTCCAACAGCAGCTCCATCACCCAGTTCCTCCTCCTGGCATTGGCAGACACGCGGGAGCTGCAGCTCTTGCACTTCTGGCTCTCCCTGGGCATCTACCTGGCTGCCCTCATGGCCAACGGACTCATCATCACCACCATAGTGTGTGACCACCACCTGCACACCCCCATGTACTTCTTCCTCCTCAACCTCTCTCTCATCGACCTGGGCTCCATCTCCACCACTCTCCCCAAAGCCATGGCCAACTCCCTCTGGGACACCAGGGACATCTCCTACTCAGGATGTGCTGCACAGCTCTTCCTGATTGTCTTTTTCCTTTCAGCGGAGTGTTCTCTCCTCACCGTCATGGCCTATGACCGCTACATGGCCATCTGCCAGCCCCTGCACTACGGGACCCTGCTGGGCAGCAGAGCTTGTGTCCACATGGCAGCAGCTGCCTGGGCCAGTGGGTTTCTCAATGCTGCGCTGCACACGGCCAATACACTGTCACTGCCGCTCTGCCAAGGCAATGCCCTGGGACAGGTCTTCTGTGAAATCCCACAGATCCTCAAGCTCTCCTGCTCACACACCTACCTCAGGGAAGTGGGGCTTATTGTGTCTGGTGCCTCTTTATTCTTTGGCTGTTTTGTTTTCATTGTTCTGTCCTATGTGCAGATCTTCAGGGCTGTGCTGAGGATCCCCTCTGAGCAGGGACGGCACAAAGCCTTTTCCACGTGCCTCCCTCACCTGGCCGTGGTCTCCCTCTTTCTCAGCACTGCCATGTTTGCCCACCTGAAGCCCCCCTCCATCTCCTCCCCATCCCTGGACCTGGTGGTGTCAGTTCTGTACTTGGTGGTGCCTCCAGCAGTGAACCCCCTCATCTACAGCATGAGGAACCAGGAGCTGAAGGACGCACTGAAGAAGCTGATGCAGTCAGGTGTCTCTCAGCAGCACTGAACTGCCTGAATCTCCTCACAAGGCATTTGCAGGTCATCTCTGGAACTTCCTGTGCATTTAGCGCTTTTAATGTCACAATTGTGTTTCTCCTAGAATGTTTGCATGCACTCCACTTTCTCAATAGCATGAACCCAGCCTGCCTGACCAGCCTGGCTTTTGTACGTTTGCATCCAGGATGGTGCAGCTGGACTCCTGTGTCACATCTCTGTAATTTAAGGGGCTTGTGTAGTGGAGACATCTATCAACTTCCCAGGAGAGTAAAGCACCCGTGTAGAGCTCAGCTGTGTGGGTGTGCAAAGTTGGGGCAAATAACAGGGTGGGGGCACGCGGCAGGGTGTCCTGGTGCAAATCCTTGGGTCACGGTGAAGGAAGCAAGGCAGTGATCGGGTGGGACACTGTCACAACGGAGGGAAGACACAGTCACTCAATATGAGTGATCAGCAGACTTCGTTTATTGTCTCTTACAGTCACCTTTTATGCCTTCTTATAATTAGCTCATACATATTACAAAAGTTAAGCTCATTATTGGTTAGTTGCCTAAATACCAAGTCCGCCCCTAGTTTCTCTTCTGTAGTTATCTGTTCCCACCTGCAACATTCTTTTCCCACCGAAATCTTCCTGTTATTGTGTAACAAGGACAGCCAAAGACAGTGTATTTTGCTTTACTTCAGATAAGCTGAGAGCGATGTGCATTTTTGTCCAGCCAGCTGGACTATGTCTATGTGACCCTTTTCAGCTAGCCAGTTATCCACAGGACACAGGGCTCTGCTCAGTGCCATGTTCCCTGGATACCCAGGGGAAGCTGCCCCAGGTGCCCCAAGATGTCCTAAGCATCAGTCGTTTCCTTTGCTTGTTGTACACCCCAGTCGCTACGAGGAACATTTGCTGCATGGTCAGCTCTGTCATCCTTAGTGGCTCAGTGATACCCAACTCCATTGCAACTCTAAATGTAAATGGAGCCACTTTCCTACTGTCACTGGTTACACACAAGTCCCATAGCTCTTGCCACAGTTGGCCGCTCAGCCAAGGCTGTGGTCAGACACCTCCAGCCAGATCATGTCCTCACGGCTTTGCTTTGAGAAATAGTAAACCACTGACTGTAGTAATCCCACCAACTGGCCTGGGTCCAGTCTTTCACTCTCGATGTTATCTCAAATAAAACCCAGTTTCTCAGCCTCTCCTTGTCCATAACATGATCCAGGTCCCAACCATCCTTCTGGCTTCTGCAGGACTTGCCCCATTCTGGCAGGGTCTTTCTTGTGCGGGGGAGCCCCATTGTGGGCTCAGCAGTCCTGATGTGGTCCTGTGGAGGGTTAACCATGGCCAGCACCCAGCCAGCCCCGCAGCTGCTCATCCGCTCCCCTGACTCAACAGGAAAAAAGCAGAAATTATACCAGCAATGTTCATGGGTCATGGCCAAAATGTGTCATATTAAAATTCAATTTAATTTATTGCCAATTAAAAAATACATGGATTTTGAGAAACCAGGACTGAAACATAAAGACCATTGCCCTGACAGTTTCTCCCAGGGCTAAATTACTCCATTGTTCCCAATTCATCTACACACCAACACCCTGAGAGGTGCAAGGGTGCTGCGATGGAGAGACAGGACACTGCTTGATGCAAGCAAATGTTGATTTATTGTATACAATCATGAGTTTATATATGTTACCAGAGGCCGCGTGCTTTAAACAGATTGGTTCCTTAAGCTAAGCATTACATACTAGGCAATCCCTGTTTGGTTAACTACAAACAAAGGACACTTTAAGTAAGTTTTTACACTCATCAATTAACAACAAAGTGTTACTTCTCCCTGGCTCCATCTGTTCCTCATCTCCTTACCTTTTCTCGGCCTGACTCATCTTGTTGGTTGTTATCTATTCACCCTCCTTATCCTCCCAGGGTTTGTGGCCTACAAGCTGGAGCACGTTCCTTTCAGCTAACTGATTGTTACTTATGGTCCTGATTTCCAGGCCCCCTCCTACATCTCCCCCTTCTTGTTTTTGAGCAATCCAAATCCCGTTTGTTTTAAACATGCATTCGATCAAGTTACTCATCACTCCTTGTAAGCGTTGAAACAAACAAGGAACACATAATACTACAACCAACAATACTGTCAATACCATCAATGCTCCTTTGATTATGGTTTGTAACCAGCCCCCTAACCCAAGGCTTGAAAGCCAGTCAGAAAAAGGATCATGTCCTTCAGTAACATGCTTCATATTCTTGCGCAGTGCTGCTAATTTCTGAGCTATGCTTTTTGAGTGATCAGACAAATTCATACAACACATTCCTTAACGATGTTCACTACAGGCTACTCTCTACTGTTCGTGCTGATTCCTTATCTTCTACAGGTGACATCACATTCCTCCTTTGTTCTGTCTCATCCTAGTTTCTTCTCATACTCCCTCAAAGTTATTTAACTCTTTGCTGCAGGATTTCAGCTGCACATTGTCAAAGCAAGGCCAAAGCTGCACTTTATCTATGTCAAAACAAACCACTGTCTCTGTTCTGTACAATTCTACAATTCCCCCTTTTTGTTTTTGAACAGCTAGTACCAGGTTTGCCGTGTTCTGCGGGGCCCTTGCAAACATGACAGCAACCAAGGCAATAGCAAACAAACAATACTGCACATTGAGTGAATGGATGCCAAAAAGGCTGACATTTCCTCAGATTTTGATAACATGTTGCTGCAGTGGGGCGCCTAAAATCCACACAGCATGTACCATCAAAATCCTCACAGCCATGTCCTTGAGCCAACAACAAAAGCCAATAGTTGCTCTGTTTTGTATGTCATAGTGGCAAATTTGACTCACATTCTTAACTGCCTACCAGACAAGGTGATTTAACTCTTTAATGCTTTCCCTGCTGTTACTCTGGATAAGAGCAGAACCGCTGAATCTTTCCTACTCTCCTTCACAATACCCAGCTGTTCTCTCATCTCTTGTTAGGTCAAATATTCTCCAGCTTCCTCTCCTATCTCTCTCCAGACATTCTCTATCCTCCTCTTTTTTGCTTGTTAATTCCAAAGAGGCAAAGGGTGTGTGTAGCTGGGTGACCATGACCTGATTTATGTTACAATCAACTAAACACTGAATACAGGAAAAAAAGGTATGGGAGTTGTAAGGCAAACATCAATAAGGCGGTTAAAGATAATTATAATAAATCCTGTAATACTTTTGAGTCATGGCCCAAAGTTTCCCAGCCACGAGAAGAGACCAACGGCATCCCGCCCCTGGCTCTGCTGCAGATTTTTGTTTAAGGCTTTTAAGTTTTGTATGCTTTTGTGGATTGATTCAGAGTGGTCACTCAGATTCACATAGCACATCCTATCAAAGTCTTCACACTCGTGTCCCTGTTTTAATACTAAAATTTAATAGCAACTCAGTTCTGTAGCAAGATATGATGGACAGAATCAACATCTGTTAAGAAGCCAGAAAAAAAAAAAAAGAAAAAAAAAGAATAGTATTTGTGGTATTACTTTTTTTAGCAAGCTAGCAGCCTAATTTACTAAGCAAGTTAAGAGTGTGTACTATTCTACAGAAGAGATTAGAGAAGCAAAAAAATGTGTTATGCTGCATTGCAGAGCACAACCTGAGAGTTACAGTCAGCTGTGAGTTCTGCGTTATAATCATTTTGACACATGTTGGCGTTGTGATTGTGAAAGTTGCCATTTACAATTTTCATTGGCATTATCATAGCTGGTTGTTTAAAAAAGCAACCCTTGAGCTTCCTCATGCTCGACTTGTTGCAAAATATTCTGAAGCCGATCAATAAAGTTAGTACATGACTCTTTAGGACCCTGCAAGACTGTGGCGAATGACTCGCTAGAGGCTCGCCCAGACTCCCCCATCCTGACTGCCTTAATAGCCATCTCCTTCATCTGCAAATAGTTGTCCCTGGGATACCTTGCCTGGGTCACAGAATCAGCACAACTATTTTCTCCAGCCAACTGCTCACAGTTAACAGCAATTCCCCAATTAAGGTTTTCAATCAAGGCCACTACAGGTAGCTCACAAAAATCAGATAACCCCATCATAAACTGTGTCAGAGTTAGTACCATACAAAGCAATGACTTCCAGTCATGCAGTGTGAGTGTATAAGGCTCTGCCGTCACTTCAAGAAGGGACATGGCAAAGGTATTATGAATCCTCCCTTCCCCCACTGCTTTAACCCTTTAACAGCCTCGTATTGCACAGGCTGCCACTCTCGAGGTTGCTTTATCTGACAAAATACTGAACATGCCATAGCGACTTCCAAAACCCCTCGCTTAAGCACTTCCCACTTGCATTCCTGCCACCAATCCCTCAGACCCCCTTTCACCCTCCCCGAAAGTACAGTCAATAAATCGGGAGAGGCGGTGGGGGGTGGAGGGGGGAAGGTCTAATTCCTTGTCCAGATCTATAGGACCTGGATCAAAAGGTTTATCAGTGTCAATGACATCATTGTCCGAGTTGTCCTGTTCCTGCGCTTGGTCCTGTGTTGTGAGGGTCGCTGCAATCAGTGACAGGAGCTTTGGGGGCAGAGGAGGTGTGGACAGAATCGCCATCGCTGACGGTGTGTTGAGAAGAGTCTTGCTGTCGGTGGAATTTACAGCTTCCTGTGGTCTGGCTCCGTTAGTAGAATTAGTCCATACTTGGCGAAGAGTAGTTGGAATTTGCCACCAAGGTGCTAAATGCATTCCCGATGCAGAGTCCCCCTCTGCGGCAGCATCATACAATTTTCTGCTGAACACTTTCATTTCTTTGAAAGTCTCTAAAGTTTTTTGGCTGCTCACCTGTCTCGATGCATACAGGTGTTATCCTCAGGGTTTAGGTTGTCTGCCTGGTCCAGCCAGCAAGACGATCGTTCAGCCAAGACATCTCCTCCAGACCGCAGCCCTCTTCCACAAGCCGTCTTTTTTATCGACCAGTTCCGTCCTTATTCTTCCAAGGCTTGGGAACACCACCATAGGGGTCACCATTTGAGGAGATTGAGGCATGGGCTCCCGGATCTGACTAGAAGACCCTTTATGAGTCCATATACATCCCTCATAGGGGAAGACACTTGATTCCCATGTTTCCCACAGCTCACCTCTCAGTTCCAGAGGGACTTCAGTTGCCGGTTCCTGCTTCCTTTCAGCAGCTCATTCAACGTTCTGTGGGACTTGCAGCCTGCCGCTCAGCCTGGCGGTTCATAAACCCATCACGTCGGGGTCACCGGGTTGCTGCAATGGATAGACGGGATGCTGTTTGATGCTAGCAAATGCCGACTTATTGTACAGAAGCACGAGTTTATTTATGTTATCAGAGATCGCGTGCTTTAAACAGTTTGGTTCCTTAAGATAAGCATTACATACCATGCAATCCCTATTTGGTTAACTACAAACAAAGGACACTTTAAGTAAGTTTTACACTCATCAATTAACAGCAAACTGTTACTTCCACTTGGCACCATCTGTTCCTCATCTTCTTACCTTTTCTCGGCCAGACTCATCCTGTTGGTTGTTATCTATTCACCCTCCTTATCCTCCCAGGGTTTGTAGCCATCCCCCCAAGGTTCGTGGCCTAGAAGCTCGTGCACATTCCTTTCAGCTAACTGATTGTTACTTATGATCCAGATTTCGAAGGGCCCCTCCTACACAGGGGTGATAGGGAAGAGGGGGTGATGGCACAGAACATCTCTGTTGCTCCAGTCTGGCAGGGTTTTCTTGTGCTGGGGCGCTCCATTGTTGGCTCAGCAGTCCTGATATGGTCCTGTGGTGGGTTAACCACGGCCAGCACCCAGCCAGCCACCCAGCTGTTCATCTGCTCCCCGACTCAACAGGACAAAGGGAGAAAAAAAACCAGCAATGCTCCTAGGTCAAGGTACAGGCAGAGAGACTACTTACCGATCCCTGTCATAGCCAAACATGTGTTGTCTTGCCAAAGATCAATTTCATTCATTGCCAATTAAAACAGATGTTGATTGTGAGAAACAATGACCAAAACATTGAAGACCATTCCCTAGTTTCTCCCAGGGCCAAATTACTCCATTGATCCCAATTCACCTACACAAGCACACCCTGAGAGGTGTAGGGGGGATGTTGAAGAGGGTTGATGGCACAGAACACCTCTGCTGCTCCTTTCTCCTCACACTTCTGCCCTGCTCCAGCGTGGGTCCTCTCCATAGACCCTGCTATCTTTGCGGTCAAGGGTATGCATTGTTCGTTTCATTCTGTCTTGCTTGTGTCCTTGAAACTCAGAGAATGACAGAGAATGTTGACATTGGAAGGGACCTCTGGAGATTACCCAGTGAAACCTGCTAGGAGAGGCACGGCCAGCTCAAGCCGGTGGTACAGGGCCTTGGCTCGGTAGGTTTGGAATATGTCAAGGGGTGGACATTCCATAACCACTCTTGGCAACTACCTGCAGTGGTTGAACATCCTCAGTTCAAAAAGTGTTACCTTGGCTCACATGGAGCTCTCAGAGCCTTTTCTTCTCCAGACTGAACAGTTGTAGATCTCTCACCCTGTCTTCCTGGGAGACATGCTCCAGTCCCTTCAAGAAGCTTGGTGGCCTTTTGCAGAACTTTAGTAGGTCAACAACTCCCTTGCTCTGGGAAGCCCAGCCATGGATACGGCACCCCAGATGTGGCCTCAGCAGTGCTGAGAGGAGGGGAAGGGTCACCTCCCCCCATTGGCCATTGATGCTTTTCCTAATGCAGCCCAGGGGGCTGTTGGCCTTTGCCATGAGGGTGCATCGATGGCTCCTGCTCAGCTGCTTGTCCTCTGGCACCCAAAGGTCCTTCTCTGCAGAGCTGCTCTCTGGCCAGCCTGCCACCAGCAGGATAGCCCCAGGAGGGCTGGATCACGGGCTGGCCTCCCCCAGGGGCTCGCTCAGCACCAGCAGCAGCATCTTGCCCATCTTGGAGACGAGCTTCAGCTCTGGCACAGGCCGCAGGGTGCTACAGAGTCACCTGGGAGAGCAAAGCCCTCTCCTGCCAGGGCTGCGCAGCCCAGGCCTGTTGCCCTCTGGCCTCGGGGACTGCAGCCCTTGCTCTCGTGGTGGGAACGTCCTTCATCCTTCTGCTGCCCCCTGCCACCCGCTCCAGCATCCTCTGCTGGGCAGCAAACCCCTCCCACACAAGGGCTCCCATCCCTGGGTACCGGTGTCCGTGTGACAAGCCTGCCCTTGGCCCTGGTGCCACACCTGAGGTGCTGCAGCCCACATGGGCCCCAGAGCCCACCGCCTGGGGCGTGGGCAGCAGGAGCCCCCTGTGCCACCACAGAGCTGTGACATCAGTGGCGTAAGCGCTGAGGAGGGGCAGGGCAGCTCCCACGCCTTTGGCGGTGGATGGAGACACAAGGTCTGTGGGGGAGACCTACGGGAAAGATGAGGGGAGGGGGACGCTCTGTGTGAGGTCAGGGCAGCTCAGATACATGGAGCTCTTGTATTGGACAGGCAATGAGGTTGGGTGAGAGCTTGAGTGTGGATCAAAGGGGAGAGCAGCCAGGGTGGCACTGAGGGAGGAATTAGTTGTGGTTTGACACTGGCCAGCACGCAAATGCCCAGCATCTGTTGCTCACTGACCCCTTACATGCCCAGCGTGATGGGGGAGAGGATCAGAGGAAAACTAACAGGTCAGGAAAATAACGGTTCGATAGGAGAAGCAAAAGCTTTGTGTGCAAGGACAGGAACATGAGCAATTCGCTCACTCCTTGCCATGGGCAGCAGGGGTTCAGCCATCCCCAGAAAAGCTGCTCTTCAGCACATCTGTCAGTGACACGGGAAGACAAATGCCATGACCACAAATGTCCTCTTTTCATCCTCCTTTCCCCGAGCTGTTATTGATGAGCACAACGTCCTGGGATATGCAATATCCCTGTGGTCACTGGGGGTCAGCCGCCCAAGCTCCTTGCATCCCCCCAGTCTCCTTGTAGCGCAGGCAGAGTGTGAGAAAGAGAAGCCTTGGTGATTACTCTGCAGCGGTGGCCAAAACACTGGTGTGTGGTCAGCGCTGCCTTAGGAAGAGATGCAAAGCACAGCACCAGAAGGGCTGCTGTGAAGAAAATGCACTCCATGCCAGCCCGAGCCAGGACAGAGCGACAGGTCATACAGTCAGGGTGAGGCATGAACAATGTCTTCTTGAAATGACCTGAGGAAACCTGTGGATCACAGAGCCTGTCTCTTCTGGGGGAATCAGTCTCCTTGGTGATCACTGCACAGGTAAGCAAGGATGCCAGGAGCCCAGGTCTTTGTGGGAGAGTCCCCCAGACCAACCAGGCCACCCACTCTGATGCTCACCTGCACCTGGGACTCCCCAAAGAGGACAAGCTGCTCAGGGATTTGAAGACTAGTGCCACCTTGCTTCTAGTAGTATGCAGTTGTGGTGTCCCTGATGCCCAGGCATGTGTGGATGGAGAGCAGCAGAGCACAGCCCAGGACAGGAGGGAAGGAGAACCTGGCCTGCTGAGGGCACTGGCAGGTGGGATCCCATGGGGGCAGGGCCCTGAGAGCATCCCTAGGCCTTCCTGGCCCTGACCAGCCTCACCTGGGGCCTCCACCCAAAGCTTTGTCCATGGCTTCGGGAGGCCATTGAAGCCAGGCAGGAGATTCAGCCCCAGCACAACCTGTGCTGTAGGTGTGCGGGTCTCCAGGCACAACCATAGGCACAGCCTGGCCTGTCCATGGACCCTGTTCCTTTGGCCTTGCAGGCTCACTTCCCAGGTTTATTCCGAATGGGCTGTCCAGTGAAATGACACTATGACCCTCCAAGTCCCAGGCTTCTCTGCTTCCTTTATTCACATCAATTGGTCAGTTGTTTGGAGGAGAGGAAGGAAAAGCACATGAGATTGCTGGGTGTCAAGAACTGAAAGTGGGAAGCAAAACTTACCTTCGCCTCTTTTCTTAAAGGTCTTCATTCTTCCACAGCAACCAGAAAGCACTGAGATTCCTCTACCTCCCCCACTTCTAGCAAAGAAGTAGAGAGCTTCCAAGTAGAGCTTTTTTTCCATTTTGTTTACAGCTTCAAGCACCCCATGCTCTGGAGATAAATCATTGCATCACCTCTGGCCAAGAACGTCCTTGTTTCCACATCTGATGACTGCCTATCACACTCCTGCCACACAACACAGTTCCAATACTGGATTCATCTTCCTGGCAATGTCCTCACTGTGACCGGCAGGTGCTCCCGAGTCCTCCCCTTGTGCAGGCTGAACAAGGCTCTTGCCCTCCGTTTCCCCTCCTGGGAAAGTGTTCCACCCCTGAGCCTCTCAGTGACTCTTCACTGAACTCACTCCCAGTCATACACATCTTCCTTGCTGTAATGGGTTCTCTCTGGGGCCATTGAGAAACTTCTTCTCTCCTTCCCTCCCCAGTCAAGGCCAAAATATTAACACAGCGGTCTACATGTGGTGTTATGAGTGATGATAATGTGGAAAAAATAATTTCCCTCACTCTCTTGGCAAGGCACCTCTTCAGACGCTCCAGGGCACGGCTGGCTGCCTCTGCTACCAGGTCACGGGCTGGGATTGTGTTTTGCCTTCTGTCCCCCAGCACCACCAGGGCCTTTTCTGCACAGACACTGCCCAGCCAGGCAGGTCCCAGGCCCTGCAGCTGCAGGGTGTTAGTCCACCCGAGGGAGGTGCAGGCTCTGCCCTTGGTCCTTCCTGCATCTGTGCAGCTCCTGACAGGGCGGCCACCCCACCTGCCAGGGTTCCCCTCCATGGCATCCCTAGGGCACAGGGATGGTCCTCTCAGTTTGGTGCCACCGACAGACACTGTGAGAGTTGCCTCCACTGGATTATCTTTACAGCTCTTAAACTGTAAGCAGGAGAGTCCCCTGTGCTGCCCACACTGCCCCAGTATGTCCCAGTGGCCTCCAGGTGGGGTGTGAGCCCTTCCCCACTGCTCTCTCAGCCTGACCATCCAGCTGGTGTTTTACTCATCTCTTTCTGTTCGCACCCAGAGTGTCATGGCCTCACTTGGGCAGAAGAACACTGATGAAGACCATGACAAGAGTTTTGTAAAGCTGAGGGAAATGACATCCACTGTGGAGCTCCTCACGCACAACTGCAGGCTGTCAGGTTGGCGAGGCAGGAGTTACCCTTGGGAAATCCACCTGGACAGTTACCCGCTCAGGTGCCAGCGATGTCAGCCAAGGGGACTCTAACTGGTGGCACACCCCTCACCACTGGGTGTCCGTGCAGCCTGTGGTTATTTGAGTGGCTTTTCTGGACTCTTCATAAATGTTTGTAACACCTGCTCATCCATCCTCTCTCACAGGAGACCTCTGCCTATAAAAGGAGGTTTCCAAAGGGATATTCCTAAGAAATACCAATTTTCCTCCAGAATGTCACTACCACTAATCCTTTATACCATCTGTCCTTAATTTCTCTCATCTTCTACATATTTGCACCTGACTAGGAGACAATAACCACTTCTAGAGGATGTCTTTTCAGCAGACTGTCTCGACAATGTCTTTTTCCATTATCCTTCAGGTTTCTCCTCCTTTTTTTCTTTGGTCCTACAGGTGCCTCTCACCTCTGCAGCTCGTTTCAGCTTCCAGGAGAAAAAGTATATGTCTTCCCACAGCCCATCTGTCCCCTATAACCAGATATTTCCTTGTGATTAGATCTATCTTTCCGTATCTGCCAACCTAAAAGATTTCTCATAAGAGTGTCCCTTGCAGAAAGGCACCTCATCAGAGACAGCTTGGACTTGACATATTCTTGTGGAGTGTGTTTTCCTATTGATGACACTTGATCATTCTTCACAGTGCTTGCAGATAGAAAACAATTTTCTTCACCAGTGTGCAGCCAGTCCTCTAAGGCAAACAGGTGGGGATGGTGCAAAGGAGCTGCAGCACCCACCTGCAGAATTGAGGGGAGAAGTCTGACGTAAGGAGAAGGGATGTGAGTCCCAGGGGACAATGAGAAAAAGGGTGGTCTTGGGGACATTCAGAGCAAGGTTGTCCATCTGGTGTTAGACCTCAAGCGACTGCATTTCCTACCAGTCCAGACCTGATGAGGAGACCCTCTGCATCATTATCACTTGGAGATTGCTGCTAGAACCTCCCCTCTAGCCTAAAAAGTAGCAAAATACAACCTATGAAATGAAAAATAATTATTTTGAAGTGCACTTTGAAATCCTCTCTCTTATCTACATGAATGGAACAGATTCAATTAGCTGCACAGGTCTTCAAGACTTGAAGGAAATGACAAAAAGGAAAATACCTCATTAGGGCCTTGGGGGCTCCTGCCATGAACCTGAGCTACTGAGAGCAGACTGAACCAACCACTGAAGGAATGTAAGTCAGAAGCAACACTGAAAATACCTTCAAACATTGATGGGTCCCGCTGAGGGCCATTGCTGACAAAGCGTCCCCATGGACTCGTTAGAGTAGCTAATTAGAGGCCAGAACTGCAGGCAGGCAAAGGTACTGTGTCAGTGGCTGTAATGCTGCAAAACACATTTGGATTTTTTTATGAAGCAGAAAGACCAAGCCCTGACCCCCAGGCTCTTGGAGGGCAGAACATAAGACCCTCCAAATCAAGTTCTATGTCACAGGCCTTGGTGGGAGAGGCAGCTGCCATTGCCAGGGGGACAGAGGCCTCATCCCCCTGTGGGGCCATTCAGCCTCGCTGCAGCCCTGGGCCATCTCCACTGCAAGTTGCCCTACACTGTCCATGTGGCACCTCTTTCCACTCTGGGGGTTGACTCTTCCTTGCTTTCCTACCCAGCATTCACATCCACATTTCTCTGCCTTTTCTGGAGTTTCTCCCCTCATCCCTGCTTGTTCCTTGAAACTCAAAGCCATGGGACAATCCAGGCTCCCTCTGGGTGAACTCTGGCATCAGAGGGCAAACCTCAGAGAATACCAGTTGTTGCGTATACGTAGATCAAAGTGGGAGAAATTCTAGAGATACAAAAAAATTTGGAATCATCCTAATATTTGTCATGAGTCCCAGGAAGTTCACACCTTCTATGAAATTGAAGAAAATATGCTGATGTCCTGGTTTCCTGATTTACAGCTATTGGTTAAAAAGTTCATCTCCAGATGCCTTTCTCCTCTTCCTCTTTGATCACTCCAACCTATTCTACCTATGTAGCTTCTGCTTTAAGGTTCAGAGAGGAAAAATTGGACTGTCTTTCAGCAGTGTCTCTAATATTCCCTATGGGCAACTCTTCAGTTGTCGCAATAGACCTCATGGGGATTTGCTTGAACTTACAATACGACAGCTGAGAAATTTATTTTTATTTATTAATTTCTAACCCACTCCCCCAACACACACCCTGATAAGCAATCCCTCTTTTATTCCTGTTTACACCCTCTTCTCTATAGGAAAGCAGCCAATATTTACTGCCAAGCACTTCCTATATTCACCTGCAGAGCTGGTTGGAGAAGTCAGATGTCAAGTGATGGAAGTGCCATGGGGCTGAGGAGATAAACAGTGGGGCTGGGGAGGTGAGAAGTCAGGCTGTCCACGCAGTGTTTAGCTCCAGGGACTGCTTTTCCAACCTCTGCACAACTCCTCAGGAGGCATGCTGCATCAGTTGCCATTAGAAAAGTCTTCTATCACTTCTCCATAGTGGTCATTACCTGCCTTCCTCTTTAACTATACTTCTGAAACTTATTAAGTGTTCAAGCCTTGAAGACCAGATGTCCCTGATGGAGGAGACAGGGCTCGTCAGGGCGTTCTCCCTCGTCATGAGCCCAGGGTGTCTTTGCTGCTGTGGACTTCAGGTGTTCAGAGGAGCCTGAAGAAACCTCTCAAGAACACCAAGTCCGGAGCAAAGCCCACAGTCCCTGGAAGCATTAATGGGCCCCACTGAGGGCCATGCCTGAGAAAGCCTCCCCATGGCCTTGTTAGAGCCCATCCTTGGGGGCTGTGAGTGCAGGAAGGCAAAGGCGCTGTGCAGGCAGCTCTGCTGCTGAGCAAAGCCTTGGCTTGCTTGATGAAGCAGAAAGGCCAAGCCGTGACCTGCAGCCTGTGGGGAGGTGGGTGCTGTCCCTCACAGAGGGCTCAGGGCTCTTCCTGGGGACCATGGAAGGTGGGCATCCAATGCCCAGTGAAGGACAGCAATGGCACAGCAACTTCCAGCTTCCCCATGGGGCTGCAAGGAGGCAACGATGCCCCCGTGCCGTGAGGACATCATGTCTTGACATGACCCTCAGAGGCAGAGACAGCTGCCACAGCCAAGGGGACACAGACCTGGGTTCTACTGGTGCCTTCCAGCCTTGACAGTGCCCTCTGCCCTCTTCACCACAGGCTGTCCTACATGGTTGGAGCCCTGCCCCTGTTTCCCTGCAGGCTGTAGGCACCATCTCGCTGCCCTGCCTTGCTCTCACCCCAACATTGCCATACCTTCACTGAGGTACCTCCACTCTCACCGGCTGTTCCTTGAAACACAAAGCCATGGGCTGATCCAGACTCCCTCTGGCTGAGCTCTTGCACCGCAGCAGGACCCCTAGAGTGACAGTTCTTCCTCCCGATAGCCACTCTCCATTTGCAACATTACACTTTGTGAAATCTTTTCCCCTCTCCTCTTTTTTCCCACTACCCAGGAAAGCTTTACCACCTCAGGAACTGCCCTCCAAGTAGGGAACCTAACTCAATAGCTATTTTTGGTGGTCTTTCCCCTCAAAAAAGTGAAGTCACCTCCACATGGTCTTCTAAACCACATGGCTGCTGCTGGCCTTTCAGCTTCTCCCAGAGACGTGACCAAGCCACATGCCTGCTGCTGTCCTCTCATGTCCACAGGCAAAATGGACATGACAGCCTGTACCCCAGCCCTTTTCCTGGAGAGGTCCTATGCTGTAGCTTGGCAGAAGGACTTTCCCAGCCATGTTCCTGTTGCCGGCCTGTCACCTCCAGAGACAGAACTGACCTCACAGGCCCCTTCACAGACAGGCATGTCCTCCTGCATGAGGAGTTCCTGAGAATCAGCTGTCCTCCTCATAACACACCCCTCTGTCACCCTCATTCTAACCCATGACCTGGCCACAGAAAAGCAGCCTTGTTTCTTTCAGATTTCTCAAATGCATTTCCCACAGGCCATTTCTATGGAGAAATATTCTTCACATGAACTTCCCTAGTTGTGTGGACATTTTTTATATATGCTCTTATAGCTCTATGGCTTCTTTTTCCAGGTTGGACTGACCTCTGGAGATCGTTGTATCCAGCCCTCCAACTGAAGCAGGGTGACCTAGACCAGCTTGCTCAGCAACGTGTCTAGGTAGGCTTGCAATAAATCACGGAAGCATAAGAACAGAGAATCATTTAGGTTGGAAAAGACCTTAAAGGCCATCAAATTCAACCATTACCTCAGGACAGCCAATTCCGTCACTGAACCATGTCCCGAAGCACTGTGTCTATGTATTTCTGAAACATCTCCAGGGCTGGTGATTCCACCAGCTCCCTGGGCAGCCTGTTCCAATGCTTGACCATCCTTGCAGTGAAGATGTTTTTCCTCATATCCAATCTAAAGCTCTCCTCTCTAACTAGAGGCTATTTCCTCTTGTTCTGTGACTTGTTATGTGGCAGAAGAGACCTACCCCCACTCATCTACAACCTCCTTTCAGGTAACTCTAGAGAGCAGTAAGATCCCTCCTGAGTCTCCTCTTCTCCAGAGTAAAACCACTTTTCAAAAGAAAACCGTCTTTTCAGACACTCTTCAACAGACCAGGGCTCCAAACCCTTCACCAGCTTTGTTGCCCTTCTTGGACATGATCCTCAGCGTTTCTCTTGCAGTGAGGGGCCCAAAATGGAAACACAGTGTTCAAGGTGTGGCTTCAGCAGTGCTGAGTACAGGGGGTCCATCACTGCCCTGGTCCTGCTGGCCACACTGTTTCTGATAGCAGACACGATGATATTGGCCTTCTTGGCCACCCGGGCACACTGATGGCTCATGCTCAACCATCTGTCAACCTGCACCCTCAGGGTACTTCCCCACCAGCCTGCCTTCCAGCTACTCTGGCCCAAGCCTGTAGCGTTGTGGGGGGCTGTTGTGACCCACGTACAGAACTGGCACTTCTCCTGGTTGAACTTCATACAGTTGGACACATCCAAATGGTCCAACCCGTGCAGATCCCTCTGCAGAGCCTTCCTGCCTTCAAGGACATCAGCACTGCTACCCCACTTGATGTTGTACACAAACTCACTGAGGGTGCACTCAATCCAGACCATTGATGAAGTTCTGAAGCAGGACTGGCCCCAGCACTGAGCCCTGGGGAACACCACTCCTTATGGGCCGTCACCTGGATGTCACTCCATTTACTACCCCTCTTGGGGCTTGGCTGTCCAGCCAGCTTTAACCCAGCATGGAGAACACCCACCAAAGCCATGAGCAGCCAGTTTCTCCAGGAGAATGCAGTGGGAGATGGAGCCAAAAGGCTTTCCTAAGGTCCAGGTAGACAGCATCCACAGCCTTTCCCTCATCCACTCGGCAGGTCACCTTGTCCCAGCAGGAGATCAGATTCATCAGGCAGGACCTGCCTTTCATAAACCCATACTGGCTGGTCCTGACCTCCTGGTTTTCCTGTGGCTCCTGTGTGATGATGCTCAGGACGATCTGCTCCACAACCTTCCCTGGCACTAAGATCAGTTTGACAGGCCTGTAGTTATCCCGATCCTCCCTCCTACCCTTCTTGTAGGTGGGCAGCACTTGACTAGCATTCAGCCTTCTTGGGCCTCCCCAGTTAGCCAGCACTGTGGAAAGTCACCCCTGTGGTGAGGCAATAGAAAAATAGACCAATGATTTTCAAAGTGTCCCTGCATCACGGGATGTCCATTGTCAAGGACACATTCAAAAGCACCTTGTCCTTTCTGGGTATAAGGTTCACCGGAACCACATGTCCACTGGGGCTGCAGAGGCATCACTGGCAGCAATGCCTTCTCCTGCAGCACTGCACAGTCCAGCCCTGCATGTCTCTGGTCCCAAGGACAGCATGGATTGCTCTCCTTAGGGACATCTCATTTCACCTTCACAGTGACCTCTGCCCACCACCCCAGCATGCTCTGCAGCAAAATATTTTGCTTGCGTGTGACCTTGGACACTTGGTACCCATTATTATTTTTGTAGTTACATGTCTGAGCTTGGCCCAGGTGACACAGGTGTGGTTCAGGGTAACTGCTCTGAAATAACCTAAATCAGGGAGAGGAAGGGGAAAAGTCTTATTTAAGCAGCATGAGGAAGCCTTCGGATCAATAACCTCACATCTTCTTGGGGAATTTAGAGATCCTGTGGGTTTACATGGCAAGGGTTTGGGAGTGGTTTGGAGGTGTTTGTAGGGCTGGCAGAGGTGAGAAGAGATCAAGAGCTGACTCCATGACCATAACAGCGACTTTCATTTGACTCCAAAATGGACCAGCCCCTGCCCAAACCTGAGCCAATAAGCAATCGCAGTGGCACCTCTGTGATACCCTATGGCAGAAAGGACAAAGCAGAAAGGGAGAGGAGTGAGAATGATGTGAGAGAACAACCCTACAGACATCAAGGTGAGTGAAGAAGGAGGGGAGCAGCGAGACAGAGGCTTGGTGGGATCCTGCAAGCCAGTGGTCAAGTAACCACCTACTGACAGTCACAGGGCAGCACAGTGACAATGCTCCTTTATGTGTCTGTAGGTTTACTGTTTACATCAGTATTCTAGCACAGCTGCCAGATGGGCCAACAGCTGTGATGCTCCCCTGGATCTGAAACCCTGCATCATTCGTGTCCACCTTGGTACTAGGAGCAAAGCAATGGTGGAGTCTCGTCTCCCAGGGGCAGTGAGGCAGGAGAGCAGCAGAGTGCAGCCCCCAGGTCATACACTGGCAGGCTGTGGCCTGTGCAGAAGGAGGGAACACTCCTTCGGGTGCCCTGGAATTGCCTCACCGGTCTAAACCGCGTGGTGGATGCCTGGGCTGTTGGAGGCTGCTGTCCTTGCCGAGCAGCTGTGCTGAGCTCTGCCACCTGCCTTGGCACTTGGTTCCCTCAGGGTCACAGCTCTGTCTGCAACAGGACGGGCTGCAGCTGCCTCTGCGTGGGCCCCTGGCTGAGGGCACTGCTGCACATCTGGGCTGAAGCCCCCCAGCTGTGGCACCAGCCCAGCTCTGCCTGGCCATAAGGCAACCTGGTACCAAGTGTCCCCGAGCCCGTGGGTGCAAAGGCTTTGCTTCAGAGCAGAGACATGGCCTGGGCAAAGGAGAGCTGAGTCTTGAGCCCTCGGACTGTGCAATGAAGTGCTGAAATGGGCTCTGCAGGGCTTACTGAAGCACTGAAGACATCCTCCCTGCCCCTGCCTGCAGAACCACCAGACACACATACACACACGCTCTTTTAGGAGTACTTGGATCCTTTGCTGCAGTTTTCCTGGTGTCCTCTCTAGTAATGGGTTAACAAAAGTTGATACTCCTGCAGAAAACTTTTTCTAGTAAGGGAATTGCCACTGCTGGAAATAAGTGTGTCCCCCCAGGTGAGGCAAGGCCCATGAGGGATTGCCTCATCCTGCTGCCCAGCAGGTTCCCCTGCAGCCCCAGGGACACCTGGAGGGAGCCCAGAGGGGCAGAGGAGGGAGGCAGGGAGAGCTCAAAAGCAGCCCTTGGTGGGGGGCTGCTGAGAGCTCCCTGCTGGAGAAATCTGCAGAGCCCTGGAGCCGGTAAGTGTGTGGCTGCAGGGCAATGCCTCTGCAGTTCCTAGCCGGGTCTGCAGCAGCTGGGGCCCCCCCAGCCTGTGGGACCGTGTGGGAGCCTTTTGCTGTGGAGGAGGCCAGTGTGCTGCAGAGCAGGGCTTCCCTGCTGCAGCGTGGGAGGGCCAGGGCATGTGGGCTGCCTTGTGCCAGGGCCGGCTGCAGGGCTGTGAAGGTGGCTGTGCAGGCAGGGGTGCCCAGGGCTGTCCTTGCCAGCAGGGTCCCTGCAGCCCAGGGGGCTGTGTGCTGGGGCAGGGGCTCTGCCGCCTGCCAGGGGCAGCTCTCAGCCTGCCGGGGGGCTCCCGAGCAGCTGTGGCAAAAAACTGTGGGTTCAAGGAATGACCCCCACACAAGGAAGTGCTTATCTCTTAATAAGAGGCTGTTGTGTGCTTCAGGGCTGCTCACAGATTCAGCTCACTGCCAGAATATTTTCCATTGGTGGTTTCAAAAAGAAGTACAAAGCAAGGTTAATATAAAGGTAAAGTACTTTTTTGAGTCTCTGTTTTTAGTTTTTTACTCTATGGGAATGCGATGGAATACATGATAAAGGAGTTCTTAATAAGGACAAGTCCCCTAGACTCCTGGATTGTAACTTTGAAATATCAGAGGGTTTTATTTGAGTCTTCCTATGTGCATTCAGTCACTCCTTTCCCACGGACAAAAGGAGCTCTGCCTTTGCTGGATCCACCAGGCTCAGTCTCACCTGACCATTATTCTACCTGCAAACAAGTAACCTGTACCCAGCCAGTGCCCTGCAGACAGGCAGCTTTGTGTAGGGCCAGAGCACAGAGGTTGTGATGGGATCTGTGAGCACTGACGGGGAAAGACCTGGCACAGGGAGATACCTCCCACAAGGAAAATCTCCTGGCAGAAGCGATATGATCAGGGACTGATAGGAAACTTCAGACAGAATTGTTGTGGAAGGGAGAATCAGAAAGCTCTCTCTGACCATGTGCAGTGCAGACCCCTTTCTCTGAGGCATCCCCCTGGCCTGCTCTCCCCCCAGCAAAGCCTCTGCCCTCAGGGCTGGGGGTCCCGAGGCGTGAGCCACCCCCTCTGCAGCCAGAGCTCCAGCAGAGCCGCGGTGCAGCTCTGCAGCCACGTGCCCCGGTCCCTCTGCAGAGCACAGGGGCTGAGAGCAGCTGCCTGGCAGTGTTGGTGTGTGGGAGGTGGCGAGCAGAGCTGGGCAAGGGCAACGCTGCCCTCAGTGCCTGGCTCGCTCGCCCTGGACACTCTTACCTAGACCATCAGTGCAATTTTACTTCTTTCTCTGCCGTTTTGGGTTAGTTTTATTCTCTAGCTCTTGCTGTCAGGCTCTCTGGGGATGGGTGTTTCAGCTGCAGAGTCACACTCTGACCTTGTGGGTCCTCTCCTGCAGGTGTGTCCATGGGAACAAGTGTCCCAGCTTTCCTCTCAGCTGTGGGGCTGTGGGCAATGCCCTATGTGGGGCTGGGCAATGGGCTGGTTCTCCCTGAACCTGATGCTCTTGTTAGGGCACTTGGCTACCTCCTTGAAGTTCCCTTCCAAGCAGCGAGTTGCCCTCCAGAGTGGAAACCTGTCCCCTCGCACCCATTAGTGATCTGAAAGCCCCACATAGAAGCGTAGAGTTTCTGTGATGGAGAAAACACTGTTGGGGTGGGTGAAATGAGCTGTGTATCCTTTGCTGTGGGTGGGATGCTGAGTTCTGATGAAAGTCTACAACCTTTACTGGTCTGTGGTGGGTCAGTCCGTTCTCAGCAGTGCCTTGTGGTATTTCAGGGTAACATGGGAGTGTGGCCACCATTCATCTCAGGAAGGTGCAAGCCCATAGAAACTGGGAACCAGAAGGACAGACCGCCTCCCCTCACTGGGCACTCACCCACAGGCAATCCTCTTGCCTCACAGACCTCACTCTGTTCCACCGGAGGGCAGCAAAAATGCTCTGCTTTTCTGACATCTGAAAATACTCAACAGGAGAGATGGGGGGGAGCTGTGAAAAAAACTAAAGCTCTCTTACAATGCCTTCACCCTTCCCGTTCCTTAGCACTGGCGCTGCAGACGCTGACCAGCCCTTCTGCGTTGGCACTGGTTTCAGAGGACAAAAGTTAAACACCAGGACTGGTCCCTGCCCCCACCCACTGCTGCAGAGTGGGGCTGGCTGGTCAAGAGCCCGTGGGCAGATGCCCTGCTCTTCATCACCCACACGGCCAGCACCAAGCAGGGCTGCAGCCACACAGCTGCAGGAAGGTCTCCGAGAAAAGAGAGGGATGTCTGTGTGTGACGGGGGGATGGTCTGTGGGAAATGGCTTTGATTTTGCTTGCAGAAGTCTCCCCTAAATTATCACTGTCTTTTTCTCCTGTGACAGGACCATATGCCCAGAGGCAGCACATGTCCAACAGCAGCTCCATCACCCAGTTCCTCCTCCTGGCATTGGCAGACACGCGGGAGCTGCAGCTCTTGCACTTCTGGCTCTCCCTGGGCATCTACCTGGCTGCCCTCATGGCCAATGGCCTCATCATCACCACCATAGTGTGCGACCACCACCTGCACACCCCCATGTACTTCTTCCTCCTCAACCTCTCCCTCCTCGACGTAGGCTCCATCTCCACCACTCTCCCCAAAGCCATGGCCAACTCCCTCTGGGACACCAGGGACATCTCCTACTCAGGATGTGCTGCACAGCTCTTCCTGATTGTCTTTTTCCTTTCAGCAGAGTGTTCTCTCCTCACCGTCATGGCCTATGACCGCTACGTGGCCATCTGCCAGCCCCTGCACTACGGGACCCTGCTGGGCAGCAGAGCTTGTGTCCACATGGCAGCAGCTGCCTGGGCCAGTGGGTTTCTCTATGCTGTGCTGCACACGGCCAATACACTGTCACTGCCGCTCTGCCAAGGCAATGCCCTGGGACAGGTCTTCTGTGAAATCCCACAGATCCTCAAGCTCTCCTGCTCACACACCTACCTCAGGGAAGTGGGGCTTATTGTGATTAGTTCCTGTTTAGTCTGTGGATGTTTTGTTTTCATTGTTCTGTCCTATGTGCAGATCTTCAGGGCTGTGCTGAGGATCCCCTCTGAGCAGGGACGGCACAAAGCCTTTTCCACGTGCCTCCCTCACCTGGCTGTGGTCTCCCTCTTTCTCAGCACTGGCATGTTTGCCCACCTGAAGCCCCCCTCCATGTCCTCCCCATCCCTGGACCTGGTGGTGGCAGTTCTGTACTTGGTGGTGCCTCCAGCAGTGAACCCCCTCATCTACAGCATGAGGAACCAGGAGCTGAAGGACGCACTGAAGAAGCTGATGCAGTCAGGTGTCTCTCAGCAGCACTGAACTGCCTGAATCTCCTCACAAGGCATTTGCAGGTCATCTCTGGAACATCCTGTGCATTTAGCATTTAATCTGTGACAATCCTGTTTGTTTTGCAATGCCTGCATGGAGTCCACTTCCTCAAAGGAATGAACCTAGCCTGTTTGACCCAGAGGCCTTTATACGTGTGCTTTGGGGGATGGTGCAGCTGGACTCCTGTGTCACATCTATGTAATAAAAGAGTTTTTTCCCAGTACTGATATCTGGGAAGTGCCTGGTAGAGGAAAATACCAGTGTAGATTTAAGCTGGGTGAGTCTGCATGGTGTGGGCACACAGCAGGTCGGGGCACACAGCAGGTGTGCAGATCTAGAGGTCATGGTGAAGGAACCAAGGCAATTAAGGAGAAGGACTGAGGGGCCTGCTCTGTGCCATATCCCCTGGACACACCACGCAAGCTGCCCCAGATTCCCCAAGAGGTCCCTAACACCACTCCTTTCCCTTCTTTGTCTTACACCCCAGCCCCCATCAGGAACATCTGTTGCATGGTCACCTCTGTCCTACTCCAGGGCTCAGTGAGACCCTGATCCATTCCTATTTTAAATGTAAAGGCAGCCACTTTCAATATAAAGGCAGCCTTGTTCGCACTGACACTTGTTACACACAAGTCCCATAGCTCTTGTCACAGTTGGTGTGGTGATGCAAGTCGAGACAGACTCAAAACCACTGTATATGCGTGGGTGAGTTCAGGCAATATGGCTAAAATGGCATTTATTGTTTTAACATATTGCTTATATATCTTAGACAGTACATGTGTCAGATGCTGATAGGCTTTATGTCTTCTCCTTGCTTGCTGTTTGCTGTTGCTGTAGGCGCCCGTATGCTGCGGTTTTAAGTTCTGGTTTTTTCACATCCCGTTTACATGCCTGACATTTTTGTAGATGTCTTAAAGGTACGCGACTAAGCCTTCAAAGTCAACTAACTCATTAGCAGACCGACTGCAGACCCCAACAATTCCCCTATTTTGTTTTTGAACAGCTGTGTGCTGTTTGCGGCAGGTGTGCTGTGCGCTGCAGGGCCCTTGGCAAATACGACACAAACTAGGCAATAGCAAACAAACAATACCACCAACTGAGTGAATTGATGCCAAAAAACCCCTGACAGTTTCTCAGGTTTTGGTAACATGTTGCTGCAATGTGGCACCTAAATCCATGCAGTACACGCCATCAAGATCCTCACAGCCATGTCCTGAGTCAACAACAAAAACTCAATAGCTGCTCTGTTTTGTAAAATCGCATGTGGTGGCAAATCATCAGCTAACAATCCCAAAACACTAGAGGTTTGATTTGCATTCTTAACTACCTAACAAATAAGGTGATTTAACTCTTTTAATGCTTTCCCTGCTGCTGCTCCGGGTAAGAGAAGAGCTGCTGCAATACGTTCCCATCAGTTCCATGACTCAACTACACCATTACATGTTTCATCCAAAGCTATACTGTGTTTAAACACATTATGCTTATCAGCATGAGCACATATTGATTTATGTGGGTGCCATGGTGCCATCATGGCCTCCCGGTACATTAGCATCTACATAAAAACAACTATCAGCATTCAATGTGCCAACAATATCAATTTCTTGTGGGTTACCATTATACAGAGTTAACCTATTATCCCAAATACCAAGGTTTTCAGTAAGATCCTTCATTACTCAAAGTCTTTGATGAAATTGTACATTCGGCTTTTGTGCAATAATGTCTGTTAACACACGTTGCAAGTCAGTTTTGAGGAAGGGCACACCAACCAGGCATGTGTGGGAGGGTTGACTGCCTTGCACCAGAGACACACCAAACCGGGATGGGTTCAGTTGCTGTGCTAAGGAGACCACACATCAGTTGTTGGGTTGACTGGTGGCAGCCGTGCTCCCACGATCCAGCACGCTAATCTCAGGCCGCACACAGCGAGCTGGTATCCATTGCAGACCTTCATCTGTAAAGACACAAGCATAACCTCTCCCCCAAGGTAACAATCTATGCAGTCCTGACCACTGCCTAGTACAAGGTCTTTCATGCCTGCAAAGACGCCTTTGTGCTTTGGCTGCTTATTACCAAGTGACACAAAGTGCCGCACAATGGGAGGCACCGCATGGTTGGCAGAGATTTTCAAAAAGTTCAAAACACAGCATGCTTTCTCTGAACGTGCCTCTGGGGTCATTTCCTTCATTCCCCCTTCTTGTGTTTCAAGCAGGCATTTGAGAGTATTGTTCATGCGTTCAACGATGGCTTGGCCCGCGGGGGAATGGGGAATACCAAATTTGTGGGAGATCCCCCACCGGGAAAGGAACTGAATGATGGACTTGGAGCTATAGGCAGGTCCATTGTCCGTTCTGATTTCAAGGGGGACACCGAGCACAGACAAAGCACGTTGCCAGTGCCAAATGACCTCACGACTGGTCTCACCTGTGTGGGCAGTAGCAATCATTGCAGCAGAATATGTGCCTATTGTAACATGGACATATTTTTGTCTGCCAAACTCGTTGTAATGACTGACATCTGTTTGCCAAAGTTTTAAAGCTTGAAGGCCTCTAGGACTGACTCCAAGACTGGGTATGGAGGTAACATTTGGACAGTCTGGACAGGCTGCAACAATGCTGCATGCAGCAGCCTGAGAGAGACGCTTTTGGCCAAGTTGATGATACCAGGATTGCCAAATACGATGATAAAATTGGTGGGCTAACACGGCCTGCTGGTGGGCATCAGGAACAGGCAGTGACAGAGCCACAGAAACTAGAGCATCAGCTCTAGCATTGCCTTCAATTAGAGAACGGGTAGGGAAGAACAGCTGTAAAATGCATAACATAAAATGGAGAGCGGCGTTTCCAAATTCCTTCCCAACCTAAAGTCTAAGCTGCTAAAAGTTTGGGATGGTTGACATGGCCAAGGACAGTGATATCCAACTTGGGAAGGAGGGCTGCCACATAGGCTGAATCAGTAACAAGATTAAGAGTGCCTGGGAAGAACTGAAATGCCAAGGCCGCAGCTTGTAACTCTTCAACTTCCAGGGTTCCTTCCAAATATACAATTTGGGAATGCCATTGCCCGTCCTGCTTCCAAGCAGCAGTGGCTTTTCATGGTTTTCCAGACCTGTCCGTAAACACTGTGTCACCTTTGACTGGGCATCTCTGATTTAGCTGCCGTGGCTGCAAAGTTACATCTACAGTCATTTTCAAAAGTGGATGAGGTGGATGATGGTGCTGAACTTGCCCTTGAAAACTGGCAAGAGCCACTTGAAGGGCAGTAGCGTTTGACAGCGCCCATTCAAAATTGAATTGTTGTACAGGGATAATCACAGCTGTTGGATCCACTGCGGTCAACTCTAAACATCTTTTTCAGATTCTTATGATCAAGTTGACAAAATTGGACCATCCAACAGAATTTTTCTTAGACTGCAAAGGCAAATCCAACCATACTGCAACAACCGACTTGGCTTTGTCTGCTTTGTCTTCTGGATCTAAAGGAATGGTGAACATACAGCCTTACAGATCAATAACTACAATGTCCCACTCCATTGGTATCACGGTGGCAGACGGCAATCCCGGCTGCAAGGCCCCCACAGGGGCCATCACTGCATTGACTTTACGCAGGTCATGCAGCAATCGCCATTTCCCTGAAATCATTTTCATCACAAATACAGGGCTGTTCCACGGGCTATGTGACTCTTCAGTGTGGCCCGTGTTTAATTTTTCCTTAAGTAATTCATGCCGGGCACACAGCTTTTCCTGGGGCAGGGGCCACTGACCTACCCATACTGGTCTGTCGGTCAGCCAAGCAGACCAAGGGGAGGCTGTTTCACTGCCTGCAGTACAGCGGCCCCAGTTAAAAATCCGTGGTGATCCAAACTCCCCACTGTCCTAGACAATCTCGGCCCCACAGAGTGAGTGCTGTGGTAGTAACGTATGGCCGGACGGAGGCAGTCTGTCCTTCTTGTGTTTTGATCTGTATAGGTTTTACAGACAAGTAGCTTGTAGTCACGCCCCCCCGACCTACATCTCCCGCTGCGTTATTTACCAAAGGCCATTGAGGTGGCCAGTCCTTGCTCGATATGACAGTTGCGTCTGCTCCGGTATCCAGAAGACCGCTCAACTTCACTTGTGCCGGAGTGCCTCCCGACAACGCCAGAGTGCAGGTCATGTTGGGTCCTTGTGGAGATGGTTCTTGTGTCCAAGACACTTGAGGTATTCCAATGGAGGTGAATCCTTCATTGACCCGTCATCTAGGCTCTGTTTGGGGAACAAAACTCTCAAAAGGCACAAGCTGAGCAAGGCGTGTATTTTTTGGAATCATAACAGGAGGCACAGGTGTAGACACTAAGGCACATATTTGATCCGTAAAGTCTATATCACAAACACCAACATGGACTTGGTTATTTTGGACTTGATCTAACACTAGGGTGGACCACTGAGCCTGATGTTGAGGGTTGGCATACTGCCCAGTACCCATCAACACGTCAGGCCCATTAGCAACCCGGGGATCATCCTGTGCAAGGTTCATATTCTGCAGCCCTTGCTGTTCCACCGCTGCCCGCCATGTGCCGTGGGAGACTGATAGTGGCACAGGTTGGAAAATGATCTGCGCCACCTGAGAAATATCGAAAGGAGTCCAAGTGTCCATGGTAAGCAAATGTAACAATTGCTTTGTAACCGACGAATTCACCCCGTACTGAGAAACAGGTTTTTGCAAGTCCTGCACTATTTTCCAAGCAGGTGCTGTATGAACCTTGGGATTACCAGCAGCCACGTCTCCTGTTATAACAGGACATGCATGCAGTGCAACAGTGGAAGGAGTAGTAACATCAAGGAGCGGTCTACCTGTATGTCCTACTAAATTCCAGTTTCCCTCTTTCTGTACCCCACCTTTTACAGCCTGCCAAAATTGCCGAGGGCCGCGTGGCATTACCATTACGTTGGATACTGGATTTCTACCACCACCACATTCATCGCTGCCTCTGACTGATAACCTTGTCGTAGCTGGACATGATTCCCGATTTTTGGCATTTCCACCCTGCGTAGGCAGGGGAGGAGCAGAGGGGGCAGGCGGGAGGGGAGAAGCAGCTGTGGGAGGAGGGAGTGTGGGCTGCCATAAATGTCAGTGGGACTCAGGGGGGCAGGGATCAGTCCGCCGAGGTTTCTGCTTGCCGTCCTCATCCTCGGAATCACTACCGAACATAGGTCGATGCCATTGGGCAGATCTGGGGGCTTTGGGACACTGAGGAGTGGTGACTGGTAAGGGGCACGGATTCTCCCCCTCCCCCACGACCTCACCCTGTTGTCTGTTGACTGAAGGGTGATCCAGGGGAGGTCTGGCTGATACACCCCCACTGACGTCTTGCTGACTTTTCAAGCCCCCGTCCCAGCATCACTAAGCAGTGCCCATGTAGCCAAAAGCCACGACACCTCTTTGTCCCCTTTCGCCGCAGCTTCTAACAGTGTCGATCCCAAATTCTCCCAGGTCGACACACTAAGAGGAGTCACAGTGGACGCTTCTACTCCTTGTCTCTTGGCCCACAATAACATACATCTTAACCAGAGCCCATCTAAAGTAGTTCCACGCTGCTGTAACACTAACTTCAACACTGACAGCACCATGGTATCTTCCTTAAATTAGTCCCCATGCTGTCCCTGTTGGCTCACATTTCTGGTGTCACGTTCTCCTGGGATCTTGCAGCCGCTCCACTGCGCTATTCTGCTTCACCAGGCTCCATCTTCCCAGCAACCCGCTGGTCACAATCTCAGGATCTGCTCCTGACACCCCTTACCGGGGTCATGTCGGCACCGTCTCAGGGTCTCCTTATGATACCCCTTATTGGGTCACATCAGCACGTTGGGGTCACCAGTTGTGGTGATGCAAGTCAAAACAGACTCAAAAATGTGGAATGGCTGGAAGAAAACGGGCATATTATGAGCAATCCAGACCAAGTAACTTGATTGTAATAACAGGCCGCAGCTCTAACAAGCTGCAGGTGTTGTGAAGGACATGTGCAAGGCCAAGGGAGACAAAGAAACTGTGTATTCACAGAGAGGTAAGAGAGTTGGACAGATAAAAACAGGATGCCTGCACAAGGGGGGAGCAGCGTGTTGGCACCGCACTGGGACCAACAACTTGGGAGGTGGGAGCGTGTGAACGAGCAGTTTTAACCGATCACCTTTTACATAACAAAGCATGCGTAGTGTGTGCATTTTTAGCTGTAGAGTATAAATTGGTGTGAGTCTATTAATAACGTGGCACTAACTTGATCACATTGGTCATATAAGTTGTGTCTGAGCCTACTGCATCAACAAGTGGCGCCCGAACAGGGACCCTCTTGTCCATGCTTCCAGGAGTGCAGAGGCGGCTCAGAGGGGGCAGAAGAAGCTGGCCGTAGCAGGCGCTGCCTCGGTGCCTGGGAAGATGCGTGCGCACAGCCGTTGGAATCTCGCCCCGATCAGGGGAGCGGTCAGGGAGGAGATGGGGGCCATGCTGAGCAAAGAAGAAGCGGCAGTGGTGAAGCTCCTCCAACATATCCTCTCTCAGAGAGGGTTATCTTGTGATGAGGGAAGCCTGAGGAAGTTGCTGTCATGGGCTCAGCAGCGAGGGCTGATCCTCTCAGTGAGCGCGGCTTTTGCGTTAACAACTTGGGATAAGACCAGCGCGGCACTGTGGGAGGACATTAGGTCAGGCTCTGAAGAAAGTGCAATATTCTCCACAATGTGGAGGTTGATTTTAGAGACTTTAAAAGAAATGAAAGTGGTCAGCAGACGATTGTATGATGCTGCCACGGAAGGGGACTCCGAGACAGGAATCCATTTAGCACCTTGGTGGCAAATTCTGACTACTCTTCACCAAGTGTGGACTAATTCTACTAACGGTGCCAAACCAGAGGAAGCTGTAAATTCCACCAACAGCACGAGTGCTAAACCAGAGGAGGCTGTAAATTCCACCAACAGCGAGACTCTTCTCAACACACCACCAACGATGGCGATTCCGTCCACACCTCCTCTGCCCCGAAAGCTCCTGTCACTGATTGCTAGCTTGCTAAAGAAAGTAATACTACAAGTATATTTTTTTTTCTGGCTTATTAACAGATGTCAGTTCTGCCCGTCATATCTTGCTACAGAACCGAGTTGCTATTGATTTTTATTATTAGCATGGGGACAAGAGTGTGAAGACTTTGATAGGATATGTTATGTGAATCTGAGCGACCACTCTGAATCAATCCACAAAAGCAAACAAAACTAAAAAGCCTTAAACAAATATCTGCAGCAGAGCCAGTGGTGGGATGCCTTTGGTGTCTTCTCACGGCTGGGAAACTTTAGGCCATGGATCAAAAGTATTACAGGATTTATTATAATTATCTTTAATCACCTTATTGATGTTTGCCTTATAACTCCCATACCTTTTTTTCCTGTATTCAGTGTTTAGTTGATTGTAACATAAATCAGGTCATGGTCACCCAGCTACACACAACCTTTGTCTCTTTGGAATTAACAAGCAAAAAAGAGGAGGATAGAGAATGTCTGGAGAGAGATGTAGGAGAGGAAACTGGAGAATATTTGACCTAACAAGAGATGAGAGAACAGCTGGGTATTGTGAAGGAGAGTAGGAAAGATAAACACGGTTATCTAGTGATAAATAGGTGTCTGCATGCGTGTAGTGATATACAGCTATGTAACTGCTGAATGATTTCTGCCCTGAGCCTGGTGGTGCATGCAGCTGCGGTTTGTGTCCAGGCTCAGAGATGTAAATAAGGGCTTCTCTGTTATGGGAAAGTCTCTCTGGTTACATAAAAAAAAAAGAGGGAATGAAGGGAATGACCCCAGAGGCACGTTCAGAGAAAGCATGCTGATGTTTTGAACTTTTTGAAAATCTCTGCCGACCATGCGGTGTCTCCCATTTTGACTTTGTGTCAGTTGGTAATAAGCAGCCAAAGCACAAAGGCGTCTTAGTAGGCACAAAAGACCCTTGTACCGCGCAGTGGTCAGGACCGCATGGATGTTAACTTGGGGGAGAGGTTATGCTTGTGTCTCTACAGATGAAGGTCCGCCATGGATACCTGCTCGCTGTGTGCGGCCTGAGATTAGCGTGCCGGATCGTGGGAGCACGGCTGCCACCAGTCAACCCAACAACTGATGTGTGGGTCTCCTTACAGAACCAGTCCTTGTTTGGTGTGCCCTTCCTTGAAACTGACTTTGCAGACATTGTTGCAAAAAGTGAATGTATGTAGGGAATGAAGAATCTTACTGAAAGCCTTGATATTTGGGACAATTGATTACCTCTGTATAAAGTTAATCCAAAAGAAGTTGATATTGTTTGCACTTGGAATGTCGATAGTTGTCTTTATGTAGATGCTAGTTCAGTAGGAGGCTATGACGGGACCATGACACCCACATAAATCAACACGTGAACATGTTGATAAGCATAATGCACTCAAACACAATATAACTTTGGATGAATCATGTAATGATGCAGTTGATTATTGGAATTGATGGGAATGTATTGCAGCGGTTCTTCTCTTACCCGAAGTAACAGCAGGGAAAGCATTAAAGAGTTAAATCACCTTGTTTGGTAGGCAGTTAAGAATCTGAGTCAAATTTGCCGCTATGACATACAAAACAGAGCAACTACTGGCTTTTTCTTGTTGGCTCAAGGGCATGGCTCTAAGGATTTTGATGGTATGTGCTGAATGGATTTTAGGTGCCCCACTGCAGCAACATGCTATCAAAATCTGAGAAAACGTCAGCCTTTTTGGCATCCATTCACACAGTTGGCAGTATTGTTTGTTTGCTGTTGCCTTGGTTGCTGTCCTGTTTGCAAGGGCCCTGCAGAGCATGACAAACCTGGTACTAGCTGTTCAAAAACAGAAAGGGGGAATTGTAGAATTGTACAGAACAGAGACAGTGGGTTGCTTTAACGTAGATAAAGTGCAGCTTTGGCCTTGCTTTGATGATATGCAGCTTTGATCCTGCAGCAAAGAGTTAAATAACTTTGAGGGAGTATGAGAAGAAACTAGGATGAGACAGAACAAAGGAGGAATGTGATGTCACCTGTAGAAGATAAGGAAACAGCATGAACAGTAGACAATAGCCTATAGTGGACAGCGCTAAGGGAAGTGTTGTATGAATTTGACTGATCACTCGAACTCTATTCATAAGCAGCTTGCTGAGTTAAAAAAAAAGTACAAGCCATAAAGATTGAGAACAGGTTAACGGACTGGCTACAGAGTTTAGGAATTACTGGAGGGTTAAAAGATTTGTTTCTGCACGGGATAACGGTATTAATTGCCATTGTAATCTTTTTAATGATATTGGGTTGTGTGTGGAATTGCTTTATGAGAATGATGGACTGAATGATAAAAGGGGTCTGGATCACTCAAAAACAAAAAGGGGATTTGTGGAGTGGCTGGAAGACAACAGACATATAATGAGCAATCCAGACCAAGTAACTGTTGTAATAGCAGGCCGAGCAGGCCGAAGCCGTAACAAGCTGCAGGTGTTGTGAAGGACATATGCAAGGCCAAGAGAGATAAAGAACTGTATTCACAGAGAGATAAGAGAGTTGGACAGAAAGATGAGAGAAAGCAGGATGCCCGCACAAGGGGGGAGCAGTGTGTGGGCGCCACTCTGGGACCAATCAAATGGAGTGTGATGCCACATGGACAACAGCTAAGTGACATGAAAGACGCCAGAAAAGACTGATGTAACCAAGCGATTAAACAAGGTGTTGTTTAATAACAAATAATTGAATTATTTGTCCCTGACAGAAGGAAGAGAAGGGCCCCCGTTGTTATACATCATCAGGCTATTCAGGGAAGTCAAACACAGGCCATGCCTGGGTTACAGGTTCATTATAAGAACATGACTACAGGCAACTGGGAAGGACCCAGTCCAGTGTTGTTCATCGGTAGAGGGTATTTTTGTGTTTCCACACATAAAGGACCTCTATGGGTCCCTAGCAGATTTGTCCGCCCTGCATGTCAACTCCAGAAGAACGGAGAAAATATAGATGACAGCTTTATCTCCAACCAGTATTTAACAAACTCTGTGCAGAACTTGGGCCAGTCCCATCCACCATAGAAGACGTGCTGTTGACAGCAGCGAGAAGACAATCATTTGGGTCACAAGCTTGTAATGCTGCGTTGAAAAAAACTTGTAATACGAAGAATGCTGTTTGTGAAAACTATAGGGAACGAGCAGCAATAATATTAAGTTGTGGTAACTGTAGACAGAATTTTGTTATAGGTTGTAGCCGCTTGCGAAATGATTATGCTTTGTACTTAGATTGTCAAAAGAGCTTTGCTAATATTACTTTTGAAAATACTTGTAGGGAATTTTTGAACCCTAAGCCAAGTCAACATTTTCCAGAAATATGGATGCCAGAAAGTATTGACAGCAGAATAGAAGCTATCTCTTGGTGGGCCTTGACAAAAAACTTAACTGTTGTTTTAGCTACAAAGAAAACACAAGCTCTTGGCTTGTGGTGCTTGTTTTGTCAGTTGGGAACAAGATTGTGAGATAATGGAATTGTTTGACCTGATTGTAGGGCTGATAGGAGTCATCAGCATGCCCTCACAAGGAACAGCATGGGTTCCTGTCCAACCACAAATGCACATGTGGGTTACCTGGGCCAACAAGACAGGGCAAGATTCATTTTACTTACCGTTAGCTACCCCATCTGACCCATTTCATACCTGTTTGATTGGGGTCCCTTTAAACCATATGAAGGAGTTTGGGCACTGGACAACAGGTAAAATATACTCCGACTACCTCGACCAAGCAGCAAATGACTTTTGCACCATCAACAGTGGGTCTGTGCAAGCCGATTGGTGCCAATCACTTGGTATTCCAAGAAACCCCTCGGGGGCTCAAGCGTTCCAAATTGCTCAGGGCCGGAATGTTACCGGCATGGAACCTCAGGAGCTTGACATCTTAGGATCTATGCTGGGAAACTACTGTTTATTTTGGGGGTTTTACAAGAAAGACATTGACTCAGGTAATTTTAGGATCCACAAAACAAGAAATGATAATCCTTGAATTGCCCCTGGGTCCCCCTGGCATTATAACATCACCGGTTACTGTAACGATTGGACTTGGCCTGTTTCATGGTCTGGTGAGACAAATGAAAAAGCAAAGATGTTGCCTCGGGGAGTATTCCTCGTTTGTGGAGATGGTGCCTGGCCCGCCGTACCTGCAAGGGCACCGGGAGGACCATGCTACTTTGGCAAACTAACATTATTTGCCCCTGGTATCCATCAAATGCTTAACATAAGTAACAAGTTTAAACGCATCAGACGTAGTGTATACCAATTGGGACCTGAATGTACAGATGATGTTGAGTTGTGGGAACGTCCATCTGTCATTTTAGCATCACTCTTTACACCACAAGTTGCTTCTGCCAAGGCTCTCACTCAGTTGAGACAGTTGGCTTGTTGGACAGAGAACAAGTTAACATTACCTCCAGAGTATTAGATGACTCACCACTGATGTCGACAGTATACGACATGCTTTAATACAAAATCGAGCTGCCATTGATTTTCTGTTATTAGCACAAGGACACGGCTGTGAGGGTTTTGAGGGAAAGTGCTGTATGAATCTCGCTGATCATTCTGAGTCCATTCACAGAAAGCTTTCCCAACTACAAGATAATATGAAGAAACTCAGTTTTACTGAAAATCCTTATGACGATTGGCTTACGGGATGGGGAATCACTGGCTGGTCGAAAACCTTATTGATGGAAGGGATTAAATTTTTGTTATTATCTTTGCTGTGCTTGTTATCTTTTGTTGTATTTTCTCCTGTTTGAAGAAAGATTTAGAATCAATCGTTGATAGAGCCTGGGTTATCCAGAAAGAAAAAGGGGGATGTGTAGGGGAATTCTTGGCAGAACAAGGGCATACTGTCCCCTTGCAGGAGTTGGACAACCCTGGCCTGCAGATTACAAAGTTCCTTTGAAGATCTTGTACTGTCCTTGAATAGGCAGAATAAAGAATAATGAGCATTGTACAAGAACAAGGCCGGGTGCCAAGCAAGATATGAAAACCGCTAAGTTAGCACATCCTTATTAGGCGCTTGCAGCATGACAACCAATCAACAAGTAACATGAATACGTAACCGACAACCAATGACTGTCAGGCAGCTGCCGCGTGAACAGTGTATTAGAAGTATAAATATGACAAAGTTGCTAAATAAAGTAGGACGATATGTAGCCACATTGGTGTGATTGTCGTTACTTGGCTGACTTTCTGATTGGGACCCTCTTCAGCCCACACTGCCCCAGTATGTCCCAGTGGCCTCCAGGTGGGGTGTGAGCCCTTCCCCACTGCTCTCTCAGCCTGACCATCCCGCTGGTGTTTTACTCATCTCTTTCTGTTCACACCCAGAGTGTCATGGCCTCGCTTGGGCAGAAGAACACTGATGAAGACCATGACAAGAGTTTTGCTGAAGCTGAGGGAAATGACATCCACTGTGGAGCTCCTCACGCACAACTGCAGGCTGTCAGGTTGGCGAGGCAGGATTTACCCTTGGGAAATCCACCTGGACAGTTACCCGCTCAGGTGCCAGAAATGTCAGCCAAGGGGACTCTAACTGGTGGCACACCCCTCACCACTGGGGGTCCGTGCAGCCTGTGGTTCCCCGAGCTGCACTTACGGACTCCTTCCAAGACAGTTGCAACACTTACTTGTCCTTTCTCACAAGTGACCTCTGCCAATTCAAGGAGCTTTCAAAAGCGATACTTCAAGGAAATACTGATTTTATACCAGAACTTCACCATTGTTATTAGTTATACCACGCCCCTATTTTCTCTCATCTTTAACATATTTGCACCTGAGCAGGAGACAGTGATGACTTCTGAAGTCATCTTTTCAGCAGACTGTCTCAGCAAAGGCTCTTTCAGTTATTCACCTGTTTTCTCCTCCCTTTATTCTTTGGTCTTTTAGGTACGTCTCACCTGTGCTGCTGTTTTTACTTCAGGAAGGAAAAGCTTGCATGTCTCCCCACAGCCAAACTGTCTCCTTACCCAACTCTTCCCTTGTCTTTAGATCTATATTTCTGTATCTAGCACCTAAAAGATTTCTCATGAGGGTGTCCCTTGCAGAAAGGCACCTCATCAGAGACAGCTTGGACATGGCACCTGCTTGTGGAGGGTGTTGGCTTATTTATGACATTTGATCATTCTTCACATTGCTTGCAGATTTGAATAATTCTTCTGCACCTGTGTGCAGCCTGTCCTCTAAGGCAAATTGGTGGGGATGGTGCAAAGGAGCTGCAGCACCCACCTGCAGAATTGAGGGGAGAAGTCTGACGTAAGGAGAAGGGATGTGAGTCCCAGGGGACAATGAGAAAAAGGGTGGTCTTGGGGACATTCAGAGCAAGGTTGTCCATCTGGTGTTAGACCTCAAGCGACTGCATTTCCTACCAGTCCAGACCTGATGAGGAGACCCTCTGCATCATTATCACTTGGAGATTGCTGCTAGAACCTCCCCTCTAGCCTAAAAAGTAGCAAAATACAACCTATGAAATGAAAAATAATTATTTTGAAGTGCACTTTGAAATCCTCTCTCTTATCTACATGAATGGAACAGATTCAATTAGCTGCACAGGTCTTCAAGACTTGAAGGAAATGACAAAAAGGAAAATACCTCATTAGGGCCTTGGGGGCTCCTGCCATGAACCTGAGCTACTGAGAGCAGACTGAACCAACCACTGAAGGAATGTAAGTCAGAAGCAACACTGAAAATACCTTCAAACATTGATGGGTCCCGCTGAGGGCCATTGCTGACAAAGCGTCCCCATGGACTCGTTAGAGTAGCTAATTAGAGGCCAGAACTGCAGGCAGGCAAAGGTATTGTGTCAGTGGCTGTAATGCTGCAAAACACATTTGGATTTTTTTATGAAGCAGAAAGACCAAGCCCTGACCCCCAGGCTCTTGGAGGGCAGAACATAAGACCCTCCAAATCAAGTTCTATGTCACAGGCCTTGGTGGGAGAGGCAGCTGCCATTGCCAGGGGGACAGAGGCCTCATCCCCCTGTGGGGCCATTCAGTATCGCTGCAGCCCTGGGCCATCTCCACTGCAAGTTGCCCTACACTGTCCGTGTGGCACCTCTTTCCACTCTGGCGGTTGGCATCTTCCTTGCTTTCCCACCCAGCCCTCACACCTGCATTTCTCTGCCTTTTCTGCAGTTTCTCCCCTCATCCCTGCTTGCTCCTTGAAACTCAAAGCCATGGAACGATCCAGGCTCCCTCTGGGTGAACTCTGGCATCAGAGGGCAACCCTCAGAGGGACATTTCTTTTTCCTCACATCCAATCTTACCCTTCCAAGCAGCACTTTGCGGAGGTTTTCTCTTCCTGTCGCTATCAGGAATCACTCCCTTATCTCTGACACCCCCCTTCAAGCAGGTGCATGCTGTTACTGTGGTGCCCTGAGGCTCCACTTTGCCAGTATCAAGAAGCCCAGGACCTTCAGTCTCTCTCCACAGGCACCAAACTCAATCCAGGCAGGTATCCTCCACAGCCTCTCCACTTTTCCCCCATTCCTCCAGAATGAGAAACCTCAAAGCCCAGGCACAGATAACCTGGATGTGGCCACAACAGTGCTGTGTCAAGGGGGATGATGCTGAGTCAAGGGGGATGATGAATCCCTTGTCTGGGTGGCCACCTATGGTGAAAACCTCCAAAGAATCACCAAAGGAGGACAGCCAATGGCCAGGGAGGAAAGGGAAAGGAGAGGTGAGCTGCTTGCATGGGAGGATACAGGGGTGGTCAAGGAGAAGCAATTGTGCGTGGGAAAGGAGGGAAAAGTTAGGAAAGGGTGAAGAATAGGAATCCATAGGAACCAGCCAAGCAGCCCTGCATCTGAGCAGCAAAGCTTGGAGTGGGAAAAGAACATCGCAGGTCATCTGACCAACTTTCTGATTGGCTTCAACAGCTGCTGGAAACCTGAGTGATTTCCCTGCCATCACGAAGGCAAGATCCATGGTGGATGGAGATCCAGAATCATTCATGCTGGAAGGGACCTCAGGAGGTGTCCAGGCCTACATGCTGCTTAGAGAACGATCAGTTATGGGGTTGAAGCAAGTAGCTCACGCTTTCCTTCAAGTGGGGCTTGAAAAGCTCCAAGGATGGACATGGCACAAGCTCTGTGGGACATCTGCTCCACTGCTTGACTGTCTTCTTGGGGAAGGACATTGTCTTCCCTTGTTTCAGCTGATGCCCATTGGCTCTCATCCTCCCATCACGCACAACAGGCAAGAACCTGGCTGCCTTTTCTTGCTGATATGGCCCAAGAAGATATGGGAAGGCTGTTATTAGGTGTCCCCAAAGCCTCCTCTTCTCCTGGCTTTGCACCTTTCAAATAAGGCCCATGGCATCCTGGGCTGCATTAGGAAGAGCACTGCCCAAGGGTTGGTGGAGGTGATCTCTCCTCTCTACTCAGCCCTGCTACAGTTTGTCTTGTTGACTTGCCCTTGATTTCTACTTTACCAGCGTCACCCATACTTGACAGAAAGGTGCTGTCCACATTTTTCACCATTCCTGCCTTGTCTTTTGTTCAAAACAAGTCCAGCAAAGCATTTGTGCCATGTTGGTCAGGGATCATTGCTGCGATGGAGAGACGGGACGCAGGGTGATACAAGCAAATGTCAATTTATTGTACAGAAGCACGAGTTTATATACACTTTCAGAAGCTGCGCGTTTTAAAAAGATTGGTTCTTGAAGCTGCACGTTTTAAACAGTTGGTTCCTGAAGCTGCGCGTTTTAAACAGATTGGTTCCTGAAGCTAAGCCTTGCATACTAGGCAGTCCCCGATTGATGGTTAACTACCAGCAATTAACAGCAGGGTGTTACCCTTCCTTCACGGCATCCGTCCCCCACTCCCCTATGCTCTCTCAGCATGGCTCATCATGTTAATTGTTGTGTCTATTCACACTCCTTGTCTTCCCAGGGTTAGTGACCTACAAGCTCTAGCACATTCCCTTCAGCTAACTGATTGCCACGCATGGTCCTGATTTCCAGCCCGCTCCTGCAGATCATCTTCCACTTTCCCTTCAACCAAGGCCTTCAAGTAAAGTTCCCTTTCTCTAGCGGTCTAAAGGAGATGTCGTTCTCCTTCTAACCTTCATCAGGAGGTTGAGAGAATCTGAGCAGAAGCCCTTTGCACATGGAGGAGTTAGTGATGAGTGTCACAGAAAACCTGAGCAGGCCTGTGCTGTGCTCCATGTACCTCTTGGCCTTCAGGCTGAGCTGTGCTGAGTGTGCCCCTGGGTTGCAGAATAAGCCATATTGGAAGAAGAAATCTGCAGGAAGCTGCTGGTGAATGGCCAACACCACGCCCCTACCTTTACCTGGGACTGCAGTTACCAACTCCCAAGTGAACATCTCCTCTTAGAACACGAGAAGTGATGACTAGAATGGGTTTCCCTGGCAGAAAACACTTCAAGAGCTGACAGGAGCAGTGTGGGATAACCCTTCTGCAGGCAGGATCTGCACCACTTGCTGCACCGCTCTCCCAACGCTGGAAACTCCGTGTTCCCGGCCTCGGAAGGGACGGCATACAGCTGACACGATTGTCTCTGTGTGTAGAGAGTTGGCTCTAGCCAAGGCCAATTGAAATGACACTTTGTCTCAGAGTCCAAGTGCCTTTCTTACTGCAGCCATAACCAGCTGGGCTGCTGATGGCCAATCCCCCAAGGGAACTGGACACTCCAGGGACCTCAAGCTCGCCTTCATGGCCACGTGCCTCCTAGTGGCCTATGAGCTTCTCAGATGTAATGGGTGTCATAATGATAGCCCAGATCATCAGCCTGCTTGTGGCCTCGGTTACTCCTTGGTTAGCGGTTCCTGAATTGGAGAAGGCAGTGATAAAGAGATGCACAGCAATGGAAGAGATGGCCAAGGACCCTGCAGGTGCCATGAAGGCTTTGCAGGAAGAAGTGTGAGAAATAGCCCCTATAGCTGTGCAAAATGGAATGGCGTTAGATATGAAGGTGGCGTCTGAAGGCAGAGTCTGTGCTGTTCTTAATACCAGTTGTTGCATCTACGTAGATCAAAGTGGGAGAAATTCTACAGATATATGTGTAAAAAAAATTTGAACACATCCTATTATTTGTCGTGAGTTCCAGAACGTTTGCACCTTCTATGAAATTGAAGACATTTGGAATAGCCTGACGCCCTGGTTTCCTGATTTACAGCTATGGATTAAGAAGTTCATCTCCAGATGCCTTTCTCCTCTTTCTCTTTGATCGCTCCAATCCATTTTACCTATGTAGCTTGTGCTTTAAGGTTCAGAGAGGAAAATTTGGACTGTCTTTCAGTAGTGTCTCTAATATTCCCTATGGGCAACTCTTCAGTAGTGGCAATAGACCTCATGGGGATTTGCTTGAACTTACAATACGACAGCTGAGAAATGTATTTTTTATTTATTAATTTCTATCCCACTCCCCCCCCCACACACACATACGATAATTAATCCCTCTTTTATTCCTGCTTACACCCTGTTCTCTAAGGAAAACAGGCAATAATTATAGCCAAGAATTTGCTATATTCAGCTGCAGAGTTGGTTGAAGATCTGATGTAAAGTGATGTAAGTCTCATGGGGCTGAAGACAAAAATATTGAGGCTGGAGAGCTGGGGAGCAAGGCTGTCCACGCAGTTATTAGCTCCAGGGACTGCTTTTCCTACTTGTCCGCACCTCCTCAGGAGACACTGTGCATCAATAGTAATTGGAAAAGCCTTCTATCATTTCCCCAAAGTGCTCATTACCTGCCTTTCTCTTTCACTGTACGGCTGAAACTTATCTCATTAAGTGTAGGAGCCAAACTTGAAGACCAGATGTCCCTGATGGAAGAGACAGGGCTCGTCAGGACGTTCTCCCTCGTCATGAGCCCAGGGTGTCTTTGCTGCTGTGGACTTCAGGTGTTCAGAGGAGCCTGAAGAAACCTCTCAAGAACACCAAGTCCGGAGCAAAGCCCACAGTCCCTGGAAGCGTTAATGGGCCCCACTGAGGGCCATGGCTGAGAAAGCCTCCCCATGGCCTTGTTAGAGCCCATCCTTGGGGGCTGTGAGTGCAGGAAGGCAAAGGCGCTGTGCAGGCAGCTCTGCTGCTGAGCAAAGCCTTGGCTTGCTTGATGAAGCAGAAAGGCCAAGGCGTGACCTGCAGCCTGTGGGGAGGTGGGTGCTGTCCCTCACAGAGGGCTCAGGGCTCTTCCTGGGGACCATGGAAGGTGGGCATCCAATGCCCAGTGAAGGACAGCAATGGCACAGCAACTTCCAGCTTCCCCATGGGGCTGCAAGGAGGCAACGATGCCCCGTGCCGTGAGGACATCATGTCTTGTCATGGCCCTCAGAGGCAGAGACAGCTGCCACAGCCAAGGGGACACAGACCTGGGTTCTACTGGTGCCTTCCAGCCTTGACAGTGCCCTCTGCCCTCTTCACCACAGGCTGTCCTACATGGTTGGAGCCCTGCCCCTGTTGCCCTGCAGGCTGTAGGCACCATCTCGCTGCCCTGCCTTGCTCTCACCCCAACATTGCCATACCTTCACTGAGGTACCTCCACTCTCACCGGCTGTTCCTTGAAACACAAAGCCATGGGCTGATCCAGGCTCCCTCTGGCTGAGCTCTTGCACCGCAGCAGGACCCCTAGAGTGAAAGTTCTTCCTCCCGATAGCCACTCTCCATTTGCAACATTACACTTTGTGAAATCTTTTCCCCTCTCCTCTTTTTTCCCACTACCCAGGAAAGCTTTACCACCTCAGGAACTGCCCTCCAAGTAGGGAACCTAACTCAAAAGCTATTTTTGGTGGTCTTTCCCCTCAAAAAAGTGAAGTCACCTCCACATGGTCTTCTAAACCACATGGCTGCTGCTGGCCTTTCAGCTTCTCCCAGAGACGTGACCAAGCCACATGCCTGCTGCTGTCCTCTCATGTCCACAGGCAAAATGGACATGACAGCCTGTACCCCAGCCCTTTTCCTGGAGAGGTCCTATGCTGTAGCTTGGCAGAAGGACTTTCCCAGCCATGTTCCTGTTGCCGGCCTGTCACCTCCAGAGACAGAACTGACCTCACAGGCCCCTTCACAGACAGGCATGTCCTCCTGCATGAGGAGTTCCTGAGAATCAGCTGTCCTCCTCATAGCATACCCCTCTGTCACCCTCATTCTAACCCATGACCTGGCCACAGAAAAGCAGCCTTGTTTCTTTCAGATTTTTCAAGTGCATTTCCCACAAGCCATTTGAGTGGAGAAACATTCTTCACATGAACTTCCGTAGTTGTGTTGACATACACATGATATATGATCTTTCATATATATGGCTTTTTTTTCCAGGTTGGACTGACCGCTGGAGATCATCGAATCCAGCCCTCCAACTGAGGCAGGGTCAGCTAGAGCAACTTGCTCAGTAACTGGTCTAGCTAGGCTTGCAATATCATAGAGGCATAGGAACAGAGAATCATTTAGGTTGAAAAAGACCTTAAAGAGAATCAAATCCAACCGTTACCACAGGACGGCCAATCCCATCACTAAATCATGTCCCGAAGCACTGCATCTATGTACTTTTGAAACACCTCCAGGGCTGGTGATTCCACCAGCTCCCTGGGCAGCCTGTTCCAATGCCTGACCATCCTTGCAGTGAAGATGTTTTTCCTCATATCCCATCTAAAGCTCTCTTGGTGTAAATTGAGGCATATTCCTCTTGTTCTGTCACTTCTTACCTGGGAGAAGAGACCTACCCCACCTTTCAGGTCTACAACCCAACCTTTCAAGTCTACAACATCCTTTCAGGCAGAAAGATCCCCCCTGTGGTTCCTCTTCTCCACACTGTACGACCTAAGTCCCCTTAGGTGCTCTTCAACAGTGCAGGGCTCCAGACCCTTCACCACCTTTGTTGCCCTTCTCTGGACATACTAAACCACCTCAACATTACTGTTGAAGTGAGCGGCCCAAAATGGAAACACAGTGTTCAAGGTGTGGCTTCAGCAGTGCCGAGTACAGGGGGTCCATCACTGCCCTGGTCCTGCTGGCCACACTGTTTCTGATAGCAGACACGATGATATGGGCCTTCTTGGCCACCCGGGCACACTGCTGGCTCATGCTCAACCATCTGTCAACCTGCACCCTCAGGGTACTTCCCCACCAGGCTGCCTTCCAGCCACTCTGGCCCAAGCCTGTAGCGTTGTGGGGGGCTGTTGTGACCCACGTACAGAACTGGCACTTCTCCTGGTTGAACTTCATACAACTGGACTCATCCAAATGATCCAACCAGTGCAGATCCCTCTGCAGAGGTTTACTGCCCTCATGGAGATCAACACTGCCACTCAATTTGGTGTTGTATGCAAACTCACTGAGGGTGCACTCAAGCCAGATCATTAATAAAGTTCTGAAGCAGGACTGGCCCCAACACTGAGCCCTGGGGAACACCACTCCTTATGGGCTGTTGTCACCTGAATTCACTCCATTTACTCCCCCTCTTGGGGCCTGGCTGTCCAGCCAGCTCAAAACCAGCGTGGAGAACACCCACCGAAGCCATGAGCAGCCAGTTTCTCCAGGAGAATGCAGTGGGAGATGCAGCCAAAAGGCTTTCCTAAGGTCCAGGTAGACAGCATCCACAGCCTTTCCCTCATCCACTAGGCAGGTCATTTTGTCCCAGCAGGAGATCAGATTCCTCACGCAGGACCTGCCTTTCATACATCCATGCTGGCTGGTCCTGACCTCCTGGTTATCCCGAACCTCCCTCCTACCCTTCTTGTAGGTGGGCAGCACTTGACTAACATTCAGCCTTCTTGGACCTCCCCAGTTAGCCAGCACTGTGGAAAGTCACCCCTGTGGTGAGGCAATAGAGAAACAGACCAATGATTTTCAAAGTGTCCCTGCATCACGGGATGTCCATTGTCAAGGACACAATCAAAAGCACAGAGGGGCTGAGCTGGGCTCTGTGAGCGCTGGCAGGGAAGAGCCCTGGGGCCAGAGAAAGAGCTGCTGGCAGGGACAGCTGCAGGCAGCAGAGCCCTGGGCAGGGAGGGGGGGAGATGCTGAGGGGGACCCTGATGCAGGGCAGATAGGGGCACCTCCTGGCCATGGTCTGCCGTGCAGGTGCCTTCCCTGAGCAACACACCTCTGCTCTCCTCTCCCACCCAGCACAGCCTTTAGACCGTTGGTTCCATGTGTTTCAACAGTTCCTGGTCCAGCAGAGCAGCAGTAGGGATGAAGTGCATCTCTCCTGCTGCCACGGTGCCATTTCTCGCTGAGCACAGCCTGAGGGTGACTGCCCTGCACTGCTGCTGTCTGGGAGGTGGTGTGCCGGGCTGGGGAAGGGGAAGGAGTTCCCGAGTGTCCCTTTGTCTCTCTCCTGGCCTTGCTCAGATGCTATTGGCATTGCAGACAGGCTCTCTGGCAAGAGGGGTTTCAGCTGCCGGCTCAGGCGCAGAGCTTGTGGGTCCTCCTGTGCAGACATGTCCTCGGCAAGGAGGTGTCCCAGCTTTCCCCTAACCGATGATGCTGTGGGCAATGCAGTCTGTGAGGCCGGGGAAGGAGCTGGCTCTCCTGCAAGAACATGCCATGGTCAAGACACTTGACCACCTACTTCGGGTGTCCACCCAAGATGTATGTGCCTGCCAGGGCACACAGTGAGCCCTGGGTGTCCTTGGATAGCAGTGTGGTGCTGAGCCTTCGGTAAGGGATGAGGCATTCTGTTCTCTGCAGTGGATCCCTCTGCTCTCAGCAGTGCCTGGCTGCTTGTCAGGGTAACATGGCAGTGTGATCACTCTCCATCTAAGAAAGGAGCAATTGCCGGACAGCTGGGAAGGAGAGGGATGGAGAGAGCAGAGTCCCTGCCTCTGCCCTCAGGCACAGACAGTGCCCTTGCCTCTCAGCACTCACTCTGCTCTCCCTGAGCACAGCACAAAGCCCTCCTGACCTGACTCTGGCCATGGCCGTTGCTCAGCACGGGCAGAGCCGATGCTGACAGGCCCTTCTGCGCTGGGAGCAGTTTGGGCTGAGCCAGTGCAAGGCCAGGACTGGCCCCTGCCCCCACGGTTCCCATGAAGCCCCTGCTGCAGAGAAGGGCTCACTGCTGGGCAGCCAGCGGGCACAGCCCCTGCTCCTCACAGCACACTCGGCCAGCACTCAGCGCAGCTCCAGCCACGGCTCGGAAGGGAGCTCTCCTAGGAACGGCAGAGGGGGGGACATGGGGCAGCGGGGGCGCATCTAGGAGAAACAGCTTTCACTTGCCTTAACAGAAGAATTGCCTGACTTGTCACTACTTTTCCTCCTTGAGCAGGTTCCCATGCCCAGAGGCAGCACATGTCCAACAGCAGCTCCATCGCCAGTTCCTCCTCCTGGCATTGGCAGACACGCGGGAGCTGCAGCTCTTGCACTTCTGGCTCTCCCTGGGCATCTACCTGGCTGCCCTCATGGCCAATGGCCTCATCATCACCACCATAGTGTGCGACCACCACCTGCACACCCCCATGTACTTCTTCCTCCTCAATCTCTCCCTCCTCGACCTAGGCTCCATCTCCACCACTCTCCCCAAAGCCATGGCCAACTCCCTCTGGGACACCAGGGACATCTCCTACTCAGGATGGGCGGCACAGCTTTACTTGATTGTCTTTTTCCTTTCAGCGGAGTGTTCTCTCCTCACCGTCATGGCCTATGACCGCTACGTGGCCATCTGCCAGCCCCTGCACTACGGGACCCTGCTGGGCAGCAGAGCTTGTGTCCACATGGCAGCAGCTGCCTGGGCCAGTGGGTTTCTCTATGCTGCGCTGCACACGGCCAATACACTGTCACTGCCGCTCTGCCAAGGCAATGCCCTGGGACAGGTCTTCTGTGAAATCCCACAGATCCTCAAGCTCTCCTGCTCACACACCTACCTCAGGGAAGTGGGGCTTATTGTGTCTGGTGCCTCTTTATTCTTTGGGTGTTTTGTTTTCATTGTTCTGTCCTATGTGCAGATCTTCAGGGCTGTGCTGAGGATCCCCTCTGAGCAGGGACGGCACAAAGCCTTTTCCACGTGCCTCCCTCACCTGGCCGTGATCTCCCTTTCTCAGCACTGGCATGTTTGCCCACCTGAAACCCCCCTCCATCTCCTCCCCATCCCTGGACCTGGTGGTGGCAGTTCTGTACTTGGTGGTGCCTCCAGCAGTGAACCCCCTCATCTACAGCATGAGGAACCAGGAGCTGAAGGACGCACTGAAGAAGCTGATGCAGTCAGGTGTCTCTCAGCAGAACTGACTGCCTGAATCTCTTCACAAGTTGACTCCTGGTCATCTCTGGAACATCCTGTGCATTTAGCACTTTTAATGTCACAATTGTGTTTCTCCTAGAATGTTTGCATGCACTCCACTTCCTCAAAGGAATGAACCCAGCCTGCCTGACCAGCCTGGCTTTTGTACGTTTGCATCCAGGATGGTGCAGCTGGACTCCTGTGTCACATCTCTGTAATTTAAGGGGCTTGTGTAGTGAAGATAACTATCAAGTTCCCCAGAGAGTAAAGCACCCGTGTAGAGCTCAGCTGTGTGAGTGTGCAAAGTTGGGGCAAATAACAGGGTGGGGGCACACGGCAGGGTGTCCTGGTGTAAATCCTTGGGTCACGGTGAAGGAAGCAAGGCAGTAATCGGGTGGGACACAGGGCTCTGCTCAGTGCCATGTTCCCTGGATACCCAGGGGAAGCTGCCCCAGGTGCCCCAAGATGTCCTAAGCATCAGTCGTTTCCTTTGCTTGTTGTACACCCTAGTCGCTACGAGGAACATTTGCTGCATGGTCAGCTCTGTCATCCTTAGTGGCTCAGTGATACCCAACTCCATTGCAACTCTAAATGTAAATGGAGCCACTTTCCTCCTGTCACTGGTTACACACAAGTCCCATAGCTCTTGCCACAGTTGGCCACTCAGCCAAGGCTGTGGTCAGACATCTCCAAATAGATCATGTCCTCACGGCTTTGCTTTGAGAAATAGTGAAGCAAACCACTGACTGCAGTAATCCCACCAACTGGCCTGGGTCCAGTCTTTCACTCTCGATGTTATCTCAAATAAACTCCAGTTTCTCAGCCTCTCCTTGTCCATAACATGATCCAGGTCCCAACCATCCTTCTGGCTTCTGCAGGACTTGCTCCAGTCTGGCAGGGTCTTTCTTGTGCTGGGGAGCACCACTGTAGGCTCAGTAGTCCTGATGTGGTCCTGTGGAGGGTTAACCATGGCCAGCACCCAGCCAGCCACCCAGCTGTTCATCTGCTCCCCTGACTCAACAGGACAAAGGGAAAAAATAAACCAGTGATGCTCCTGGGTCAAGGTACAGGCAGAGAGACTACTTACCGATCCCTGTCATAGCCAAAGATGTGTTGTCTTGCCAAAGATCAATTTCATTCATTGCCAATTAAAACAAGATGTTGATTGTGAGAAACAATGACCAAAACATTGAAGACCATTCCCCAGTTTCTCCCAGGGCTAAATTACTCCATTGATCCCAATTCACCTACACAAGCACACCCTGAGAGGTGTAGGGGGGATGTTGAAGAGGGTTGATGGCACAGGAAACCGCTGCTGCTCCTTCCTCGTCACACTTCTGCCCTGCTCCAGCGTGGGTCCTCTCCATAGACCCTGCTATCTTTGCGGTCAAGGGTACGCATTGTTCGTTTCATTCTGTCTTGCTTGTGTCCTTGAAACTCAGAGAATGACAGAGAACGTTGACATTGGAAGGGACCTCTGGAGATCACCCAGGGAAACCCGCTAGGAGAGGCACGGCCAGCTGCAGGAGTGGTCTGGAAACTAGGACCATGCGCGGCAATCAGTTAGCTGAGGGGAATGCGCTCGAGCTTGTCTAGACAGCAATTAACATGATGAGGCATGTTTGCAGAGCACAGGGGAGTGGGAGACGGATGGCACCAAGCTTGGCGCCAAGGAAAGGTAACACCTTGCGGTTAATTGATGGTAGTTAACCACCAATCAGGGATTGCCTAGTATGCAATGCTTAGCTTCAAGAACCAATTAGTTTAAAACGCACAGCTTCTGAAAGTGTATAAAAACGCGTGCTTCTGTACAATAAATTGACATTTGCTTGCATCAAGCTGCGTCCTGTCTCTTCATTCGCCGCAGATTGGTGACCCCGACGTGATGCGTTTAAGGATCTGACGTGAAGGGCTCTCGAATCGCCTATCTGAGCGACATGCAGCGAATCCCACAGAACTCTGAATGATCTGCTGAAAGGAAGCAGGAGCCGGCCTGAAATCCCTCCGGAGTTGAGAGGTGAGCTGTGGGAAATCCGTAACGGGGAATCAGGCTTCGTCCCCAGAAAGAGACGTATATGGACGCATAAAGGGTCTTCTAGTCAGATCCGGGAGTCCGTGCCTCAGTCTCCTCAAATGGTGACCCCTATGGTGGTGTTCCCAAGCCTTGGAACAATAAGGACGGAACTGGTCTGTACAAAAAGACAGCTCGTGGAAGAGGGCTGTGTTCTGGAGGAGACGTCTTGGCTGAATGATCGTCTTGCTGGCTGGACCAGGCGGACAACCTAAACCCTGAGGATAACACCTGTATGCATCGAGACAGGTGAGCAGCCAAGAAACTTTAGAGACTTTGAAAGAATGAAAGTGTGTACATACAGCAGCCAATTGTATGATGCTGCCGCGGAGGGGAACTCCGTGTCGGGAATGCATTTAACATCTTGGTGGCAAATTCTGACTACTCTTTGCCAAGTGTGGACTAATTCTACTAGCGGTGCTAAACCAGAGGAAGCTGTAAATTCCACCGACAGCGCGACTCTTCTCAAGACACCGTCAGCGATGGCGATTCTGTCCACACCTCCTCTGCCCCCAAAGCTTCTGTCACTGATTGCAGCGACCCTCACAACACAGGACCAAGCACGGGAACAGGACAACTCGGACAATGATTTTATTGACACTGATAAACCTTTTGATCCAGGTCCTATAGATCTGGAAAAGAGCTAGACCTTTCCCCCATCCCCTTGTCTCTCCTGATGCATTGATTGTATTTTGAGGGAGGGTGAAAGGGGGTCTGAGGGATTGGTGGCAGGAATGCAAGTGGGAATCAGTTCAGTGATGGGTTTGGGGAGTTGCTAGGGCATGTGCAGTATTTTGTCAGACAAATCAACCTGCAGAGTGGCAGCCTGTGCAATACGAGGCTGTTAAAGGGTTAAGCAAAGCAGCGGGGGAAGGGAGGATTTATAATGCATTTGCTATGTCCCTTCTTGAAGTGATGGCAGAGCCTTATACACTCACACTGCATGATTGGAAGTTACTGCTTTGTATGGTACTAACTGATACAGTATATGATGTGGTTATTTGATTTTTGTGAGCTACCTGTAGTGGCCTTGACTGAAAACCTTAATCGGGGAATTGCTGTTAACTATGAGCAGATAGCTGGAGCAATTAACTGTGCCGATTCTGTGACTCAGGCAAGGTATGCCAGGGACAACTGTTTGCAAATGAATGAGATGGCTATTAAAGCAGTCAGGGTGCGGGAGTCTTGCCACAGTCTTGCAGGGTCCTAGAGAGTCACTAACTTTAATACTAACTTGATTGATTGGCTTCAGAATATTTTGCAACAAGTCGAACTTCAGGAAGCTCAAGGGTTGCTTTTAAAACAACTAGCTGTGATAATGTCAATGAAAATTGTAAACGGCAACTTTCACAATCGCAACCCCAACATGTGTCAAATGATTGTAACGCAGAACTCACAGCAGACTGTAATTCTCAGGCTGAGTTCTGGAATGCAGCATAACACATTTTTGCTTCTCTAATCTCTTCTGTAAGAATAGTACACGCTCTTAACTTGCTTAGTAAATTAGGCTGCTAGCTTGCTAAACAAAGTAATACTACAAATACTAATTTTTTTTTCTGGCGTATTAACAGATGTTGATTCTGTCCATCATATGTTGCTACAGAACCGAGTTGCTATTAAATTTTAGTATTAGCACAGGGACACAAGTGTGAAGACTTTGGTAGGATGTGTTACGTGAATCTGAGTGACCACTGTGAATTAATTTACAAAAGTATACAAAACTCAAAAGCCTTAAAACAAAGATCTGCAACAGAGCCAGGGGCGGGATGCCTTTGGTCTCTTCTCACCGCTGGGAAACTTTGCGCCATGGATCAAAAGTATTACAGGATTTATTATAATTATCTTTAACCACCTTATTGATGTTTGCCTTACGTCTCCCATACCTTTTTTTCCTGTATTCAGTGTTTAGTTGATTGTAACATAAATCAGGTCATGGTCACCCAGCTACACACAACCTTTGCCTCTTTGGAATTAATAAGCAAAAAAAAGGAGGATAGAGAATGTCTGAAGAGAGATGTAGGAGAGGAAGCTGGAGAATATTTGACCTAACAAGAGATGAGAGAACAGCTGGGTATTGTGAAGGAGAGTAGGAAAGATAAACACGGTTATTTAGTGTTTAATAGGTGTCTGCATACTTGTAGTGATATAGAGCTAAGTAACTACATGAACAATTCCTGCCCTGAGCCTGGTGGAGCATACAGCTGTGGTTTGTGTCCGGGCTCAGAGATGTAAATAGGGGCTTCTCTGTTTTGGTAAAAGTGTTTCTCTTTGCATAAAAAAAGAGAGGGAATGAGGGGAATGACCCCAGAGGTATGTTCAGAGAAGGCATGCGATGTTTCGAACTTTTTGACTGAACCAGTTCTTGTATGGTGTGCCCGTCCGTCTATGTATAATGTTAATCCAAAAGAAGCTGATATTGTTTACACTTTGTCGATAATTGTCTTTCTGTAGATGCTAATGCAGTAGGAGGCTATGATGGGAACGTGTCGCAGCGGTTCTTCTCTTATCCAGAGTAACAGCAGGGAAAGCATTAAAGAGTTAAATCACCTTGTTTGGTAGGCAGTTCAAATGTGAGTCAAAATTGCCACTGCTTTTTGGTGTTGGTTCAAGGACATGGCTGTGAGGATTTTGATGGTATGCGCTGTGTGGATTTTAGGCGCCCCATTGCAGCAACATGTTAACAAAATCTGAGAAAATTTCAGCCTTTTTTTGGCATCCATTCACTCAATTGGCAGTATTGTTTGTTTGCTATTGCCTTGGTCGCTGTCATGTTTGCAAGGGCCCTGCAGAACATGGCAAACCTGGTACTAGCTGTTCAAAAACAAAAAGGGGAAAGTGTAAAACTGTACGGAACAAAGACAGTGGGTTATTTTGACATTGATAATATGTCTTAGTTGGTTTTTTATTTGTTCTATTACTTGTGCCATGTTTTTGCTCCGTTTCAGGGGTTCTTTTGTGCAACAGGAAGGGGGAGATGCAGGAGTGGTCTGGAAACTGGGACCATGCGCGGCAATCAGTTAGCTGAGGGGAATGTGCTCGAGCTTGTCTAGACAACAATTAACATGATGAGGCATGTTTGCAGAGCACAGGGGAGTGGGAGACGGATGGCACCAAGCTTGGCGCCAAGGAAAGGTAACACCTTGCGGTTAATTGATGGTAGTTAACCACCAATCAGGGATTGCCTAGTATGCAAGGCTTAGCTTCAAGAACCAATTAGTTTAAAACGTGCAGCCAGCTCAAGCCGGTTGTACAAGGCCTTGGCTCGGTAGGTTTGGAATATGTCAAGGGGTGGACATTCCATAACCACTCTTGGCAACTACCTGCAGTAGTTGAACATCCTCAGTTCAAAAAGTGTAACCTTGGTTCACATGGAATGCTGCATACATTAATAAGACTCTCAGAGCCTTTTCTTCTCCAGACTGAACAGTTGTAGATCTCTCACCCTGTCTTCCTGGGAGCCATGTTCCAGTCCCTTCAAGAAGCTTGGTGGCCTTTTGCAGGACTTTAGTAGGTCAACAACTCCCTTGCTCTGGGAAGCCCAGCCCTGGACACGGCACTCCAGATGTGGCCTCAGCAGTGCTGAGAGGAGGGGAAGGGTCACCTCCCCCCATCAGCCAGCGATGCTTTTCCTAATGCAGCCCAGGGGGCCGTTGGCCTTTGCCATGAGGGTGCATCGATGGCTCCTGCTCAGCTGCTTGTCCTCTGGCACCCAAAGGTCCTTCTCTGCAGAGCTGCTCTCTGGCCGGCCTGCCACCATCAGGATAGCCCCAGGAGGGCTGGATCACGGGCTGGCCTCCTCCAGGGGCTTGCTCAGCACCAGCAGCAGCATCTTGCCCATCTTGGAGACGAGCTTCAGCTCTGGCACAGGCCGCAGGGTGCTACAGAGTCACCTGGGAGAGCAAAGCCCTCTCCTGCCAGGGCTGCGCAGCCCAGGCCTGTTGCCCTCTGGCCTCGGGGACTGCAGCCCTTGCTCTCGTGGTGGGAGCGTCCTTCATCCTTCTGCTGCCCCCTGCCACCCGCTCCAGCATCCTCTGCTGGGCAGCAAACCCCTCCCACACAAGGGCTCCCATCCCTGGGTACCGGTGTCCGTGTGACAAGCCTGCCCTTGGCCCTGGTGCCACACCTGAGGTGCTGCAGCCCACATGGGCCCCAGAGCCCACCGCCTGGGGCGCGGGTAGCAGGAGCCCCCTGTGCCACCACAGAGCTGTGACATCAGTGGCGTAAGCGCTGAGGAGGGGCAGGGCAGCTCCCACACCTTTGGTAGGGGATGGAGACACAAGGTCTGTGGGGGAGACCTACGGGAAAGATGAGGGGAGGGGGACGCTCTGTGCGATTTCAGGGCAGCTCAGATACATGGAGCTCTTGTATTGGACAGGCAATGAGGTTGGGTGAGAGCTTGAGTGTGGATCAAAGGGGAGAGCAGCCAGGGTGGCACTGAGGGAGGAATTAGTTGTGGTTTGACACTGGCCAGCACGCAAATGCCCAGCATCTGTTGCTCACTGACCCCTTACATGCCCAGCGTGATGGGGGAGAGGATCAGAGGAAAACTAACAGGTCAGGAAAATAACGGTTCAACAGGAGAAGCAAAAGCTTTGTGTGCAAGGAGAGCAACATGAGCAATTCGCTCACTCCTTGCCATGGGCAGCAGGGGTTCAGCCATCCCCAGAAAAGCTGCTCTTCAGCACATCTATCAGTGACACGGGAAGACAAATGCCATGACCACAAATGTCCTCTTTTCATCCTCCTTTCCCCGAGCTGTTATTGATGAGCACAACGTCCTGGGATATGCAATATCCCTGTGGTCACTGGGGGTCAGCCGCCCAAGCTCCTTGCATCCCCCCAGTCTCCTTGTAGCGCAGGCAGAGTGTGAGAAAGAGAAGCCTTGGTGATTACTCTGCAGCGGTGGCCAAAACACTGGTGTGTGGTCAGCGCTGCCTTAGGAAGAGACGCAAAGCACAGCACCAGAAGGGCTGCTGTGAAGAAAATGCACTCCATGCCAGCCCGAGCCAGGACAGAGTGACGGGTCGTACAGTCAGGGTGAGGCAGGAACAATGTCTTCTTGAAATGACCTGAGGAAACCTGTGGATCACAGAGCCTGTCTCTTCTGGGGGAATCAGTCTCCTTGGTGATCACTGCACAGGTAAGCAAGGATGCCAGGAGCCCAGGTCTTTGTGGGAGAGTCCCCCAGACCAACCAGGCCACCCACTCTGATGCTCACCTGCACCTGGGACTCCCCAAAGAGGACAAGCTGCTCAGGGATTTGAAGACCAGTGTCACCTTGCTTCTAGTAGTGTGCAGTTGTGGTGTCCCTGATGCCCAGGCATGTGTGGATGGAGAGCAGCAGAGCACAGCCCAGGACAGGAGGGAAGGAGAACCTGGCCTGCTGAGGGCACTGGCAGGTGGGATCCCATGGGGGCAGGGCCCTGAGAGCATCCCTAGGCCTTCCTGGCCCTGACCAGCCTCACCTGGGGCCTCCACCCAAAGCTTTGTCCATGGCTTCGGGAGGCCATTGAAGCCAGGCAGGAGATTCAGCCCCAGCACAACCTGTGCTGTAGGTGTGCGGGTCTCCAGGCACAACCATAGGAACAGCCTGGCCTGTCTATTGACCTTGCTGGTTCTGAATTTCAGGCTCACTTCCCAGCTTCATTCTGAATGGGGTGGCCAATGATTTGAAACCTTGGCCCTCCTGACGTGCGGAATTTGACTCTATAACTCGAAAGTTATAAAGTAGGTATGTTTATTGCGCGCAGATGCACGGGGGATCGCTCCTCCACAAGCGTGCATACCCGAAGTGACGAACCATCTCACATTTATACAATGAACAAATGAATATTCAATTAACGCCTATACATATTCGTTACCTAAACCCCGCTTCGTATGTTAATTAGCTTATCAGTCCGTTTCCTGGAATGTGGTGGTCTTGCAGGTTTGTAGGTGATTCATGTTCTTGTGACCATCCGATCTTCTTCAGGTGATTCATGTCCTTGTGACCACCCGATCTTCTTCAGGTGATTGTGACCACCCAATCTTTCCAGCAAGGAGACTTAGCACTCCCTCCCTCTAGATAGCATTTGAATGTCTCTCATCTTTTCTTATTCTCTTTTAAATAGCCCCTTTGTTAGAGGAAGAAGGGCAGGCGTCTCCCCTTTGTTAGAGGAAGAGGGGCAGGCGTCTCCCTGTCTCCCCTTTGTTAGAGGAAGAGGCGCAGGCGTCTCCTCAAAACTGTAGTTGTCACCGCACCCATGACCAGGCACCATACCCACATTCCTTAAGCAGACACATACAATCACAATCCATGTCCATTATCCCCATTTCACATTATTTCTCCATATCAATCCCCCCTTTTCTATTAAATTAAGTAAATTCTTTTACTTAAGCAGCCTTCCTGAATGATATAAAGCATCATACATAAGTGTTACCCTTTTAAACATTCTCCAAACCCGCAAATATAACATAATGGTTAGTATTAAGGAAATTCCTAAACTGATCAATAAGATCACAATGGGGTGTACCAGAGTGTTAAGAATTCCTGTTGCAGAGGGTGACCAGCCAAAGAGAGTATCCCACCAATTATGGTTTCCATCCTGTTCTACCTTTTTTAAAACTTTCTTGATCCCCTCTACATCATGATGGATCATAAGAAGAGTTTCATGTCCCTTTTCTTTGGTTTCTTCCAGTATACGTTGTAAATCTGCATGTCTTATTAGTTCTTTTATACTGCTTATATTTAGTCCTATGGGGGTAGGAATTATTATCTGTGATAGGGTAAAATTGGATTTTAAGAATTGATGACACTACTGGGGCTGAGTAACTAAAATCGCATCCTGTGATAGTAGTAAAATTACAAATACAATAATTTGAATACTGTGCAGTCTCTTTTACCTCCCCATCTATGGTTATTGTGTTACACTTAGTTCTCAAACACGCACATCCCTTCCCTGCATATATAATTACTGTTTTCAAGTTTGCATTTGGTCGGGCCTCGAAATGACATATTTTTTGATCTGTATCTAAACAAGTATCCTGAGCCATTATAGTATTGCTTTCACAGAGGAAGCCCTGCTGTTCTCGCATAATACAAGATTCTAAATCTACTGTTTGCCACTTGTCGCCTATCTTTCTGGCCCATGTTCTATGTTCAAAAGGATATAGGAGCACCCCATTATGGTTAATTCCAAGGGCTACAATGGGGTGTATGGTAATTATTACTGCATTATGTATGGTTAACACAAAAGCTGTGATGGTGTGTGTGTTGGGGTCATAGGTAAAGTTCACCATATTCCACCATGACTGGAGTTTTCTTTCTACCTCCGTAGCATTGTCATAAAATCTGTTTTGATCAAAAATATCTTTGTTTGAGTTGGGGCTTACTGATAACAAGTTGGGCAAGACTGGCCACTGGCTCAGTCCCAGACTCTTTTGTTCTATATTGTTTGTTGTGGTGCCCTTCCCATATGGTGGATCCGCAACCTCTCAGGTTCACTTACTTGCCACCCACATTGTTCCCATTTGTCCCAGTAAATTTGAGTTTCAGTTCTTTTTTATCTGGGGTTACTTTCCACGAAGTTGCAGGGGCTTTCTTAATCCGGGTATGGTGAATCCAAGAATTCTGTCCCTCAACCTTGATTGCAGTGTAGGTGGTGAGTAGGACTTGAAAAGGTCCGGTCCACTGTGGTTCCAGGGTTTTATCTGCAAAACACTTAACGTATACATAGTCTCCTGGTTGTATATCGTGAGCAGGTCCATCCAGACCCCTACTGCGTGTTCCCATCACATGCTTCTCAATTCTTATTAATTGTTTGTTTAGTGCCACCATATAGGAAGTCATTGTTTCTTCACCAATCTGTGAATACATCCCCTTTTGTACCCCATAGGGTCGTCCATATAAAATTTCGAATGGGCTAAGCCCCTCTTTTGCTCTTGGTCTAGTTTGAATTCGTGTAAGAGCTAATGGCAAAGATTGGGGCCAAGTTAGATTTGTTTCTTGACCTAACTTGACAATCTGTTGTTTGATTAGATGATTCATCTTTTCCACCTGGCCACTCGATTGTGGTCGGTATGAGGTATGTAATTGCCAATCTATTCCTAGATGGTGGCTGATCTGTTGCACTATTCTGGACACAAAATGTGGTCCTCTATCCGAGGACATTACCGCTGGGACTCCAAACCTAGGTATTATCTCTTGGAGTAGTATTTTGGTCACTTCCCGGGCTTAAGCAGTTCTGCATGGGAAGGCTTCTGGCCAACCTGAAAAGGTATCTGCTAGTACCAACAAATATCGATACCCCCCTTTTCTAGGAAGTTCTGAGAAATCGATCTGCCAATGTTGCCCTAGAACATTCCCTCTGCTAATGTTCCCTAGTTTTATTTTATTTGCTGTATTGGGATTATTGCATAAACACATTTCACATTGCTGAGTCACCTGTTTTATTACAGTATACAAGTTTCGCCCTTTCAATTTCTGATTTAGACTTTTATATAAAGTATCAGCTCCCCAATGCGTCTTATTAATAATAGGGCTGTGGTCCATATTAAATTGGATGGTACCACTATACAACCATCCCTCAAATAAGTCCACTTACTTAATTTTATTTTATAATTCATGTCCTGAATTACCTTTAGGTTTTCTTTAGAATAGTTTGGCTCTTGATCTGTACTTACAGTTTGGATTTTACCGTCTGGTATTAAGGATAATTCCTCCTTTCCTACCTCCTCTGTTACTCGTCTGGCCTCATGGTCGGCCAGGCAGTTTCCAATTTCCAAATCAGTGCCTCAGAGTGGGCCATGCCTCGCATCAAGGTCTGGCATGGCATATGTTCCCACCGCTCAACGCCTACTGGGTTGCAGCCAGCAGCGGAGCTCAAGATTCTTCTTGGTGGCAAACACCGAGGCCAGCCCAGTCTTGCCCTTGACTATGGTAGGAGGCACCTGACCAACCTTATTCCTTGTACTTCGTTGTCAATGCAGTTTCATCTGCACATCCCATAACAAGTCACTGTCATGGCAAAACACACAGATTTACATTAGTAGATCTACTACAGAGTGTATTTTATTTCACTTTTTCTGCCAATATCCCCACAGCCTTGCTGACCAAGGGATATTGTTTTTATCTGAACTGAGCAAGCCTCCCCCTTATCATTTTACTGTATCAGGTAAAGCATTTTTCACCTTTCCTGGAATTTATTTTCAGATACACCTGCTTAAAAATTTCTCTTACTTCAGGGAGGTCCTCTTTTCCTCTTTTCTGCTGAATTAAAGATAAGCTCAATATTTCAATTACTTGATCATATTTAACTTTTAATTTCATTTCCCCTTCTTTAAACGTCTAGATGTTCTAATAAATCTCATCCCAACAAAGATTTTAGTGAATTTGGCATTCTTATTTGTTTTTTTAGTTTGTACTTTAAAGGTTTCAGGATGTTTTCCTGGTGGCCAGCAGCTCCCACAACTGTAACAAATTTATTTATTTATTTATTTATTACTGAAGTTTAACAAATAAGTTGGTTTTGTATTCACTAGAATTCCACCTCATACCCATTCCCTGCCCTAGAGGGGCCGTTACCGGTCCTGTTGTACTGCAAATGCTGCAGCAATTGGGGTGACATTGTCAGGTCCTTCTGCTCAATTGTCAGCATAAGCAACCCCCTCCTCCCCACCATCAGAGGGGTTCGGGGCAGGAGATGCTCTTCCTGCTCTGCAGGTTACACAAGCCTGCCTCTGCAGCAGCACTTCTGTTTTAACTCTTTCTCACCCTGAATGCAAATCTGCTACTTGTTGCTTTAAGTCTGTTGTTATTACGTATCATGCCGTTGCAGGCAAACAGAAAACATCCTGCCATGCATCCCAGCATGATTCAGTCGCACCTTCGAGGGGGTACAGGGGTTTGTACAAACTCACCCCAACACTTTCACAAGGTCTTTGATTCTCCACACACACACACACGCCTCAGGTTTTACATACATTAGTACAAGTTTTTATATCTTACAACGTGTTTCATTCTGGTTGCTCCACAGAAGGAACCGCAACCTGAGCTTTTAAACACAGAAATTTCAACAAGAACATCTTTCTAGTTTAGGTCTCAGTTTTTCCCTATCCTTTCTAGAGCCACAATCAAAGATCAGGTGATGTTAATCCCGCACTCTTTCTAGTGCTAGTACCATAGGATCCCGAGGGGGTACTAATCCACAGTCCTTTTGCCACTCAGGTTTGTCCTGGAGGACGAAGAACATGTCTGCATACGATACTTCGTCCCATTTTCCTTCTCTTCTCAGACACAACATTAATTGCAGGGGAGTGTTATAATCTAACGTTCCTCCCTCCTGAGGCCATTTCGCATCGCTCTCCAATTTATACAAAGGCCACCACTGATTACAATATTTAACCAATTTCCTTCTATTTTCGGTACCACCCTGTCCTACAATATCACTCCAATGTTTTAATATACAACCCAAAGGCGATTTTTCACAGGGCTTACTCCTTCCATTTCCCATTTTGCAATTTTAATTACTTTGTTTTTCTCCGGCCGCCTTAGCCACCCAAGGTTGGAAACGCGGATAGCTTTTTACTCGTTTTGCACTCAAACGCCTGTCTCAAGCACTCTTGCACTCACACTTAGTCAAAATAATTAAGCTATACACGGAAAATCAAAATGCGCATCTCAATCACACCATTCACACTCTCCGGGCAGCCCGCAGTCACACAAGCAGTATGTTATACGGTACCGTGCACTTATGTACAAACTCTTAGGAACACTAACAGTTCACAAAGTATGCATTTCAATGAACAATTGCCAATAAACAAACAACAAACAAAACCCAATTTTTCCTGGTCTTAAGCAGAGTGTTAAGTTTTCCGCTATTTGCCACAAATTACCAGAATGTTAATATTTTTCAACATACATTTCATAACTCCGAGTTTTGAACATACAACAAGACAACACATAGAACAAACAAGACACAGAGCGCTATTTCAGTTGTTACATTCCAGGAATTCCCCAATTCTTAAAACAACCTAAAGAAGTTTTTAGCTTCCTCTTTTTCCTACGCAAAAGTTTCCCTTTTACTTTTGCTGTGAGGTCCCTCTTGTTCCTGTGAGATTCCGCCTTATTCCGTCCCGCCCCCCGCTTTCCGTCACGAGGCCTCCGGGCTTTTAGGAAGGGCAGTAACCTCGGGTTTGCTCGATCTGCCCTCAAGATCGATAGCGGCCACCCCTTGGTCAGCAAACCCCCTCCCAAGGTACCTTTCCTCCTGGGGACTACGCTGCGCGCCGGACGTCTCCGTGCGTCTCACCAGCCGCCCCGTTACTAAACATACCGTTTTATCCGTGGATCCAGGGGTTTCTCTTCTGCTCCCGGGTGAACAGCTGAGAAGAGGAGGCTCCTCCGAGGAAATCTCCCGGGGCGCGCCTAGGAGCGTCCGCTCCGCAGCTGGTCCCTCAGCCGAGCAGAAATCCTCCTGCCTGGCTCGCCAAACTGACGTGCGGAATTAGACTCTATAACTCGAAAGTTATAAAGTAGGTATGTTTATTGCGCGCAGATGCACGGGGGATCGCTCCTCCACAAGCGTGCATACCCGAAGTGACGAACCATCTCACATTTATACAATGAACAAATGAATATTCAATTAACGCCTATACATATTCGTTACCTAAACCCCGCTTCGTATGTTAATTAGCTTATCAGTCCGTTTCCTGGAATGTGGTGGTCTTGCAGGTTTGTAGGTGATTCATGTTCTTGTGACCATCCGATCTTCTTCAGGTGATTCATGTCCTTGTGACCACCCGATCTTCTTCAGGTGATTGTGACTACCCAATCTTTTCCAGCAAGGAGACTTAGCACTCCCTCCCTCTAGATAGCATTTGAATGTCTCTCATCTTTTCTTATTCTCTTTTAAATAGCCCCTTTGTTAGAGGAAGAAGGGCAGGCGTCTCCCCTTTGTTAGAGGAAGAGGGGCAGGCGTCTCCCTGTCTCCCCTTTGTTAGAGGAAGAGGGGCAGGCGTCTCCTCAAAACTGTAGTTGTCACCGCACCCATGACCAGTCACCATACCCACATTCCTTAAGCAGACACATACAATCACAATCCATGTCCATTATCCCCATTTCACATTATTTCTCCATATCAGTGTGAGGGCTGGATTTTCGCGAAACGAGGAGGAGCTGCTGGCACCTTCTGTACTGGCGGTCGGCTTGATTTCTTGCTGTGCTTTTCATAGATTTTTAATAGCCCGGTGGAGTACAAATTGTAAAGGAAACTTGATACGCAGAGTTTTAGAGTTTGAAGAGAGATTATTCACCCTCCAGCTGTCGTGAGGTTTCACCTCTCCTTCCTGGCAGGACTGATCTTCCAGTTAGAAGTGAAACAAGGTCAAACGGTTAAGAAAAAAGGTTTCCTTCTGTCAGGGCGAATCTAAATCAATCAAATTCCCGGGCACCAAAGTGTGCTGTGTAACAAATGTGAGTGCAAAGGTAAGCACGTAGCTACCGGTAGCAGAAGAGCATGTGCGAGAGAAGTTGTGGGTCTTCTCTCTAAGTTCTAACACCTTGCTCTTTGCGCTGTTCTGCAAATTTGCCTGGATTTTAAGTATGGACAGAAGAGGGAGAGACCGAACATATGCATTTGATTTACTTAATAGAAAATATCTTGGCAGAAAGACATGCTTGTGCTGTGTATTCTGTTAGAGTTTGGCTTTTTAAAATACTCATATGTTCTGTCTAATGAAAAGCTGGTAGTATCTCCCATTCACCTAAGAATATATGTTCAAACATAGCTTGAGGTATGCTGCTAATCACGTTAAGAAAAATGTCTAGCTTAATATCAAACTAGCTAAAGTGCAGTCACTGGGGAATATCTCGGTGCTTGTAAACTTTAATTTAAAGAGTGCTATGAGGCTGGATTACCCGATAACCAGAACAATTGAAACAGCAGTATAAACCCTCTTTTTTGAAGGAAGACTGTAGGTCACTTTGAACAGCATAGAATCATAGAATCATTTAGGTTGGAAAAGTCCTTTAAGATCATTGAGTCCAACCATTAACCCAACACTGCCAAGTCCATCACTAAACTGTGTCCCTGAGCACCACATCTACACCTCTTTGAAATGCCTCCAGGGATGGTGAGGCCACCCCGAAACTTCCCTGGGCAGCTGGTTCCAGGCCTTGACAACCCTTTCAGTGAAGAATTTTTTCCTAATGTCCAATCTAAACCTCCCCTGGGGCAGCCTGAGGCCTTTTCCTCTTGTCCTATCCCTTGTATCCTTGTTGGATCTGGTAGAAATGATCCCCAAATGGCAGTGTGTAAAGGATTAATTTAAATTCCAGATTCTGGTTGCCTGGCATTAGCAAAAATAAAGCTTTTGTGTTATTTCTTTTAACAGTTAAAAATTAGATGCAGGAAAAATAAAGAGAAACACTAAATACTGCATTTCCACCCCCCCACCCCCCCAGCCCCCCGCCCGCATTTACCTTTTGGTAAAACAGAACTAATTTGCTCTCCTATCTGCTGTGCATCCTGGTGCTGAGCTAATCTTTTCTATGCCCTAGATTGTTATTAGCCTTGCTTGCTTATTACTGAAAGATTTACTTTCTAGGACTCCTTTTAATTCCATTTGGTCCTACACTGCCTTTTGTCTTAAATGTTATTTTTTTGTAGTGTCCTTTGAAAGATTCTTGGCCTTTTCTAACCTGGGACAAATTTATAGTAGCCTGGTCGAGTTTTCCTAATCGTTAATGATCTTCCCAGCAGGATATGTTCTTTGTCTTCTTCCTAACTTGATTCAGGACACATTCTGTTTTGAAGTGCCCTTACCCTTGAGCCATTGTGCTGGGATTTAGTGGATTGACCCAAACTCTAGTAGATTTTTCTTGAGGCTTTTCTGTGTCACTTTGCACAGCACTGGTAAGATACCTGCTGTCAAAGTGCCTGCATTTTAGTAATAACTCCTTGGCATTGTTAAAGTAAGTATGTTTAAATTTTCCTTTGGCCGACTCATCTGTTTTAATTCCTTAAGTATTCAGATTTGTTCTGAGACAGGTCGAGGAAAGGAGCACTTGTTCTTTACAGAGGATGAAACAGCAGAAATAAATGTGTAAATAGGCATGACCATTAGGCCATCAGGGGTGTTTCTATGGGTATGCCTGCTATGCCCAGAATGGTGTAAGAACAGTAATCCGCTTTGCAGATTTGGCTGTATGACCATATCACTATGTTTAGAGGTGCAGGCATCAATAGATGCAAGTGTTTTCACAGAATTAAGAAAACCATCTTGTCCATGCAGTCCAGCCATAAATGATGCAGAGAACAACAAATAATAGAAAAAAAAATGTCTTTTCAGAGGCATATGAGTAAATAGAGTATTCTGTGCTGTCCTGTACACACATGTGTGTACATGTATTCGTAGCCAGTGAGTTGTGGCTCCTAAGCCTGATTTAAAAACTGAATGAGTTCATTATAATCCCCTCCTCCCCCGCCCTCCCCCCCCCCCCCCCAAAAAAAAAATAAAAATCTCTGAGGAATCAATCTAATCTGCCTTACTAAATGAACATGTGAAAGTGCTTACCAGGGATAAACCTGGGGACTCTACATATTTCTCTCTTTTTCCTCCAACAGAATGAAAACACCTTTGAGACAATAAAGGAGTTGGAAGAGGAGCCAGTGTGTCCCATTCAGTATTCTCTGTGTATCTGCGTGCACCGCTTCCCCTGTTTGGTTTCTGATCGAGACGGGAAGGACAGGGAGGGTGTAAGGACATTGCAACTCTCAGAGAGAAGATAGGCTTTTGTGCTGGCTTCAGGCAGTTCTGAGCTCTTTGGGGCTTAAATCTCCCCAGGATGGGTGTGATGTTGTCTACTCCAGGGCAAATGGAGAGGAGGAGGGGCGCCTGGAGGGAGGACCCAGGGCGCAGGGGACACCCTGAGCATCAGAAGTTGTTGGAACCAGTGATGACTAGAGCTGTGACCAGGGGGGACCTCTCAGATTTCTCTGCATGTGGTACCCCAGTTGCTGGGACGTACATGAAGCAGAGATTGTGCGGTGTGGTGGGAGGGTGACTTGGTTTGCGAAGGGGGAGCTCAGGCCAAGCCCCTGCAAGGCAGGTAGAACTGCAGATCCTCCCTGTGCTTCGTGTTCACCTTGCCTATGACAACGTGCCGCAGAGAAGCTGAGCACAGCCCTTTGCTGACGCCCAGCAGCTTGTGCTCCCTGCTGTGCCCCTCTGAAATATTTTGGTTGATCGTCATTTCATGGTGAGCTGTATTGTCCCCACAGCCAGGGCTACTGCAGCAGTAGCAAACCAGGGCTTCTAGTTCCTCCCCGACGCCTGCCTTCCTCCCCCTCTGCATCTCCCCAGCTCTCACAGAGGAGGGGTTGCCAGTGGTGCCTTCTCCAGGCAGGGCACATCTGCAGCTTCCATTGAATACCCTCCTTCCCTTTGAAAGCCCTGCCTCTTTCTGGCGGGTGGGGTTTGCTCATTTCCGTGAGCGCTTTTGCAGGTGGTGGTGACATGGGAAGGAAAGGGACATACAGTGCTGGAGGTAAAGAGCCGCTGCGCGTCTGGTTACACCGTGTTTGTACAGCTGAGGTGGGTACAAATCGGGGGTGGCTTTGCTGGAGAACTTTGCCAGGGCTATAACTGACCGCCTGTTTGGGAGTCCCAGAGCAGCACGTTCGGTAACAGGAGATCGCTGCGCTGCCTGCCCTTGCCGTTGCTGTTGCGCATGCGGCAGTAAACACCTCCTCTGCACAAAACTGAGTCCGGGTAGAGTCCATGGAGACAGTGTTGGTAAGAATCCCAGGTGCTGCAGAAAAGCAGTCTGAGGTCTCAGCTGAGCTGTACTGCTTCAGAAGGGAGATTAGCCATAGAGAGGTACGTGCTTTCTTTCTCAGAGAGGGGGAGGATGGTGTGGGATAGTCCTTTGCTCGGTGGTCCTGTGGGCATGTGCACTGGAGAGGAGCCATCACAGGCCACCTCTTCCTGAGCAAGCCACCACTGTGGGAGGCACCAAGATGCTCAGCAGAGGCAGTTTAGGAGCGACAGGGGTGATCTGTCCCACTGCTTGGAGGTAATCCCCTCCATACAACCCTGAGATGCAACGTACCCAGCTAGAGGGAATCCCAGTAGAGGTGGATGATGAACTCGTGCAGGTATTGCTCCCCAGCAACATGCGGAAAAATTCATCAGCCGTACATATCCTGGCATGTACCCGTTCATATGGAAGGTGAAGATTTATGGTTTTTAGTGTAAGTCACAAGTTGTTGGACAGTCTGTTTTGCCTTGGAACGAAACCATACAATTAAATTTCACGAAGCAACCCGTGTTTCACATCCGTGGACAAGGTGAAATGCCATGTGCATGAGAGCGTTTCTCATCAGTGCGGATCTTTGCTGTCTCTAAAGCAGTGCAGGCTGGGGCTGTGGGTGCTACTGGAGATATGCAGCCCGCCTGCACTGCAGGAAGGTCATTCTGGTCTGACTGTCAGCTGGAGCTGTATGTTGTACAATGTCGCGACGGAGGGAAGACACAGTCACTCAATTTGAGTGATCAGCAGACTTTGTTTATTGTCCCTTACAGTCACCTTTTATGCCTTGTTATAATTAGCTCATACATATTACAAAAGTTAAGCTCATTATTGGTTAGTTGCCTAAATACCAAGCCCGCCCCTAGTTTCTCTTCTGTAGTTTTCTGTTCCCACCTGCAACATTCTTTTCCCACCAAAATCTTCCTGTTATTGTGTAACAAGGACAGCCAAAGACAGTGTATTTTGCGTTACTTCAGATAGGCTGAGAGCGATGTGCATTTTTGTCCAGCCAGCTGGACTATGTCTATGTGACCCTTTTCAGCTAGCCAGTTATCCACAATTCCCCCGTTTTTATTTTGGGCGACATAGGCTTGGTTGACCATTTTCAATAACAGCGCTTTAACACAGGAAAATACACAGCCAACTTATAAAATCTCAGTTCAGAAGTATAATTCCAGAAATACTTGAAAAATAAAGTTAGCTTGAAGCTTTAATTTAGATGTTCTTTCTGTTCCAGTGATACAAAAAGTTTAAAAAATTCAAAGGTAATTTTAAAGTTCTGAACATGGACTAATGCAAGCTCAAAACCCAAAAAGAAACCAAACTGATGTTTGACTAGGAATATTTGCAAATATTTTAGTGGAAAGTCCCTGACCATTAACAATTTTCTGTCCAAATAACAGCTGCCCTTATGCAACCAACCAGTCCATACATTTTCTGAAGAATACCTCATTGATATCAAAGAATTAACAAAGGGGAAAAATTAGTTCTAAGCTATATACATTCATAAGTGGATTTTTCAATAGTTACATACAGATTTACACACTAAGCCATAATGGCTTGTAGGTGATACACACAAGAGTACGTTGCTTATCTGTCTGAATGTCTATGCTAAATTTGACAACTATGCCACAAGCCAAGCCTACATGGGTGCTGTGTGTTATGCACGTACCTTAACAAACAGAAGTATAATAGACAAATTCCCAAGATCTAGTCCCCAACCTAATTATATTATTTTGTAGCCAATTAAGGAAAATAACACAAATGTGCATATCTACATGTGCACACACCTTTTAGTTCAGAACCAATCTGTGATAAAAGGCCTTTAGCCTTATGGCATCATCAAATCTTAACGAGTACAGTAATTAAAAATGCAGTCTTACTGTAAGTGCGATTTATGCTGACATTCCCTCAAATGCTACACGTGAGTATTTCTCACTCAACTGCCTCAAGTTAAAATAGTAGTATTTGTTAATATGTATTAAAAAATTATTAATTCTCTACAATAGCAGTTGACTTCCATAACACTATGTAAGCAAAAGAGGCTTAAGATGGGTTTTCTGAATACTAACAATTCATTTTAGACTGTCTAAACTCAGGTCTTGAAAGATTTCACTCTGCCAGACGTAGAAACACTGTTGCACTCCAGTTGTGATATCCCTTTTCCCAAGTTGTCACATGCACATCTGGCTCAAGCAACATTATTGTCAAAGTTTCTCTCTGCTACATAAAAGCATATTGCACTTGTAGACATAGAAGACAGCACCCTTACTTAGATTATTACCTTATTACCTCATAACTCTTAGTATACCTTGTATCTCTGATTTCATCACTTCAAAAATTCACCAGAAGCAGATAAAACCACAGTATCAGACTAAACTACACCTTAACTGCTGATTCAAATAAAGGCATTCTCTTCCAGATATGCCTAATGCTTACAAATAGTGTTGGCTGGTTTTGATCAAGAAACTATTATTACAATAACGATCAAAAATAATAATCCCGTTTGCAAAATGCCTTTAAGCCAGCCTCCTAGTCCCAACCAATTTCCACATTCAGAATACAGCATAAATACAGAATACAGAATAAATTATCTCCATCAAGGCAAAAAGGCTTCTTTTTAAACACAGAGATGTTTGCTAGTTCAAAGCAGAAACCCATTTCTTGTAGGTGACATCTGAAGCACTTTTTTTTTTTTTTTTTTAGGGGGGGGGGGTTGGTGGGTTTGTAATCAATTCCGTATTTTTCCTTGAGAAGCTTAAGCTGTTCCTCTTGTTTCAGGAGTGTTTCCAACTCTGATTTGTCGAATAGGTCCGTATTTCCCAAATAAATCATACATTTCCTCCGCTGTGATTTTATACGGCAGGTTCCGAATATAAAGGATCCGATTGACCTCTGGGGGCAGCCAGATGTTAGCTCGCTTGGCCGCTTGCATCGCCATGGCGCCGATCGGAGGGGTGGGGTGGGTGTGTGTGTCGCCTTGGAGAGAAACCGCGGCCGGGAAGGGGCCTGCCGGGCCGCACGCCGCTGCTCGCCGCTGCCGCGGGGGTCCCGGATGCTATCCCATACGATAATAACCCGAGTAATTCCTTTTTACAGTCTATGTCCCGAACGCTCCGCTTTTGTAAAAAGCATATGAGCGAAACATACGTCGCTTTTCTCTCCATACCTTCGTCAGCGCTGTTGCAGCCTTTGCGAGACTTCGGCGACGCGTGGCCGGCGGGACCCTCTGTAGGTGCTCCCGGGCGCGGGGACTGTGCCCTTCCGCCTCCTGCGCTGCTTTCAGGACCGGTACCCGAATCTCCGTCGAACCGTGGCTCGCGGGTTCAGCCCTCTCTAGGGTCCCTGTTCGGGCGCCATTTGTCGCGACGGAGGGAAGACACAGTCACTCAATATGAGTGATCAGCAGACTTCGTTTATTGAACCTTACAGTCACCTTTTATGCCTTGTTATAATTAGCTCATACACATTACAAAAGTTAAGCTCATTATTGGTTAGTTGCCTAAATACCAAGCCCGCCCCTAGTTTCTCTTCTGTAGTTTTCTGTTCCCACCTGCAACATTCTTTTCCCACCAAAATCTTCCTGTTATCGTGTAACAAGGACAGCCAAAGACAGTGTATTTTGCTTTACTTCAGATAGGCTGAGAGCGATGTGCATTTTTGTCCAGCCAGCTGGACTATGTCTATGTGACCCTTTTCAGCTAGCCAGTTATCCACACAGTTGGGCATCCTTTTCCTTCCCTGAGAGAAGCCCAGAAAAACCTCAAGCATGTGGTGTAGCTGAGAGTTGCAATGGGTAAGAAACTAGGCAAGGGAGCTCTTTCTGATATCAAGGACCAAGCGGGTTGACAGTTTCCCCCCTTCTGGCTTGGCACTGGAGTTTCAAACCGTGGCACCGCATGCCCGGCGGCACCATTTTCTGTGTTGGCTGCCTGAGGCAATGGAACAGCTGAATTCAGAGGGATCCTGTGCGCAGGGCTATGAGGCCTCCTGCCGGGCCTCGCCCCCCTCTCACAGTGCAGCCAGGAGCTGCTCTCAGGTGAGCGTCCCCTGTGCCTGACGGTCGGCATGAGGAACAGAGTTGGCTGCTTTGGGAAGAGCCCTGCCAGAGCGGCCATGGCCCAGAGGAGGTGACTTTTCGACGGAGGGGACCTGCAGGCTGTGCTGGGCCGTGGCGGGAGGCCCACCCGATGCCACACAAGCTGGGGCTCCCAGCAGCTGAGCCCTGGTGGCACTGGCTGTCCTGTCCTCCTCTCCCTCTGAGGGTGACCTCCAACAGCAGCAGCTGCAGAGATGCTTGGCAGAACCTGAGCGCCTTTCCCACTGCGATGGTAAAGAGCCAGCCCTGCTGGGGCCGGGGGGGCTGTTGGGGACAGGCCGTGGGGCCGGGGGAGAGATTTCAGGGACGGACCGGGGGGTGCGGGGAAGGAGTCTCTAGCAGGCCTGGGGGGGCGGGGGGGGATGGATTTAGTGACGGACCGAGGGGTCAGGGGACGCCTGTAGGTAGTGAGAGGGGTGTTCCAGGGAGGGTTTTAGGGGCTGCCGGGGGGCAGGGGAACGATTTTAGGGACAGAGTGGAGGGGGGGGCTGTGGGAAGGAGTGTAGGGCATGACCGGCAGGGGCTGGGGAGAAAGAGTGACGGGAGAAAGTGTGGGGTCGGGGGAAAGGAGTCTAGGAATGGCCGTGAGGGTCTGGGGGGAAGGGCTTTAGGGACAGGACGGGGGTGAGGGGAAGGATGTTAGGGCCAGGCTGGGGGCAAGTGGAATCACTGCAGGGCCCGACGGAGGGGGGTGGTTGGGGTGTTGAGGAAGGTTCTCAGGGTGGGATGGGGGTACAGGGGGAAGGTTGTGGGGGCAAAGGAGGGGGGTGGGGGAAGGATTGTAGAGATGGACTGCTGGGGTTGGGGGCACAGGGGAAATCGTTGGGGAACAGTCCGAGAGGCACGGGGGAGGATTTTAGAAATGAGCTGGGGTGCGGGGTGGGGGGTGGCTTGAGGGAAGAAATTGGGAATGGGATGGGGGCAATGGGGAGGCCCTTAGGCATGACTGGGGTGCTCGATGGAAGGATTTTAGGGACAGCCATGGTATGCAGGGGAAGGTTTTGATGGCACTGTATAGATAGCACTGTATATACCTTTCTGTCCAAGGAATCTGTTCAGGGAAGGTTGCTGGCTCAGCAACGGGACCAGATGTCTAAACTCCCCAGTTTCCAAGCTCTAATATCGTGTTTGGCTCTATGTGAAAGAAATCTAGGCACAAAGTTTAGCTAAGCTACCTCTCTAAAGTTGTTGGGAGTGATGAACAAAGGGATGACTGACCTGGGGAGTCAGCCTTGGGAAGGGCACGGAACAAAGAGCGGATGGGGAAAAGAACTTCATTCTTTCGAGTGATGCCCAAAAAAGCCTCTGAGCGGGGAAGTTCTGGCCACAAGAGGAGACAAGTCGGTAGAGTGTGCGTGTGTGATGCACTATGAGCGTGCAAGTACTCTGCTGTGTGTAATGTGTACCCTCGAGTAACTTGGTGAGCGTGCTCAGAGGTGACACTCCCCCGTGCTCCCAGCGCTGTCATAAAGAATGCCCGCCTTCTGAAACTTCACATCAAGTCTGAGAGGGTTTTTCACCGTGACCGCCTTTACGGGATCATTTCCTGGTGACCCAGGTGAGACTCTGCTGTTGAGCGTCGGTGGAGCTGCGGATCGCAGCAATTCCAGCCGGCACTGAGGGACTCTTGGGGAAGACCTCTGATTCCCGGACCAACGACTCCAAAGCAACATTCCCCTGGTAAGATGTCAGGCATTCCTGGTGGTCTGGGATACCTGCCCCTAAGCAGAGGCAAAAGCCCTGCTGGGTTGGGTTATTGAGGGCTCTCCTGCAAACAATGTGTCTGGTAAAATTTCTGCCTGGCATACTCAAGTATATTAATGGGGGGGGGGTGTGTGTGTGTCTAGTAGAGTGCGCTCGGAACATCTGAAGATACTTCTATACATGTATATGATAAAGTGTTCAGGATGCTAAAAGAAAGTGGGCCCTGGTCAGTGTACACGGCCGTGGTATTTTACAGCAGTCTCCACTGGGATGTGTTTTGGGACACTGGGAAGAATTAAGGGGTAGTTCTGAGGGAAATGTAACTAAAAGCACCCTAGTGCAATACTGTACTCAGGGGTGGTCTCTGTAGAAACTGGGCGATGGGGGAAAATGGCAGTTTGCATTATTGTACGACATTACCGCTGATGTTGTTTTGAAGGCAAGAAAGGAAAAGGGACAGAGTTTGATATGCTGATCTTTTTCCACTGTAAAGACCCGTTCTGAATGGCAAAACCAGCGTGGTATAAATTTACCTCCCTGAGATCCTTTTCTCTTGGCTTTGGAAAAGGATAAGAAGAGGTTGTTGAAAAGGGTCTGCTCTGCTTGTAGTATCAGACAGAGGCGTTTAAAATTGTAATGACTACAAGAAAGAAGGAGGTTTAGAGGTGATGGTTTAGAGTTAATGGTTGGAGCCCAGCAGAGATGGGGAGAGAGTTCTGTCGCTGATACTAGTGATAAGAGCAGGGTAAGAGAAAGTGGTGGCAGGCGAGCTGACGAGGCTGGTGGCAGGGAAAGTGGCTGTGAAGAGGGAGAGCGATTTAGTGGGGCAGAAGGTTTTAGCCCAGCCGCAGGGTGGGAGCGGGCCAAACCAGGGGAAGTGATACAGGCTCCCCTGCGCCAGGCTGTGGGAAATGAAGGACCCGTTACGGTGACGGTCCCGTTTTCAAGAACAGAGTTGAAGCATTGCAAAGCAACCGCAGGAAATTACCGAGACGACCCTGAGAAGGCGGCTGGTGTTTTTGAAATAATGGTGGTTAAAACACAGGATGATCCAGAGTGTAAGGATATAGCGGCAGTACTGCAGGTTTTATTTGATAGTAGTGAGAAGGAGATGATTTGTCAAGCCGCTAGAATACATGTGGAAGCTGAGGTTAAAACAGGAACTGTGGAGCATCATTTCCCCTCTGTTGGTCCAAACTGGGACCTGCATGTTAACGGACCCAGGCAGCTTTGGACTCGGTGTCAGAAAGGGATTCTATTTGGCATTCAAAATGCTGTGGCTAAGGCAATAACCATGTCCGAATGGTACGAGGCTAGGCACGATAGCCAAGAGTCCCCCACAGATCTGCAGAACAGAATGAAGGAGGTAGCCCGCAACTCTACAAGTGCTGACCCTGAATCTTAAGAGGGATGAGATCAATCGGCCCCTCTATTGGTGGGCCAATCCTGGGATGGTATTGGAAGAAAATTACCGAAGTTACAAGGAAGTGATTGCTCAAGGTAGGGGAAAGCTGTTGGACGTTGCTTGCATTGCAGATCGTCATAGAGAGAGTCGAAAGGGAAGAGTAAATTGTTGCTTGTTGGCGGTATCAGAGTAAAATGGTAGGGTGAGGGCAAGGGCCTGAGGATGGGGCAGAGCCCCGAGGGGGGACTGCGGCCCAGCCCTCGGTTGGGTGATAATCAGTGTGCACGGTGCAAAAGGGATGGGCGTTCAGAAGAAGACCGTCTGCTTAAGGATTGGAGCCCCTCTGCCCCCTTGCTCCCAGTAAGCGAGGAATGAGGGGGAGCGGAGGAGTCTCTCCCCAGAGCAGCCTCTGGTTAAAGTGGAGCTGGGAAGTGAAGAAGTTGAGCTTTGGGTAGATCCTGGGGCTACTTCCTCTGTTCAGAAGACTTTAGAGGGGAACTAAGCAGTAAGGATATAAGCATTGCTGGTATGGCAGGGACCCATGAAACCTGGCCATTTTTGAAACTCTTAGCAATGAAGCTGGGAAAACAGTGGGTTCCTCATCAGTTTTTATATTAGCCAAATCTTCCAAAAGCATTGTTTGGGGAGAGATCTACTCCAAAAAATTGGAAGCAGAAATCTGATTTTAAAACGAGGAAATAGAAATCTGAATTCCAGAAACTTTTTGTGTCGAGAGGCAGCAGCTTTGTTATTACAGGCTATGCTGCCTTGAAAGGAGAAAGATACGCCCGGAGGTCAGAGATGCTGTGATTCCTATTGTACGAGCCGGAGAGGTTCCTCGAAAATCCCACAGGTCAAAACCTGTAAGGACTGACTTAAAGCCTGGATCATCCCCGCTGAGAATGAAACAGTGTCGCCCGAAGCTGGAAGCTAGGAGTGGGTCGGTAGCGATAATTCAGAAATTCTTGAAGTACAGCCTGTTGGTGGGGTGTGTGTCGAAATCCAACACCCCTGTGTTGCCAGTGAAAAAGGCCAAGGGTCAAGATTGCCGATCGGTGCAGGATTTAAGAGCAACAAATCACATACCTCAAGGTATTTATCCTGCAGTAGCACATCCATACAGATATGAAACCACCCTTACAGGGGAACAGGGATGGTGTACAGGTTTTGATGTGAAGGATGCCTTTTTCTGTGTTCCCCGGGGCACTGTCAGTCAGAAGCCTTTTGCTTTTGAATGCGCAAACCCAGAAACAGGAAGGAAAATGCAATACACTTAGGCGGTTGTACCAAAAAGCTTTCAAAATATCCCGACAATCTTTGGGAATCAGTTGGCAAAGCATTTTGACATTTGGAGAACAGAAAATGATCAGGGAAGAGTTCTGCGATCATAGGATGATATTCTGGTTGCGGCAGGGACTTGGGAGCTGTGTCTTTCCCTGACGATAAGCCTTCTAAATGTCTTGAGAATTAGTGGATATGGAATTATCGAGGAGTCACTTCCATGTTTGGGGTTTGAAGTGCTGGAAGGCCAGAGACAGTTGGGATCCCAACAGAAGGAGGCTATTCGCTGCCTCGCGGAGCCTCAGACTCTCAAGGAACTATGAGGATTTCTCGGGGTGGTCGGATGGTGTCAGCTTTGGGGAGGCAATTGTGTTTTATTTGTGAAAGCTCAGTACGAGCTACTGAAAACCTCCTGCCATGGGTCTATCGGCGGGACAGAGGAGGGTAAAGCCACTTTCAAGCATCTGAAAAAAAGTGAACTCTGGTGGAGGCCCCCACGTGGGGATTACCTGATGTGACAAAGACCCGTGCACTTCTTAAGCGTGAGGGAAAAGGTATTGCCTTTGGAGTTCTGGCACATTGTTTAGGGCCTCAGGGGCGGGCTGTAGCTTACTCCTGCAAAGAGCTGGATGAGGTGAGCTCAGGATGGCCTGGATGCCCTAAAGCAGGAGCAGCACCTGTGCTACTGATGCAGGAGGCCCCTAAGTTCCCCATGGGGCAGAAGGTGACCGTCCATGTACCACCCGTGGTTGTCACGGCACTAGAAGAAAAAGGAGGACACTGGTTGGCCCCTAGGATAATGTTAAACTATCAAGTGTCATGTGGGGAGGGGGTCCTCCCATTTTGGGGTGGGGGGTCTGTTTCTGGGGCTCCGTTTCCTTGACAGTGCAGATCTGAGGGCTGCCCTGCTGCTAAGGACTTCCATCGAGGGGGAGCTTCTGCGTGATAACTGAGAATGACCTGCTGGAGGGTCCCCTTGGGGGGATCCTGATGTCCCAGGAGTGCTCTGTGGAGGGTCCTTCTGCTTCCAAAATGTCCCCAATGTCACTAGGGTGTCCCTGGGGGGGTCCTAATGTCCCCGGGAGTGTCCCTGGTGTCCCAGGGATGTCTCCAGAGATGTCCTAGTGTTCTCAGGTGGCCCTATAGGCATTCGGGTGTCCCAGTGTGTCCTGTGGGGGTCCTGGTGTCCCAGGGGGAGTTCCTAATGCCCCTGCAGTTTCCCTGGATGCAGGTCGTGTGTTTCCAGGGGGGTCCTGAATGTCGCTGGGGTGGTCCTGGTATCCCCAGGCCATTCTAGATGTCCCAGTGGTGTGTCAGTGGGTCCTTGTGTATCACAATGTGTCCCTGGTGGGGGTCATTAATGTCACAGCAGTGTCCCTGGAGGCATCCTGATGTCCCCAGTCCATTCTAGATGTCCCAGTGGTGTCTGTCAGGGGGTGCATGTGACCTAATATGTCCTTCTGGGAGTCCTTAACGCTCTAGTGGTTAAGGTTCTAGGGATGTCCCTGATGTCCTAATGGTGTCTTGGGCGGGGTGGTGGTGGTGGTGTCCTGGTGTCCCAGTGTGTCCCTGGGGCGTTGTGGGGTGTCCCTGGGGGTGGTCCTGGTGTCCCCAGGGAGGGGAGTGGGTAGGCTGTTATGTCCCGGGGCGGGGTTCCTGGGGAATTCCTAATGTCACGGGGGTGTCCCTGGAGGGGTCCTGATGTCCTAAAAGCTATTCTAATGATGTCCCAGTGGTGTCTCCCAGGATGTCCTTGTGTTGCAAGGTGTCCCTGTGGGGGTCCTTAATGTCCTTGTGGTGTCACTGGGGCAGTCGTGGTGTCCCTGATGTCCCAGGGATGTCCCCAGGTTTGTCCTTGTGTTCCCAGTATGTCCCTTGTGCGTTTCTGGTCCTGTGGGGGTCCTGGTGTCCTGGGAGGAGTCCTTAATGCCCCTACATTGTCCCTGGGGTAGGGCTGTGTTAAAGGGGGGTCCTTAATGTCCCAGTGCTGTCCCTGGAGGGGTCCTGGTGTCCCCGGGGAAGGTGAGGGGGTGGTCCCTGATGTCCCAGGGGGCATCCCTGGGAAATTCCTAATGTCACAGTGGTGTCCCTGGAGGGGTCCAGATATTACCAGGCCATTCTATATATCGCCGTGGTGTCTCCCCGTGTGTTCTTGTGTCCCAGTGTGTCCCGGTGGGTGTCTTTAATGTCCCAGTGACATCCCTTTGGGAGTCCTGGTGTCCCCCCGGAAGTCCCTAACATCATAATATTGTCCCTGCCTGTGTGCTGGTGTCCCCAGTGTGTCACTGCAGAGTTCCTGTTTCCCTGGGGATGTCCTCGGTGACCACAACCTCTCCTGCCTGATCTCTGCCTGCCCTCACCCTCGCTGCACTCTGCGACCGAGACCTGCAGCCGCTGAAAAGCTCACCCTCACCCAGCCCGATGGCCAAGGCCAAGGAAGGTGAAGCGCTGCTGCTCCTCCCGCGGAGGATTCACAGCGGGCCTCTCTCAGGGAGTCCCTCAGCAGCTCTCCTGCTCTTGCTTCGTGGTCAACCAGGGGCGAAAGCGTGCCCAGATCTAGTCTGAGAAAGCATTTGGCACGTGATAGAGTTTCGCTCTTCCCTGTGGTCAGCCTTTGTGCCGTTTTCCTGGGCAGGGGGTCCTGGTCACAGGACTCGGGACCTTTGCTACGGTCCAAGAGCGATTCCAAGGTGAGGAAGAGGTGTACGCGGTTTGAAGACCTGTCTCCCAGCTGGACATTGGTGAGTTATCTCTGCGGGAGCTCGCGTTCCTCACAGAGGTTATTCCTGGTGAGAAGGCAACGGCCGCCCTCCACTTTCCCGCGCCCTGTTTGGGACTGGGGTGCATGCTCTCTGCCCTTCAGAAAGGGCGCAGAGAAATGAGGACTTCAGAATTTCTCTGGAGAGAATTCCCTCCAAAGTTAGGCAGACAGCTTGAGCTCCTCCCAAAATAACCACTCCCCAAGAGCCGTTTCCGTAAACGACCTTTTCTCTGGCATTTTGTTTCTAATTTTACATAGAAATTCAGCCCGCTCTGCCAGTGACGATGTTCCTCCTGCTTGCAGAGGATGTCAAGAACGAGCCGCTGAACCACAGGTGGCTGTCACGAGCCACTTCCTTCCCATGGCACGTGGTGCAGAGCTGTGTGCAAGAGACCATACTCTTGCACTCTTTCCAACTGAGGAACAGGCAGCGCCTCGCCTTCACCTTCAAGGACATTGGTGTTCTGTCCTTCACCGACAACGTCCTGTGCATGCGATTCTATTGCGACTGCGTCACAGGGCTGGAGAGCAAGGCCAGCTGGATTGCGCTGCTCAGCACTGCGAGTTGCTCAGGCTTTGAGGGTGATGCAGTGACTTTGGGAAGCCTCTTGAAGGGTGAGCAACCCGATGGTCGTTGGGCAGCCTGCACGTGGCAGGCCAGTCCGACACCTTTCCACGTGCTCGCCCACGCTGAGTTCTCCATTGGAAAAGAAGTTTTATTCTGAGCTTCTGAGTTCTTGCCCTACAGAAAGACTGGCAGCGTTACTGCGCAGTCTCAGTGTTTGCTGTGCAGCTTCTGCGGAGCAGAGCAAGGGCTCCTGTTCACGGCGGAAGATTTGGAGGAGGGGTTTGGAAAAGTGGCTTCCTTTTGGAGCAGGAAACAGGTCTGCTTCCTTTGGGAGCCAAGAGCAAAGTGCCTTGGAAACCTTCTAGCAGCTCTGTGTCACTTTACAGAGGCTGAGGATGCCCGGTGCAGCTGTCTCCGGTGGAGCGACCAGCACTCGGGGGATGCAGGCTGCTCCTGCCCACGCCTTCCCCAGGTGAGTGCGTTTCCTCTGCAGCCCTCGACTGACCGAGCGGGCGGATTCCCAGCTCCTGATCAGGAGTGCGCCTTGCCGGGGCTTGGCGTTGCACGTTGAGTCTGGGAGGGGGCCTGACCTGAAGGGGCTGGTTTCTGGTTAACTTACGATGAGTCGGGGTTACACGTGTGTTCTCCTGGAGTGGCCGGGCAGCGTCACTGCGTTTCTCATGCCCAGCCTGCCCGTCACTCCCGTCAGAGAGAGCCAGCTGCACACAGGGAGGGCTTTAAGCTACGCCGTCTGGTGTTGGGGGGAGATTGCTAATTAAACCCATTCATGGCTGCATGGCCACGAGAAAAAGGGGTGCCATGCCTCACACGAGAGTCGTGAGGATTAGTGCTGGGAAGCTGCAGAGGGTAGGGGTCACCCTTCTTCAAGCCCGTGTCATCATTTACTGCCCAGGTTTCGCTTTACGGTGGTCAGCAGAGCAGTGGCCAAGGCTTTGTCCGCCTGGGCCAAGAAGGCTGCAGCAAAGTCCAGGCTCAGACAAGGTGTGGGAACAGGTCTCCGCTGCCCAGCTGAGGCCCTGCCCCGCGCTGGGTGACCACAGCTCCGTCAAAAGGCACTCCCCAGGGGGCTGCTCTGCTGAGTTTCCTCCTTTGCCAGGTGCAGAGGCGCATCGTGGCAAGCTGCTGCAGAGACGGAGGAAGCTTTCCCTTGCTGCACTGCCAAGTCAGGGGCCAGGCACAAGACAGAAAGACTTGGGCAAGAAGACATCTGAGAGGTGAGACCCTGGTGGGAAGGGATGAAAGGGATCCTGCACCCGTGGAGGAGAGACCTCCCCTCTGGACACTCCGGCTGCAGGGACGCGGCAAGGTCCCTGACACGTGCCGCATGGCTCTTATGTGCTTGTTTCCCCTGTTGTGGGCCCCTCCCTGGGGAAGGTGGCGGATGCTGAGTGCACCCCACGTCCCTGTGGTTCCCTCACGCAAGAGCTGAGGTGCAGACCTCCCCCGTCCATCTGAGGGGGCTCAGGAAAGGCTCCCCCCTGCCAGCAGAAATGGCCCCACCTCGCGTGCTGCTTCTGCCAGCCTGGGGAGCTTTGGTACCAGGCGAAAGTGGGAGAGCAAACTGCCCCGTGCTCATGCCGACTGCTCCTGGTGCCTCTTTGCAGTGCGCTCCCCCCGTGTCCAGGCAGCTCCCCCAGGATGAAGGAGGCAGGCAGGCAGGAGCCGGCTTCTCCAGCCAAACCCACCTCTACACTCCCATCCTCAGACGACTGCCAGAAAGCGCTGCAGGTGCGTGCCTTGCTGTAGCTGCCGTGCTGCTGGGGACTCGGCAGAAGCCTCTTTGTGCAGAGAGCCAGCCTGAAAGGACCCCTGGACGTGCGCTCCTTGTCGGCTGTCTGTCACCTCCTTCAGATCTTCCTTGCCCCCTGCATTGTCACAAAACACTTTCTCCTGGCCCAGGGGCTATGGGAGATGCCCAAGTCCTTTCTCGGCTGTTCACAGTGGAGGGCTTTGGTCGCAGCTGTGTTTGCCAGGAGCCTAGAATGACCCCAGAGCCCCCGATGTGTTAGGGGCAAAGCCCTGCCAACCGACCAGCTGAGGCAAGGGGCGGCAACACGGGTCAGACCCGAAGGACACCCGTTCCAGGCGCTGAGACTAATCCTGCCTTCTGCTGCCTTGCCGTCCCCTCCAGGAGGTCTGGCAGCTGCCTGCAGAGTGGGAGCAAGTGAGGCCCAAGTGGCAAGAGCAGCTCGAGCAAGCAAAGGCAGAGTGGGCGGCGTGGGGAGCCTGGTCTGCGGGGAAGGACTGACAGCAACCCCAGGTACGGGCAGCGATTGACACCGCTGAGAGCAGCAGCGACCCTCTCCTTCGGGGCACCCAGGGCGGCAGGTCTCCAGAGCGGGGGAGCAGGACAGACACCCAGCTGCAGGTCAGGGTTTTGCCTGCTCATGCACATGAGGGAGAGAGTGGCAGCAGGATGCAAGCGACAAAATCGGCCGTGATAAGAGGCACGCAGTGCTGGGTCTCCCGGCTGCCAGGTCCTGCTGCAGGCTGCTTTCAAGAGGTCCTCTGGGAAACAGCACCTGTGGTTGCCGTCTGCTTTGCTGAGAGCGTCTGCTCCTTGGCAGGCCCTCGGCACTGGAGGCACTTGGACTCCCCACCCTCCAGCCCAGCCCAGGAGAGAGGCGGTCGAGGAGAGGTGGAGAAAGGCTCCAACCCCTCTCCTAGCCGAGCAGAAGACAGCAGCAACCTCTAGGCCTGGGGGAAACCTGCATTAGGGAGGAAATGCCTTAAGAGGAAACTCCCCTTAAGCTTTGAGTGTTGTTCTGTAGAAGGAAGAGAGTTGCCTTATTGCCCCAGGATGGGGTAGGGGAGCCCGGAGGCAGCGGTGCCTGAGCCTGGGACAGGGTTCTCCAGCCTGGAGGCCAAAGCTGTTGGTGGGACTCTTCCCTCTGGCCTCCTGCCTGGTCCCTGCAGGGGGCAGGGGACCCGTGCTGGGGCAGCAAACACTGCTGTAAAGCCTAAAGGTGTCCCCAGGGGCTGCCCCCAGCTCTGCCTGGGAGCTGCTGCCGTCAGATTCACCCACTAGCAAGCAGTTCCTGGTGCAGGAGTGACAACTGCGTGGAGGAGAACAGGTCTGGGTGTCTAATACCAAGGTCTCCAACACCAGCTGAGCAGCGTTTGTTTTAATGGTTTGGGTTTTTTTTTCTCCCCAGGAGTTTCCATAGTACCCCAAAGCCATTTTCTGTCAGAAAAGGTGCAGGCACGTGCACGAGACACGGGTGTTTCTCTGTGTTGTAACTGGGAGCAAAGGCGGCTTTTCTTTTCGTTCCAGCTGGAAGGGGAGCACAGAGCGTCAGCCCCAGGGAGGCAGCCCTGCTCCCTCGTCCTGGCTGTGGGTGTGAGCCCGTGCACGCTCCACCTCTGGAGGAAAGGCACTGAAGAAGAGCAGCCTGGGAGGGAGCTCCCAGAGCCGGCTGGGGAGAGGGCTGGTCACCCCGCGGCCCATGGCGACTGCCGGGAGCAGCTCGGCGTGGCCAGTGGCCTCTGGGCACGGGCCTGCGGGCCTCCCCTGCGTTGCTGTAGGCGGGCACCGGAGCGTCCCCAGGCCTGGGCGCCCTGTGTGGGAGCCATGCGTGGGGACAAGGCCCCGGGTGGTGGCAGCCAGAGCTGCTGCACGCACACAGGACTGAGCTCTGCAGAGGCTGCTGGCACCGGGGGGATGTGGGAGGTGCGGGCTCGGGCCTGCTGGGGCCTCTGTGAGGGGCAAGCAGGGGCTGCCCCACGCCGGGCACAGCCGGGCACAGCCAGTCCCCGCCAGGCTCCACAGCATCGCCAGGGCTTTGTGATGCAGGCGGCGCAGCGTGCCCAGAGGTCATTGTGATGCGGGTCCCCACGGTGACCCCGCGGGTATTTAAGGAGCCAGAGCCCTGGGGTGCCCACTCCCAGGAGAGCCACTCCCTCAGGAGGCAGCATCTCCCCTGGGTGACCATGGCCGGTCGTCGGCAGGCGCCGCCGAAGATGCCCACGCATGAGGAGGCAAACGCCCCCCCCCAGCCCAACAGCAGGCTGCCGGGCCTGCAGAACCGGCGCCAGGTGAGGGACGGGGCAGGAGGGGGAGGCCGGTGGTGGGACGGGGCCACGCGGAGCTGCCTTAGTGCCAGGGCCGGGCTTGCCGCCACTGTGGGGGCCGCTGTGCCAAGGCAGCCGCCTCCAGTCCTTGACTTCTCCTCCTCCTGCCCGCAGATGGGCCACAGGCGGCCGCTGGCAGCGCCGCAGGACAGCCAGGGACAGGCTTCGTCCCCCCATGGGAACAGGCTGCGACGGCTCCCCTGCCCACAGAGCTCGCAGGCCGCTGGGAGCCGACGCGCACAGGTAGGGAGCCCGAGGGAGCCCGGGACAAACGTCTTCCCGAGTCCAGGCGCTGCCGACAGGCAGGCGGGAGCTGCAGGAGGGGACGGGAGGGCCCGGTCACATAGCAAGCTGAGCCCCCCAAGCCGTGCCTGCAGGCTGCCCAGGCATGCTGGGGATGCTCCCAGGAGTCACTGTGGGCCATGGCCGGAGCAGTGCGCTCCCCAGCCAGCTCTGGGAGCCGAGCGGCAACTCCCTGTGGGGCCGAGTGCTGCCCTGGGGGCTGGCAGGGGAGCCGGCACAGGGGCTCTTCCAGCTGGGACACGGGGGCACGGGCGAAGGGCCGCAGTCACGCAGCCTCTCTCCTCGCCTTCTCTTGCAGACGGACAGCCCGGCGTGCAGGGTGGCAATGCCCTCCATCAGGGTGAGGCGGGAGGAGACAGCCCGTCTGCCAGCAAGGCAGGCAGCAGCACCACAGAAGGTGCACGCAGCTCGGGCACCAGGAGCTGCCAGCACTTGCTGCAAGCTCCTGCCTCTGCCAGCAGCAGCCTCTGCAGCTTCTGCCCAGGGCAGGGGAAAGGCCAGCAGCACTGCAACCAGCAGACACCGACAGCTTGTCCCATCTACTCGGGGCATCCCTGGTGAGCAGGGGAAAGCCAGCAGTGCGCAGAGCAGGAGGCATGCCCCACACAGCCCTGCAGCCAATGCCGCAGCTGGGAAGGAGACAAAGAGGTGCCTTTTGAGGAAGGACCCGGACAAGGTTTGCACTGGGAGCCACCGACCCAGCCAGCAGACAGCGGCACAGTGGCATCGGGAACACAGGCTGGGTGCGGCGAAGATGGCAAGAACAGAGGAGGTCCGGGCGGCCCAGAGTGGCAAGGCCTCTGCAGGTCAGCACGTGCGTGACGCACGTAAAAGCACCGGTGCTGCTGGCAGACTTTCTGTGCCAGTTTCCCTGGGCAGGCGGGATGTGGCTTCAGGGCAGCAGGGACAAGTGGAAGAGCGCCACCCCAAAACACAGCTGTCTCTCATAAAGACCAAGTGCAAAGGCAAGTCGCTGCGGGAGCACCAAGAGGCTCTTAAGGAGCATGTGGCCATGCCGTCAGTGAAGACGGAGGATCAGATGGCCACCATCACCACAGCCAGCAGACACCAACAGCTTGACTCATCTACTCGGGGCATCCCTGGTGAGCAGGGGAAAGCCCCCAGTGGGCAGAGCAGGAGCCATGCCCCACGCAGCCCTGCAGCCAATGCCACAGCTGTCTCCCAGCCCACCCGCACCCGCTGCCTGCAGAACCAGCTGCAGCAGGAGATGGCACTGTCCACCCAACCCATCCTGCAGCGGTTCAAGCGCGAGCTGCCTGCCTCCCCCTGCACGGCCCAGCCCGAGGGCTCTCCTGGCCACCAGGGCCATCAGGGGACGCAGAGCTCCTGCTCCTCTGGCAGAAACAGGCCCCACACCTTGGCGGCCCTGCAGGAAAGACCAACAGAAAGCCACAGTGCTGGGCCACAAGCCACGTGCCAGGCTGTGAGAGGTGCTCAGCTCCGGGTGATGGAGCGGGAGGACTTGATGCTGCCTGGCAGCGCATACAGCCATCTCCTGGAGCAGAGCAGACGCCTGCAGCGTCTTCTGAAAGACCTGGAGAGGCAACAGAGTGCCCTTGAGATGGAGAGCCGCCTCCTGGGAAAGGACGGTTCTCCAAGAGCGTGCAAGGAGGCAGGGAGACTGCAGCAGAAGAATGCTCAACTAGCTGCCCTCACCTTGCGGCTGGGAGAGCGAGCCAGGCAGCTGCAGGTGACCATCCATCGCCTGGTCAATGCTCGCGGGCCACTGCCCATCCAGCGCTCCGCTGAGCAACTGTGCCCGCCATTGCTTCCTCAGCCCAGGGGTGGAGAAATGGGAGAGCCCAGCAGAGCTCTGCTGGCACGGGACAAGCGGCACGACTTGGCACAGAAGGCAGCTGAGGGGCTGGAGGCCCGAGCAGCCGCAGATGAAGAGGGATCCTCTGATGTGAGCACCCCCGGGCAAGCTTGTGAGGAGTTGCAGGTGCAGCTCGCCAAGGTGACAAATGAAAACACCCACCTGGCTGAAGAAAACGCTCGCCTGCGTGGGCAGATGGCTTTGACAGAACAGGTTCAGGCTGAAAATGCCAACCTGAAAGGGCAGCTAGCGCGACTGGCAGAGGAGCGAGACTCTGCCATCCAAGCAACCATCTGTCTTTTTACCCAACTGGAAGCGGCCAAGCGCGAGCTGACAGCCATGAGGGACAGGGCAGAAAGGAGTCAACAGCTGGAGAGGGAACATGAGGAGACAAAGCTGGCCCACAGGGAGCACAGAGAACCCCTGCGAGCGTTTCCAGCCCCGCTGAAGGAACTGAGTGATCGGTTTGAGAAGCTAAAGAAATGCTGCCAGCAGCTGTTTCAGGAACTGGAATGGCTGGGAGGAGAAAGATCCAACAGCACCGTTTCCGAGCCGCAGCAGGCTAACCTGGGAGCAGACAAGGAGTCCGTCCTGCTGGAGGCTATGAGAAAACAACCGGCAGAGCTTCGAGCATTCATCGCTCGTTACAGCTATGATCCTTTCGACGGTCCCAACGAGCGGCCTGAGCTGGAGCTTCCGCTAGTTGCTGGACAATACGTTTACATCTTTGGAGACGCGGATGGAGACGGTTGGTACGTGGGAGAGCTGACCGACGGCACAAGGGGATTGATCCCCTCTAATCTCGTTGAGGAAGTTCCAGGTGACGGGCGACCTGATGACACCACAGTCTCCCCAGAGACAAGTGATTGGTGGCAGGGCATAGATGACGTCTGTCCTGTCTTCTCATAGAGCTTCTCATTAAACCTCTTTTAATGACCTCTCTGTGTAATCTCACTCCCTGTCCTGTTTGTCTGTGAGCTGAAGGGACTCTGTGCCTGCTATGGGGGACGTGGCGGGGGTGGACTGAGTGCCAGCTACTGGAGTCAAGGCCAGGCCGTAGGCAGCTCTGGCTTGTGGTGCCAGCTACTGGTGTGCGTCCCAGTGCAGCCAGTGGAGTGAGGGGGGGTCCGAGTGCAGCTACTGGAGCCAGTGGGGATCTCAGCCATCAGGCACTAGGGGTGCGTCCTGAGAAACCACAGGGTATTTGCGCTACAGTAGCATGTGCAGTAAAGAAAACTGGTCTTGCAGTTTGATCCAACGCTGCATCTGCAAACAAAACGAGGCGGAGGCATGAGGAACATGGATGGAAACCTCACCTGCCACACCAAAGTTACGCCACGGAAACTCTTCCCTTTTTGTCACCTGCCTCGGGTTTGGTAAATCTTTTGCCGAGTCTGAAGCAAAGGCCCATTGCCTCTTCTTCCTGTTTCTAACGGCTAACGTCTGGGTTTCACAGGCTGCTTTGTTGTGCGGCACCGCTTACACCCCAGAGTTGCCTTCATAAATGCATCCTTGTACTAGGAAAGGAAAATCGCCTGTCATGCCAGTCATACCACTGTACTACCCTACCCGCAGGGCAACAGACCGCCCTGCTTGTAAGAGGATTTAATACAGGAAATAATCCTCAAGTATCTGGCTGTTTTAACAGTTTAATCACGTGCTTGCAGTCTGACTGCTGACACAATCTAACAAGAAAAAATATTAAGGGGGCTAAATCTGTGTTTCAAAAAAAGTGGGGTTTCTCTTTCCCTTCCTGAGAAAACTTGCTCCCTCTACGTTTCTGCCCTGTCATTTCATCTAGCAGCTTCGAAGAAGGGTTTCCCGGCCAGCTATTTTGATGTCATGGCGAGCTCTGAGATGTTTGAGTTTGTTCCTTTCACGCCCCCAGAACTTGGAGTCCTGTGGCTACAACAGCATCTCTGCTGCTGTACAAAAGCAGGGCCCTTGCCAGGTCCTCACGATAACGCACTTGATGGGCAAGGTGAACACGTTATTTTACACAGCTTCAGAAATCTCACTGCATTGTTGCCTGCGAAAAGCCACTTTCCTTTTGGCATTTGAGACACCTTTGAACACTGACCATAGAGCCCTGTGGCAACCTCTAGGCCTGGGGGAAACCTGCATTAGGGAGGAAATGCCTTAAGAGGAAACTCCCCTTAAGCTTTGAGTGTTGTTCTGTAGAAGGAAGAGAGTTGCCTTATTGCCCCAGGACGGGGTAGGGGAGCCCGGAGGCAGCGGTGCCTGAGCCTGGGACAGGGTTCTCCAGCCTGGAGGCCAAAGCTGTTGGTGGGACTCTTCCCTCCGGCCTCCTGCCTGGTCCCTGCAGGGGGCAGGGGACCCGTGCTGGGGCAGCAAACACTGCTGTAAAGCCTAAAGGTGTCCCCAGGGGCTGCCCCCAGCTCTGCCTGGGAGCTGCTGCCGTCAGATTCACCCACTAGCAAGCAGTTCCTGGTGCAGGAGTGACAGCTGCGTGGAGGAGAACAGGTCTGGGTGTCTAATACCAAGGTCTCCAACACCAGCTGAGCAGCGTTTGTTTTAATGGTTTGGGTTTTTTTTTCTCTCCAGGAGTTTCCATAGTACCCCAAAGCCATTTTCTGTCAGAAAAGGTGCAGGCACGTGCACGAGACACGGGTGTTTCTCTGTGTTGTAACTGGGAGCAAAGGCGGCTTTTCTTTTCGTTCCAGCTGGAAGGGGAGCACAGAGCGTCAGCCCCAGGGAGGCAGCCCTGCTCCCTCGTCCTGGCTGTGGGTGTGAGCCCGTGCACGCTCCACCTCTGGAGGAAAGGCACTGAAGAAGAGCAGCCTGGGAGGGACCTCCCAGAGCCGGCTGGGGAGAGGGCTGGTCACCCCGCGGCCCATGGCGACTGCCGGGAGCAGCTCGGCGTGGCCAGTGGCCTCTGGGCACGGGCCTGCGGGCCTCCCCTGCGTTGCTGTAGGCGGGCACCGGAGCGTCCCCAGGCCTGGGCGCCCTGTGTGGGAGCCATGCGTGGGGACAAGGCCCCGGGCGGTGGCAGCCAGAGCTGCTGCACGCACACAGGACTGAGCTCTGCAGAGGCTGCTGGCACCGGGGGGATGTGGGAGGTGCGGGCTCGGGCCTGCTGGGGCCTCTGTGAGGGGCAAGCAGGGGCTGCCCCACGCCGGGCACAGCCGGGCACAGCCAGTCCCCGCCAGGCTCCACAGCATCGCCAGGGCTTTGTGATGCAGGCGGCGCAGCGTGCCCAGAGGTCATTGTGATGCGGGTCCCCACGGTGACCCCGCGGGTATTTAAGGAGCCAGAGCCCTGGGGTGCCCACTCCCAGGAGAGCCACTCCCTCAGGAGGCAGCATCTCCCCTGGGTGACCATGGCCGGTCGTCGGCAGGCGCCGCCGAAGATGCCCACGCATGAGGAGGCAAACGCCCCCCCCCAGCCCAACAGCAGGCTGCCGGGCCTGCAGAACCGGTGCCAGGTGAGGGACGGGGCAGGAGGGGGAGGCCGGTGGTGGGACAGGGCCACGCGGAGCTGCCTTAGTGCCAGGGCCGGGCTTGCCGCCACTGTGGGGGCCGCTGTGCCAAGGCAGCCGCCTCCAGTCCTTGACTTCTCCTCCTCCTGCCCGCAGATGGGCCACAGGCGGCCGCTGGCAGCGCCGCAGGACAGCCAGGGACAGGCTTCATCCCCCCATGGGAACAGGCTGCGACGACTCCCCTGCCCACAGAGCTCGCAGGCCGCTGGGAGCCGACGCGCACAGGTAGGGAGCCCGAGGGAGCCCGGGACAAACGTCTTCCCGAGTCCAGGCGCTGCCGACAGGCAGGCGGGAGCTGCAGGAGGGGACGGGAGGGCCCGGTCACCTAGCAAGCTGAGCCCCCCAAGCCGTGCCTGCAGGCTGCCCGGGCATGCTGGGGATGCTCCCAGGAGTCACTGTGGGCCATGGCCGGAGCAGTGCGCTCCCCAGCCAGCTCTGGGAGCCGAGCGGCAACTCCCTGTGGGGCCGAGTGCTGCCCTGGGGGCTGGCAGGGGAGCCGGCACAGGGGCTCTTCCAGCTGGGACACGGGGGCACGGGCGAAGGGCCACAGTCACGCAGCCTCTCTCCTCGCCTTCTCTTGCAGACGGACAGCCCGGCGTGCAGGGTGGCAATGCCCTCCATCAGGGTGAGGCGGGAGGAGACAGCCCGTCTGCCAGCAAGGCAGGCAGCAGCACCACAGAAGGTGCACGCAGCTCGGGCACCAGGAGCTGCCAGCACTTGCTGCAAGCTCCTGCCTCTGCCAGCAGCAGCCTCTGCAGCTTCTGCCCAGGGCAGGGGAAAGGCCAGCAGCACTGCAACCAGCAGACACCGACAGCTTGTCCCATCTACTCGGGGCATCCCTGGTGAGCAGGGGAAAGCCAGCAGTGCGCAGAGCAGGAGGCATGCCCCACACAGCCCTGCAGCCAATGCCGCAGCTGGGAAGGAGACAAAGAGGTGCCTTTTGAGGAAGGACCCGGACAAGGTTTGCACTGGGAGCCACCGACCCAGCCAGCAGACAGCGGCACAGTGGCATCGGGAACACAGGCTGGGTGCGGCGAAGATGGCAAGAACAGAGGAGGTCCGGGCAGCCCAGAGTGGCAAGGCCTCTGCAGGTCAGCACGTGCGTGACGCACGTAAAAGCACCGGTGCTGCTGGCAGACTTTCTGTGCCAGTTTCCCTGGGCAGGCGGGATGTGGCTTCAGGGCAGCAGGGACAAGTGGAAGAGCGCCACCCCAAAACACAGCTGTCTCTCATAAAGACCAAGTGCAAAGGCAAGTCGCTGCGGGAGCACCAAGAGGCTCTTAAGGAGCATGTGGCCATGCCGTCAGTGAAGACGGAGGATCAGATGGCCACCATCACCACAGCCAGCAGACACCAACAGCTTGACTCATCTACTCGGGGCATCCCTGGTGAGCAGGGGAAAGCCCCCAGTGGGCAGAGCAGGAGCCATGCCCCACGCAGCCCTGCAGCCAATGCCACAGCTGTCTCCCAGCCCACCCGCACCCGCTGCCTCCAGAACCAGCTGCAGCAGGAGATGGCACTGTCCACCCAACCCATCCTGCAGCGGTTCAAGCGCGAGCTGCCTGCCTCCCCCTGCACGGCCCAGCCCGAGGGCTCTCCTGGCCACCAGGGCCATCAGGGGACGCAGAGCTCCTGCTCCTCTGGCAGAAACAGGCCCCACACCTTGGCGGCCCTGCAGGAAAGACCAACAGAAAGCCACAGTGCTGGGCCACAAGCCACGTGCCAGGCTGTGAGAGGTGCTCAGCTCCGGGTGATGGAGCGGGAGGACTTGATGCTGCCTGGCAGCGCATACAGCCATCTCCTGGAGCAGAGCAGACGCCTGCAGCGTCTTCTGAAAGACCTGGAGAGGCAACAGAGTGCCCTTGAGATGGAGAGCCGCCTCCTGGGAAAGGACGGTTCTCCAAGAGCGTGCAAGGAGGCAGGGAGACTGCAGCAGAAGAATGCTCAACTAGCTGCCCTCACCTTGCGGCTGGGAGAGTGAGCCAGGCAGCTGCAGGTGACCATCCATCGCCTGGTCAATGCTCGCGGGCCACTGCCCATCCAGCGCTCCGCTGAGCAACTGTGCCCGCCATTGCTTCCTCAGCCCAGGGGTGGAGAAATGGGAGAGCCCAGCAGAGCTCTGCTGGCACGGGACAAGCGGCACGACTTGGCACAGAAGGCAGCTGAGGGGCTGGAGGCCCGAGCAGCCGCAGATGAAGAGGGATCCTCTGATGTGAGCACCCCCGGGCAAGCTTGTGAGGAGTTGCAGGTGCAGCTCGCCAAGGTGACAAATGAAAACACCCACCTGGCTGAAGAAAACGCTCGCCTGCGTGGGCAGATGGCTTTGACAGAACAGGTTCAGGCTGAAAATGCCAACCTGAAAGGGCAGCTAGCGCGACTGGCAGAGGAGCGAGACTCTGCCATCCAAGCAACCATCTGTCTTTTTACCCAACTGGAAGCGGCCAAGCGCGAGCTGACAGCCATGAGGGACAGGGCAGAAAGGAGTCAACAGCTGGAGAGGGAACATGAGGAGACAAAGCTGGCCCACAGGGAGCACAGAGAACCCCTGCGAGCGTTTCCAGCCCCGCTGAAGGAACTGAGTGATCGGTTTGAGAAGCTAAAGAAATGCTGCCAGCAGCTGTTTCAGGAACTGGAATGGCTGGGAGGAGAAAGATCCAACAGCACCGTTTCCGAGCCGCAGCAGGCTAACCTGGGAGCAGACAAGGAGTCCGTCCTGCTGGAGGCTATGAGAAAACAACCGGCAGAGCTTCGAGCATTCATCGCTCGTTACAGCTATGATCCTTTCGATGGTCCCAACGAGCGGCCTGAGCTGGAGCTTCCGCTAGTTGCTGGACAATACGTTTACATCTTTGGAGACGCGGATGGAGACGGTTGGTACGTGGGAGAGCTGACCGACGGCACAAGGGGATTGATCCCCTCTAATCTCGTTGAGGAAGTTCCAGGTGACGGGCGACCTGATGACACCACAGTCTCCCCAGAGACAAGTGATTGGTGGCAGGGCATAGATGACGTCTGTCCTGTCTTCTCATAGAGCTTCTCATTAAACCTCTTTTAATGACCTCTCTGTGTAATCTCACTCCCTGTCCTGTTTGTCTGTGAGCTGAAGGGACTCTGTGCCTGCTATGGGGGACGTGGCGGGGGTGGACTGAGTGCCAGCTACTGGAGTCAAGGCCAGGCCGTAGGCAGCTCTGGCTTGTGGTGCCAGCTACTGGTGTGCGTCCCAGTGCAGCCAGTGGAGTGAGGGGGGGTCCGAGTGCAGCTACTGGAGCCAGTGGGGATCTCAGCCATCAGGCACTAGGGGTGCGTCCTGAGAAACCACAGGGTATTTGCGCTACAGTAGCATGTGCAGTAAAGAAAACTGGTCTTGCAGTTTGATCCAACGCTGCATCTGCAAACAAAACGAGGCGGAGGCATGAGGAACATGGATGGAAACCTCACCTGCCACACCAAAGTTACGCCACGGAAACTCTTCCCTTTTTGTCACCTGCCTCGGGTTTGGTAAATCTTTTGCCGAGTCTGAAGCAAAGGCCCATTGCCTCTTCTTCCTGTTTCTAACGGCTAACGTCTGGGTTTCACAGGCTGCTTTGTTGTGCGGCACCGCTTACACCCCAGAGTTGCCTTCATAAATGCATCCTTGTACTAGGAAAGGAAAATCGCCTGTCATGCCAGTCATACCACTGTACTACCCTACCCGCAGGGCAACAGACCGCCCTGCTTGTAAGAGGATTTAATACAGGAAATAATCCTCAAGTATCTGGCTGTTTTAACAGTTTAATCACGTGCTTGCAGTCTGACTGCTGACACAATCTAACAAGAAAAAATATTAAGGGGGCTAAATCTGTGTTTCAAAAAAAGTGGGGTTTCTCTTTCCCTTCCTGAGAAAACTTGCTCCCTCTACGTTTCTGCCCTGTCATTTCATCTAGCAGCTTCGAAGAAGGGTTTCCCGGCCAGCTATTTTGATGTCATGGCGAGCTCTGAGATGTTTGAGTTTGTTCCTTTCACGCCCCCAGAACTTGGAGTCCTGTGGCTACAACAGCATCTCTGCTGCTGTACAAAAGCAGGGCCCTTGCCAGGTCCTCACGATAACGCACTTGATGGGCAAGGTGAACACGTTATTTTACACAGCTTCAGAAATCTCACTGCATTGTTGCCTGCGAAAAGCCACTTTCCTTTTGGCATTTGAGACACCTTTGAACACTGACCATAGAGCCCTGTGGCAACCTCTAGGCCTGGGGGAAACCTGCATTAGGGAGGAAATGCCTTAAGAGGAAACTCCCCTTAAGCTTTGAGTGTTGTTCTGTAGAAGGAAGAGAGTTGCCTTATTGCCCCAGGACGGGGTAGGGGAGCCCGGAGGCAGCGGTGCCTGAGCCTGGGACAGGGTTCTCCAGCCTGGAGGCCAAAGCTGTTGGTGGGACTCTTCCCTCCGGCCTCCTGCCTGGTCCCTGCAGGGGGCAGGGGACCCGTGCTGGGGCAGCAAACACTGCTGTAAAGCCTAAAGGTGTCCCCAGGGGCTGCCCCCAGCTCTGCCTGGGAGCTGCTGCCGTCAGATTCACCCACTAGCAAGCAGTTCCTGGTGCAGGAGTGACAGCTGCGTGGAGGAGAACAGGTCTGGGTGTCTAATACCAAGGTCTCCAACACCAGCTGAGCAGCGTTTGTTTTAATGGTTTGGGTTTTTTTTTTCTCCCCAGGAGTTTCCATAGTACCCCAAAGCCATTTTCTGTCAGAAAAGGTGCAGGCACGTGCACGAGACACGGGTGTTTCTCTGTGTTGTAACTGGGAGCAAAGGCGGCTTTCCTTTTCGTTCCAGCTGGAAGGGGAGCACAGAGCGTCAGCCCCAGGGAGGCAGCCCTGCTCCCTCGTCCTGGCTGTGGGTGTGAGCCCGTGCACGCTCCACCTCTGGAGGAAAGGCACTGAAGAAGAGCAGCCTGGGAGGGACCTCCCAGAGCCGGCTGGGGAGAGGGCTGGTCACCCCGCGGCCCATGGCGACTGCCGGGAGCAGCTCGGCGTGGCCAGTGGCCTCTGGGCACGGGCCTGCGGGCCTCCCCTGCGTTGCTGTAGGCGGGCACCGGAGCGTCCCCAGGCCTGGGCGCCCTGTGTGGGAGCCATGCGTGGGGACAAGGCCCCGGGCGGTGGCAGCCAGAGCTGCTGCACGCACACAGGACTGAGCTCTGCAGAGGCTGCTGGCACCGGGGGGATGTGGGAGGTGCGGGCTCGGGCCTGCTGGGGCCTCTGTGAGGGGCAAGCAGGGGCTGCCCCACGCCGGGCACAGCCGGGCACAGCCAGTCCCCGCCAGGCTCCACAGCATCGCCAGGGCTTTGTGATGCAGGCGGCGCAGCGTGCCCAGAGGTCATTGTGATGCGGGTTCCCACGGTGACCCCGCGGGTATTTAAGGAGCCAGAGCCCTGGGGTGCCCACTCCCAGGAGAGCCACTCCCTCAGGAGGCAGCATCTCCCCTGGGTGACCATGGCCGGTCGTCGGCAGGCGCCGCCGAAGATGCCCACGCATGAGGAGGCAAACGCCCCCCCCCAGCCCAACAGCAGGCTGCCGGGCCTGCAGAACCGGTGCCAGGTGAGGGACGGGGCAGGAGGGGGAGGCCGGTGGTGGGACGGGGCCACGCGGAGCTGCCTTAGTGCCAGGGCCGGGCTTGCCGCCACTGTGGGGGCCGCTGTGCCAAGGCAGCCGCCTCCAGTCCTTGACTTCTCCTCCTCCTGCCCGCAGATGGGCCACAGGCGGCCGCTGGCAGCGCCGCAGGACAGCCAGGGACAGGCTTCGTCCCCCCATGGGAACAGGCTGCGACGGCTCCCCTGCCCACAGAGCTCGCAGGCCGCTGGGAGCCGACGCGCACAGGTAGGGAGCCCGAGGGAGCCCGGGACAAACGTCTTCCCGAGTCCAGGCGCTGCCGACAGGCAGGCGGGAGCTGCAGGAGGGGACGGGAGGGCCCGGTCACCTAGCAAGCTGAGCCCCCCAAGCCGTGCCTGCAGGCTGCCCGGGCATGCTGGGGATGCTCCCAGGAGTCACTGTGGGCCATGGCCGGAGCAGTGCGCTCCCCAGCCAGCTCTGGGAGCCGAGCGGCAACTCCCTGTGGGGCCGAGTGCTGCCCTGGGGGCTGGCAGGGGAGCCGGCACAGGGGCTCTTCCAGCTGGGACACGGGGGCACGGGCGAAGGGCCGCAGTCACGCAGCCTCTCTCCTCGCCTTCTCTTGCAGACGGACAGCCCGGCGTGCAGGGTGGCAATGCCCTCCATCAGGGTGAGGCGGGAGGAGACAGCCCGTCTGCCAGCAAGGCAGGCAGCAGCACCACAGAAGGTGCACGCAGCTCGGGCACCAGGAGCTGCCAGCACTTGCTGCAAGCTCCTGCCTCTGCCAGCAGCAGCCTCTGCAGCTTCTGCCCAGGGCAGGGGAAAGGCCAGCAGCACTGCAACCAGCAGACACCGACAGCTTGTCCCATCTACTCGGGGCATCCCTGGTGAGCAGGGGAAAGCCAGCAGTGCGCAGAGCAGGAGGCATGCCCCACACAGCCCTGCAGCCAATGCCGCAGCTGGGAAGGAGACAAAGAGGTGCCTTTTGAGGAAGGACCCGGACAAGGTTTGCACTGGGAGCCACCGACCCAGCCAGCAGACAGCGGCACAGTGGCATCGGGAACACAGGCTGGGTGCGGCGAAGATGGCAAGAACAGAGGAGGTCCGGGCGGCCCAGAGTGGCAAGGCCTCTGCAGGTCAGCACGTGCGTGACGCACGTAAAAGCACCGGTGCTGCTGGCAGACTTTCTGTGCCAGTTTCCCTGGGCAGGCGGGATGTGGCTTCAGGGCAGCAGGGACAAGTGGAAGAGCGCCACCCCAAAACACAGCTGTCTCTCATAAAGACCAAGTGCAAAGGCAAGTCGCTGCGGGAGCACCAAGAGGCTCTTAAGGAGCATGTGGCCATGCCGTCAGTGAAGACGGAGGATCAGATGGCCACCATCACCACAGCCAGCAGACACCAACAGCTTGACTCATCTACTCGGGGCATCCCTGGTGAGCAGGGGAAAGCCCCCAGTGGGCAGAGCAGGAGCCATGCCCCACGCAGCCCTGCAGCCAATGCCACAGCTGTCTCCCAGCCCACCCGCACCCGCTGCCTGCAGAACCAGCTGCAGCAGGAGATGGCACTGTCCACCCAACCCATCCTGCAGCGGTTCAAGCGCGAGCTGCCTGCCTCCCCCTGCACGGCCCAGCCCGAGGGCTCTCCTGGCCACCAGGGCCATCAGGGGACGCAGAGCTCCTGCTCCTCTGGCAGAAACAGGCCCCACACCTTGGCGGCCCTGCAGGAAAGACCAACAGAAAGCCACAGTGCTGGGCCACAAGCCACGTGCCAGGCTGTGAGAGGTGCTCAGCTCCGGGTGATGGAGCGGGAGGACTTGATGCTGCCTGGCAGCGCATACAGCCATCTCCTGGAGCAGAGCAGACGCCTGCAGCGTCTTCTGAAAGACCTGGAGAGGCAACAGAGTGCCCTTGAGATGGAGAGCCGCCTCCTGGGAAAGGACGGTTCTCCAAGAGCGTGCAAGGAGGCAGGGAGACTGCAGCAGAAGAATGCTCAACTAGCTGCCCTCACCTTGCGGCTGGGAGAGCGAGCCAGGCAGCTGCAGGTGACCATCCATCGCCTGGTCAATGCTCGCGGGCCACTGCCCATCCAGCGCTCCGCTGAGCAACTGTGCCCGCCATTGCTTCCTCAGCCCAGGGGTGGAGAAATGGGAGAGCCCAGCAGAGCTCTGCTGGCACGGGACAAGCGGCACGACTTGGCACAGAAGGCAGCTGAGGGGCTGGAGGCCCGAGCAGCCGCAGATGAAGAGGGATCCTCTGATGTGAGCACCCCCGGGCAAGCTTGTGAGGAGTTGCAGGTGCAGCTCGCCAAGGTGACAAATGAAAACACCCACCTGGCTGAAGAAAACGCTCGCCTGCGTGGGCAGATGGCTTTGACAGAACAGGTTCAGGCTGAAAATGCCAACCTGAAAGGGCAGCTAGCGCGACTGGCAGAGGAGCGAGACTCTGCCATCCAAGCAACCATCTGTCTTTTTACCCAACTGGAAGCGGCCAAGCGCGAGCTGACAGCCATGAGGGACAGGGCAGAAAGGAGTCAACAGCTGGAGAGGGAACATGAGGAGACAAAGCTGGCCCACAGGGAGCACAGAGAACCCCTGCGAGCGTTTCCAGCCCCGCTGAAGGAACTGAGTGATCGGTTTGAGAAGCTAAAGAAATGCTGCCAGCAGCTGTTTCAGGAACTGGAATGGCTGGGAGGAGAAAGATCCAACAGCACCGTTTCCGAGCCGCAGCAGGCTAACCTGGGAGCAGACAAGGAGTCCGTCCTGCTGGAGGCTATGAGAAAACAACCGGCAGAGCTTCGAGCATTCATCGCTCGTTACAGCTATGATCCTTTCGATGGTCCCAACGAGCGGCCTGAGCTGGAGCTTCCGCTAGTTGCTGGACAATACGTTTACATCTTTGGAGACGCGGATGGAGACGGTTGGTACGTGGGAGAGCTGACCGACGGCACAAGGGGATTGATCCCCTCTAATCTCGTTGAGGAAGTTCCAGGTGACGGGCGACCTGATGACACCACAGTCTCCCCAGAGACAAGTGATTGGTGGCAGGGCATAGATGACGTCTGTCCTGTCTTCTCATAGAGCTTCTCATTAAACCTCTTTTAATGACCTCTCTGTGTAATCTCACTCCCTGTCCTGTTTGTCTGTGAGCTGAAGGGACTCTGTGCCTGCTATGGGGGACGTGGCGGGGGTGGACTGAGTGCCAGCTACTGGAGTCAAGGCCAGGCCGTAGGCAACTCTGGCTTGTGGTGCCAGCTACTGGTGTGCGTCCCAGTGCAGCCAGTGGAGTGAGGGGGGGTCCGAGTGCAGCTACTGGAGCCAGTGGGGATCTCAGCCATCAGGCACTAGGGGTGCGTCCTGAGAAACCACAGGGTATTTGCGCTACAGTAGCATGTGCAGTAAAGAAAACTGGTCTTGCAGTTTGATCCAACGCTGCATCTGCAAACAAAACGAGGCGGAGGCATGAGGAACATGGATGGAAACCTCACCTGCCACACCAAAGTTACGCCACGGAAACTCTTCCCTTTTTGTCACCTGCCTCGGGTTTGGTAAATCTTTTGCCGAGTCTGAAGCAAAGGCCCATTGCCTCTTCTTCCTGTTTCTAACGGCTAACGTCTGGGTTTCACAGGCTGCTTTGTTGTGCGGCACCGCTTACACCCCAGAGTTGCCTTCATAAATGCATCCTTGTACTAGGAAAGGAAAATCGCCTGTCATGCCAGTCATACCACTGTACTACCCTACCCGCAGGGCAACAGACCGCCCTGCTTGTAAGAGGATTTAATACAGGAAATAATCCTCAAGTATCTGGCTGTTTTAACAGTTTAATCACGTGCTTGCAGTCTGACTGCTGACACAATCTAACAAGAAAAAATATTAAGGGGGCTAAATCTGTGTTTCAAAAAAAGTGGGGTTTCTCTTTCCCTTCCTGAGAAAACTTGCTCCCTCTACGTTTCTGCCCTGTCATTTCATCTAGCAGCTTCGAAGAAGGGTTTCCCGGCCAGCTATTTTGATGTCATGGCGAGCTCTGAGATGTTTGAGTTTGTTCCTTTCACGCCCCCAGAACTTGGAGTCCTGTGGCTACAACAGCATCTCTGCTGCTGTACAAAAGCAGGGCCCTTGCCAGGTCCTCACGATAACGCACTTGATGGGCAAGGTGAACACGTTATTTTACACAGCTTCAGAAATCTCACTGCATTGTTGCCTGCGAAAAGCCACTTTCCTTTTGGCATTTGAGACACCTTTGAACACTGACCATAGAGCCCTGTGGCAACCTCTAGGCCTGGGGGAAACCTGCATTAGGGAGGAAATGCCTTAAGAGGAAACTCCCCTTAAGCTTTGAGTGTTGTTCTGTAGAAGGAAGAGAGTTGCCTTATTGCCCCAGGACGGGGTAGGGGAGCCCGGAGGCAGCGGTGCCTGAGCCTGGGACAGGGTTCTCCAGCCTGGAGGCCAAAGCTGTTGGTGGGACTCTTCCCTCCGGCCTCCTGCCTGGTCCCTGCAGGGGGCAGGGGACCCGTGCTGGGGCAGCAAACACTGCTGTAAAGCCTAAAGGTGTCCCCAGGGGCTGCCCCCAGCTCTGCCTGGGAGCTGCTGCCGTCAGATTCACCCACTAGCAAGCAGTTCCTGGTGCAGGAGTGACAGCTGCGTGGAGGAGAACAGGTCTGGGTGTCTAATACCAAGGTCTCCAACACCAGCTGAGCAGCGTTTGTTTTAATGGTTTGGGTTTTTTTTTCTCCCCAGGAGTTTCCATAGTACCCCAAAGCCATTTTCTGTCAGAAAAGGTGCAGGCACGTGCACGAGACACGGGTGTTTCTCTGTGTTGTAACTGGGAGCAAAGGCGGCTTTTCTTTTCGTTCCAGCTGGAAGGGGAGCACAGAGCGTCAGCCCCAGGGAGGCAGCCCTGCTCCCTCGTCCTGGCTGTGGGTGTGAGCCCGTGCACGCTCCACCTCTGGAGGAAAGGCACTGAAGAAGAGCAGCCTGGGAGGGACCTCCCAGAGCCGGCTGGGGAGAGGGCTGGTCACCCCGCGGCCCATGGCGACTGCCGGGAGCAGCTCGGCGTGGCCAGTGGCCTCTGGGCACGGGCCTGCGGGCCTCCCCTGCGTTGCTGTAGGCGGGCACCGGAGCGTCCCCAGGCCTGGGCGCCCTGTGTGGGAGCCATGCGTGGGGACAAGGCCCCGGGCGGTGGCAGCCAGAGCTGCTGCACGCACACAGGACTGAGCTCTGCAGAGGCTGCTGGCACCGGGGGGATGTGGGAGGTGCGGGCTCGGGCCTGCTGGGGCCTCTGTGAGGGGCAAGCAGGGGCTGCCCCACGCCGGGCACAGCCGGGCACAGCCAGTCCCCGCCAGGCTCCACAGCATCGCCAGGGCTTTGTGATGCAGGCGGCGCAGCGTGCCCAGAGGTCATTGTGATGCGGGTCCCCACGGTGACCCCGCGGGTATTTAAGGAGCCAGAGCCCTGGGGTGCCCACTCCCAGGAGAGCCACTCCCTCAGGAGGCAGCATCTCCCTTGGGTGACCATGGCCGGTCGTCGGCAGGCGCCGCCGAAGATGCCCACGCATGAGGAGGCAAACGCCCCCCCCCAGCCCAACAGCAGGCTGCCGGGCCTGCAGAACCGGTGCCAGGTGAGGGACGGGGCAGGAGGGGGAGGCCGGTGGTGGGACAGGGCCACGCGGAGCTGCCTTAGTGCCAGGGCCGGGCTTGCCGCCACTGTGGGGGCCGCTGTGCCAAGGCAGCCGCCTCCAGTCCTTGACTTCTCCTCCTCCTGCCCGCAGATGGGCCACAGGCGGCCGCTGGCAGCGCCGCAGGACAGCCAGGGACAGGCTTCATCCCCCCATGGGAACAGGCTGCGACGGCTCCCCTGCCCACAGAGCTCGCAGGCCGCTGGGAGCCGACGCGCACAGGTAGGGAGCCCGAGGGAGCCCGGGACAAACGTCTTCCCGAGTCCAGGCGCTGCCGACAGGCAGGCGGGAGCTGCAGGAGGGGACGGGAGGGCCCGGTCACCTAGCAAGCTGAGCCCCCCAAGCCGTGCCTGCAGGCTGCCCGGGCATGCTGGGGATGCTCCCAGGAGTCACTGTGGGCCATGGCCGGAGCAGTGCGCTCCCCAGCCAGCTCTGGGAGCCGAGCGGCAACTCCCTGTGGGGCCGAGTGCTGCCCTGGGGGCTGGCAGGGGAGCCGGCACAGGGGCTCTTCCAGCTGGGACACGGGGGCACGGGCGAAGGGCCACAGTCACGCAGCCTCTCTCCTCGCCTTCTCTTGCAGACGGACAGCCCGGCGTGCAGGGTGGCAATGCCCTCCATCAGGGTGAGGCGGGAGGAGACAGCCCGTCTGCCAGCAAGGCAGGCAGCAGCACCACAGAAGGTGCACGCAGCTCGGGCACCAGGAGCTGCCAGCACTTGCTGCAAGCTCCTGCCTCTGCCAGCAGCAGCCTCTGCAGCTTCTGCCCAGGGCAGGGGAAAGGCCAGCAGCACTGCAACCAGCAGACACCGACAGCTTGTCCCATCTACTCGGGGCATCCCTGGTGAGCAGGGGAAAGCCAGCAGTGCGCAGAGCAGGAGGCATGCCCCACACAGCCCTGCAGCCAATGCCGCAGCTGGGAAGGAGACAAAGAGGTGCCTTTTGAGGAAGGACCCGGACAAGGTTTGCACTGGGAGCCACCGACCCAGCCAGCAGACAGCGGCACAGTGGCATCGGGAACACAGGCTGGGTGCGGCGAAGATGGCAAGAACAGAGGAGGTCCGGGCAGCCCAGAGTGGCAAGGCCTCTGCAGGTCAGCACGTGCGTGACGCACGTAAAAGCACCGGTGCTGCTGGCAGACTTTCTGTGCCAGTTTCCCTGGGCAGGCGGGATGTGGCTTCAGGGCAGCAGGGACAAGTGGAAGAGCGCCACCCCAAAACACAGCTGTCTCTCATAAAGACCAAGTGCAAAGGCAAGTCGCTGCGGGAGCACCAAGAGGCTCTTAAGGAGCATGTGGCCATGCCGTCAGTGAAGACGGAGGATCAGATGGCCACCATCACCACAGCCAGCAGACACCAACAGCTTGACTCATCTACTCGGGGCATCCCTGGTGAGCAGGGGAAAGCCCCCAGTGGGCAGAGCAGGAGCCATGCCCCACGCAGCCCTGCAGCCAATGCCACAGCTGTCTCCCAGCCCACCCGCACCCGCTGCCTCCAGAACCAGCTGCAGCAGGAGATGGCACTGTCCACCCAACCCATCCTGCAGCGGTTCAAGCGCGAGCTGCCTGCCTCCCCCTGCACGGCCCAGCCCGAGGGCTCTCCTGGCCACCAGGGCCATCAGGGGACGCAGAGCTCCTGCTCCTCTGGCAGAAACAGGCCCCACACCTTGGCGGCCCTGCAGGAAAGACCAACAGAAAGCCACAGTGCTGGGCCACAAGCCACGTGCCAGGCTGTGAGAGGTGCTCAGCTCCGGGTGATGGAGCGGGAGGACTTGATGCTGCCTGGCAGCGCATACAGCCATCTCCTGGAGCAGAGCAGACGCCTGCAGCGTCTTCTGAAAGACCTGGAGAGGCAACAGAGTGCCCTTGAGATGGAGAGCCGCCTCCTGGGAAAGGACGGTTCTCCAAGAGCGTGCAAGGAGGCAGGGAGACTGCAGCAGAAGAATGCTCAACTAGCTGCCCTCACCTTGCGGCTGGGAGAGTGAGCCAGGCAGCTGCAGGTGACCATCCATCGCCTGGTCAATGCTCGCGGGCCACTGCCCATCCAGCGCTCCGCTGAGCAACTGTGCCCGCCATTGCTTCCTCAGCCCAGGGGTGGAGAAATGGGAGAGCCCAGCAGAGCTCTGCTGGCACGGGACAAGCGGCACGACTTGGCACAGAAGGCAGCTGAGGGGCTGGAGGCCCGAGCAGCCGCAGATGAAGAGGGATCCTCTGATGTGAGCACCCCCGGGCAAGCTTGTGAGGAGTTGCAGGTGCAGCTCGCCAAGGTGACAAATGAAAACACCCACCTGGCTGAAGAAAACGCTCGCCTGCGTGGGCAGATGGCTTTGACAGAACAGGTTCAGGCTGAAAATGCCAACCTGAAAGGGCAGCTAGCGCGACTGGCAGAGGAGCGAGACTCTGCCATCCAAGCAACCATCTGTCTTTTTACCCAACTGGAAGCGGCCAAGCGCGAGCTGACAGCCATGAGGGACAGGGCAGAAAGGAGTCAACAGCTGGAGAGGGAACATGAGGAGACAAAGCTGGCCCACAGGGAGCACAGAGAACCCCTGCGAGCGTTTCCAGCCCCGCTGAAGGAACTGAGTGATCGGTTTGAGAAGCTAAAGAAATGCTTCCAGCAGCTGTTTCAGGAACTGGAATGGCTGGGAGGAGAAAGATCCAACAGCACCGTTTCCGAGCCGCAGCAGGCTAACCTGGGAGCAGACAAGGAGTCCGTCCTGCTGGAGGCTATGAGAAAACAACCGGCAGAGCTTCGAGCATTCATCGCTCGTTACAGCTATGATCCTTTCGATGGTCCCAACGAGCGGCCTGAGCTGGAGCTTCCGCTAGTTGCTGGACAATACGTTTACATCTTTGGAGACGCGGATGGAGACGGTTGGTACGTGGGAGAGCTGACCGACGGCACAAGGGGATTGATCCCCTCTAATCTCGTTGAGGAAGTTCCAGGTGACGGGCGACCTGATGACACCACAGTCTCCCCAGAGACAAGTGATTGGTGGCAGGGCATAGATGACGTCTGTCCTGTCTTCTCATAGAGCTTCTCATTAAACCTCTTTTAATGACCTCTCTGTGTAATCTCACTCCCTGTCCTGTTTGTCTGTGAGCTGAAGGGACTCTGTGCCTGCTATGGGGGACGTGGCGGGGGTGGACTGAGTGCCAGCTACTGGAGTCAAGGCCAGGCCGTAGGCAGCTCTGGCTTGTGGTGCCAGCTACTGGTGTGCGTCCCAGTGCAGCCAGTGGAGTGAGGGGGGGTCCGAGTGCAGCTACTGGAGCCAGTGGGGATCTCAGCCATCAGGCACTAGGGGTGCGTCCTGAGAAACCACAGGGTATTTGCGCTACAGTAGCATGTGCAGTAAAGAAAACTGGTCTTGCAGTTTGATCCAACGCTGCATCTGCAAACAAAACGAGGCGGAGGCATGAGGAACATGGATGGAAACCTCACCTGCCACACCAAAGTTACGCCACGGAAACTCTTCCCTTTTTGTCACCTGCCTCGGGTTTGGTAAATCTTTTGCCGAGTCTGAAGCAAAGGCCCATTGCCTCTTCTTCCTGTTTCTAACGGCTAACGTCTGGGTTTCACAGGCTGCTTTGTTGTGCGGCACCGCTTACACCCCAGAGTTGCCTTCATAAATGCATCCTTGTACTAGGAAAGGAAAATCGCCTGTCATGCCAGTCATACCACTGTACTACCCTACCCGCAGGGCAACAGACCGCCCTGCTTGTAAGAGGATTTAATACAGGAAATAATCCTCAAGTATCTGGCTGTTTTAACAGTTTAATCACGTGCTTGCAGTCTGACTGCTGACACAATCTAACAAGAAAAAATATTAAGGGGGCTAAATCTGTGTTTCAAAAAAAGTGGGGTTTCTCTTTCCCTTCCTGAGAAAACTTGCTCCCTCTACGTTTCTGCCCTGTCATTTCATCTAGCAGCTTCGAAGAAGGGTTTCCCGGCCAGCTATTTTGATGTCATGGCGAGCTCTGAGATGTTTGAGTTTGTTCCTTTCACGCCCCCAGAACTTGGAGTCCTGTGGCTACAACAGCATCTCTGCTGCTGTACAAAAGCAGGGCCCTTGCCAGGTCCTCACGATAACGCACTTGATGGGCAAGGTGAACACGTTATTTTACACAGCTTCAGAAATCTCACTGCATTGTTGCCTGCGAAAAGCCACTTTCCTTTTGGCATTTGAGACACCTTTGAACACTGACCATAGAGCCCTGTGGCAACCTCTAGGCCTGGGGGAAACCTGCATTAGGGAGGAAATGCCTTAAGAGGAAACTCCCCTTAAGCTTTGAGTGTTGTTCTGTAGAAGGAAGAGAGTTGCCTTATTGCCCCAGGACGGGGTAGGGGAGCCCGGAGGCAGCGGTGCCTGAGCCTGGGACAGGGTTCTCCAGCCTGGAGGCCAAAGCTGTTGGTGGGACTCTTCCCTCCAGCCTCCTGCCTGGTCCCTGCAGGGGGCAGGGGACCCGTGCTGGGGCAGCAAACACTGCTGTAAAGCCTAAAGGTGTCCCCAGGGGCTGCCCCCAGCTCTGCCTGGGAGCTGCTGCCGTCAGATTCACCCACTAGCAAGCAGTTCCTGGTGCAGGAGTGACAGCTGCGTGGAGGAGAACAGGTCTGGGTGTCTAATACCAAGGTCTCCAACACCAGCTGAGCAGCGTTTGTTTTAATGGTTTGGGTTTTTTTTTCTCCCCAGGAGTTTCCATAGTACCCCAAAGCCATTTTCTGTCAGAAAAGGTGCAGGCACGTGCACGAGACACGGGTGTTTCTCTGTGTTGTAACTGGGAGCAAAGGCGGCTTTCCTTTTCGTTCCAGCTGGAAGGGGAGCACAGAGCGTCAGCCCCAGGGAGGCAGCCCTGCTCCCTCGTCCTGGCTGTGGGTGTGAGCCCGTGCACGCTCCACCTCTGGAGGAAAGGCACTGAAGAAGAGCAGCCTGGGAGGGACCTCCCAGAGCCGGCTGGGGAGAGGGCTGGTCACCCCGCGGCCCATGGCGACTGCCGGGAGCAGCTCGGCGTGGCCAGTGGCCTCTGGGCACGGGCCTGCGGGCCTCCCCTGCGTTGCTGTAGGCGGGCACCGGAGCGTCCCCAGGCCTGGGCGCCCTGTGTGGGAGCCATGCGTGGGGACAAGGCCCCGGGCGGTGGCAGCCAGAGCTGCTGCACGCACACAGGACTGAGCTCTGCAGAGGCTGCTGGCACCGGGGGGATGTGGGAGGTGCGGGCTCGGGCCTGCTGGGGCCTCTGTGAGGGGCAAGCAGGGGCTGCCCCACGCCGGGCACAGCCGGGCACAGCCAGTCCCCGCCAGGCTCCACAGCATCGCCAGGGCTTTGTGATGCAGGCGGCGCAGCGTGCCCAGAGGTCATTGTGATGCGGGTCCCCACGGTGACCCCGCGGGTATTTAAGGAGCCAGAGCCCTGGGGTGCCCACTCCCAGGAGAGCCACTCCCTCAGGAGGCAGCATCTCCCCTGGGTGACCATGGCCGGTCGTCGGCAGGCGCCGCCGAAGATGCCCACGCATGAGGAGGCAAACGCCCCCCCCCAGCCCAACAGCAGGCTGCCGGGCCTGCAGAACCGGTGCCAGGTGAGGGACGGGGCAGGAGGGGGAGGCCGGTGGTGGGACGGGGCCACGCGGAGCTGCCTTAGTGCCAGGGCCGGGCTTGCCGCCACTGTGGGGGCCGCTGTGCCAAGGCAGCCGCCTCCAGTCCTTGACTTCTCCTCCTCCTGCCCGCAGATGGGCCACAGGCGGCCGCTGGCAGCGCCGCAGGACAGCCAGGGACAGGCTTCGTCCCCCCATGGGAACAGGCTGCGACGGCTCCCCTGCCCACAGAGCTCGCAGGCCGCTGGGAGCCGACGCGCACAGGTAGGGAGCCCGAGGGAGCCCGGGACAAACGTCTTCCCGAGTCCAGGCGCTGCCGACAGGCAGGCGGGAGCTGCAGGAGGGGACGGGAGGGCCCGGTCACCTAGCAAGCTGAGCCCCCCAAGCCGTGCCTGCAGGCTGCCCGGGCATGCTGGGGATGCTCCCAGGAGTCACTGTGGGCCATGGCCGGAGCAGTGCGCTCCCCAGCCAGCTCTGGGAGCCGAGCGGCAACTCCCTGTGGGGCCGAGTGCTGCCCTGGGGGCTGGCAGGGGAGCCGGCACAGGGGCTCTTCCAGCTGGGACACGGGGGCACGGGCGAAGGGCCGCAGTCACGCAGCCTCTCTCCTCGCCTTCTCTTGCAGACGGACAGCCCGGCGTGCAGGGTGGCAATGCCCTCCATCAGGGTGAGGCGGGAGGAGACAGCCCGTCTGCCAGCAAGGCAGGCAGCAGCACCACAGAAGGTGCACGCAGCTCGGGCACCAGGAGCTGCCAGCACTTGCTGCAAGCTCCTGCCTCTGCCAGCAGCAGCCTCTGCAGCTTCTGCCCAGGGCAGGGGAAAGGCCAGCAGCACTGCAACCAGCAGACACCGACAGCTTGTCCCATCTACTCGGGGCATCCCTGGTGAGCAGGGGAAAGCCACCAGTGCGCAGAGCAGGAGGCATGCCCCACACAGCCCTGCAGCCAATGCCGCAGCTGGGAAGGAGACAAAGAGGTGCCTTTTGAGGAAGGACCCGGACAAGGTTTGCACTGGGAGCCACCGACCCAGCCAGCAGACAGCGGCACAGTGGCATCGGGAACACAGGCTGGGTGCGGCGAAGATGGCAAGAACAGAGGAGGTCCGGGCGGCCCAGAGTGGCAAGGCCTCTGCAGGTCAGCACGTGCGTGACGCACGTAAAAGCACCGGTGCTGCTGGCAGACTTTCTGTGCCAGTTTCCCTGGGCAGGCGGGATGTGGCTTCAGGGCAGCAGGGACAAGTGGAAGAGCGCCACCCCAAAACACAGCTGTCTCTCATAAAGACCAAGTGCAAAGGCAAGTCGCTGCGGGAGCACCAAGAGGCTCTTAAGGAGCATGTGGCCATGCCGTCAGTGAAGACGGAGGATCAGATGGCCACCATCACCACAGCCAGCAGACACCAACAGCTTGACTCATCTACTCGGGGCATCCCTGGTGAGCAGGGGAAAGCCCCCAGTGGGCAGAGCAGGAGCCATGCCCCACGCAGCCCTGCAGCCAATGCCACAGCTGTCTCCCAGCCCACCCGCACCCGCTGCCTGCAGAACCAGCTGCAGCAGGAGATGGCACTGTCCACCCAACCCATCCTGCAGCGGTTCAAGCGCGAGCTGCCTGCCTCCCCCTGCACGGCCCAGCCCGAGGGCTCTCCTGGCCACCAGGGCCATCAGGGGACGCAGAGCTCCTGCTCCTCTGGCAGAAACAGGCCCCACACCTTGGCGGCCCTGCAGGAAAGACCAACAGAAAGCCACAGTGCTGGGCCACAAGCCACGTGCCAGGCTGTGAGAGGTGCTCAGCTCCGGGTGATGGAGCGGGAGGACTTGATGCTGCCTGGCAGCGCATACAGCCATCTCCTGGAGCAGAGCAGACGCCTGCAGCGTCTTCTGAAAGACCTGGAGAGGCAACAGAGTGCCCTTGAGATGGAGAGCCGCCTCCTGGGAAAGGACGGTTCTCCAAGAGCGTGCAAGGAGGCAGGGAGACTGCAGCAGAAGAATGCTCAACTAGCTGCCCTCACCTTGCGGCTGGGAGAGCGAGCCAGGCAGCTGCAGGTGACCATCCATCGCCTGGTCAATGCTCGCGGGCCACTGCCCATCCAGCGCTCCGCTGAGCAACTGTGCCCGCCATTGCTTCCTCAGCCCAGGGGTGGAGAAATGGGAGAGCCCAGCAGAGCTCTGCTGGCACGGGACAAGCGGCACGACTTGGCACAGAAGGCAGCTGAGGGGCTGGAGGCCCGAGCAGCCGCAGATGAAGAGGGATCCTCTGATGTGAGCACCCCCGGGCAAGCTTGTGAGGAGTTGCAGGTGCAGCTCGCCAAGGTGACAAATGAAAACACCCACCTGGCTGAAGAAAACGCTCGCCTGCGTGGGCAGATGGCTTTGACAGAACAGGTTCAGGCTGAAAATGCCAACCTGAAAGGGCAGCTAGCGCGACTGGCAGAGGAGCGAGACTCTGCCATCCAAGCAACCATCTGTCTTTTTACCCAACTGGAAGCGGCCAAGCGCGAGCTGACAGCCATGAGGGACAGGGCAGAAAGGAGTCAACAGCTGGAGAGGGAACATGAGGAGACAAAGCTGGCCCACAGGGAGCACAGAGAACCCCTGCGAGCGTTTCCAGCCCCGCTGAAGGAACTGAGAGATCGGTTTGAGAAGCTAAAGAAATGCTGCCAGCAGCTGTTTCAGGAACTGGAATGGCTGGGAGGAGAAAGATCCAACAGCACCGTTTCCGAGCCGCAGCAGGCTAACCTGGGAGCAGACAAGGAGTCCGTCCTGCTGGAGGCTATGAGAAAACAACCGGCAGAGCTTCGAGCATTCATCGCTCGTTACAGCTATGATCCTTTCGATGGTCCCAACGAGCGGCCTGAGCTGGAGCTTCCGCTAGTTGCTGGACAATACGTTTACATCTTTGGAGACGCGGATGGAGACGGTTGGTACGTGGGAGAGCTGACCGACGGCACAAGGGGATTGATCCCCTCTAATCTCGTTGAGGAAGTTCCAGGTGACGGGCGACCTGATGACACCACAGTCTCCCCAGAGACAAGTGATTGGTGGCAGGGCATAGATGACGTCTGTCCTGTCTTCTCATAGAGCTTCTCATTAAACCTCTTTTAATGACCTCTCTGTGTAATCTCACTCCCTGTCCTGTTTGTCTGTGAGCTGAAGGGACTCTGTGCCTGCTATGGGGGACGTGGCGGGGGTGGACTGAGTGCCAGCTACTGGAGTCAAGGCCAGGCCGTAGGCAGCTCTGGCTTGTGGTGCCAGCTACTGGTGTGCGTCCCAGTGCAGCCAGTGGAGTGAGGGGGGGTCCGAGTGCAGCTACTGGAGCCAGTGGGGATCTCAGCCATCAGGCACTAGGGGTGCGTCCTGAGAAACCACAGGGTATTTGCGCTACAGTAGCATGTGCAGTAAAGAAAACTGGTCTTGCAGTTTGATCCAACGCTGCATCTGCAAACAAAATGAGGCGGAGGCATGAGGAACATGGATGGAAACCTCACCTGCCACACCAAAGTTACGCCACGGAAACTCTTCCCTTTTTGTCACCTGCCTCGGGTTTGGTAAATCTTTTGCCGAGTCTGAAGCAAAGGCCCATTGCCTCTTCTTCCTGTTTCTAACGGCTAACGTCTGGGTTTCACAGGCTGCTTTGTTGTGCGGCACCGCTTACACCCCAGAGTTGCCTTCATAAATGCATCCTTGTACTAGGAAAGGAAAATCGCCTGTCATGCCAGTCATACCACTGTACTACCCTACCCGCAGGGCAACAGACCGCCCTGCTTGTAAGAGGATTTAATACAGGAAATAATCCTCAAGTATCTGGCTGTTTTAACAGTTTAATCACGTGCTTGCAGTCTGACTGCTGACACAATCTAACAAGAAAAAATATTAAGGGGGCTAAATCTGTGTTTCAAAAAAAGTGGGGTTTCTCTTTCCCTTCCTGAGAAAACTTGCTCCCTCTACGTTTCTGCCCTGTCATTTCATCTAGCAGCTTCGAAGAAGGGTTTCCCGGCCAGCTATTTTGATGTCATGGCGAGCTCTGAGATGTTTGAGTTTGTTCCTTTCACGCCCCCAGAACTTGGAGTCCTGTGGCTACAACAGCATCTCTGCTGCTGTACAAAAGCAGGGCCCTTGCCAGGTCCTCACGATAACGCACTTGATGGGCAAGGTGAACACGTTATTTTACACAGCTTCAGAAATCTCACTGCATTGTTGCCTGCGAAAAGCCACTTTCCTTTTGGCATTTGAGACACCTTTGAACACTGACCATAGAGCCCTGTGGCAACCTCTAGGCCTGGGGGAAACCTGCATTAGGGAGGAAATGCCTTAAGAGGAAACTCCCCTTAAGCTTTGAGTGTTGTTCTGTAGAAGGAAGAGAGTTGCCTTATTGCCCCAGGACGGGGTAGGGGAGCCCGGAGGCAGCGGTGCCTGAGCCTGGGACAGGGTTCTCCAGCCTGGAGGCCAAAGCTGTTGGTGGGACTCTTCCCTCCAGCCTCCTGCCTGGTCCCTGCAGGGGGCAGGGGACCCGTGCTGGGGCAGCAAACACTGCTGTAAAGCCTAAAGGTGTCCCCAGGGGCTGCCCCCAGCTCTGCCTGGGAGCTGCTGCCGTCAGATTCACCCACTAGCAAGCAGTTCCTGGTGCAGGAGTGACAACTGCGTGGAGGAGAACAGGTCTGGGTGTCTAATACCAAGGTCTCCAACATCAGCTGAGCAGCGTTTGTTTTAATGGTTTGGGTTTTTTTTTCTCCCCAGGAGTTTCCATAGTACCCCAAAGCCATTTTCTGTCAGAAAAGGTGCAGGCACGTGCACGAGACACGGGTGTTTCTCTGTGTTGTAACTGGGAGCAAAGGCGGCTTTTCTTTTCGTTCCAGCTGGAAGGGGAGCACAGAGCGTCAGCCCCAGGGAGGCAGCCCTGCTCCCTCGTCCTGGCTGTGGGTGTGAGCCCGTGCACGCTCCACCTCTGGAGGAAAGGCACTGAAGAAGAGCAGCCTGGGAGGGAGCTCCCAGAGCCGGCTGGGGAGAGGGCTGGTCACCCCGCGGCCCATGGCGACTGCCGGGAGCAGCTCGGCGTGGCCAGTGGCCTCTGGGCACGGGCCTGCGGGCCTCCCCTGCGTTGCTGTAGGCGGGCACCGGAGCGTCCCCAGGCCTGGGCGCCCTGTGTGGGAGCCATGCGTGGGGACAAGGCCCCGGGCGGTGGCAGCCAGAGCTGCTGCACGCACACAGGACTGAGCTCTGCAGAGGCTGCTGGCACCGGGGGGATGTGGGAGGTGCGGGCTCGGGCCTGCTGGGGCCTCTGTGAGGGGCAAGCAGGGGCTGCCCCACGCCGGGCACAGCCGGGCACAGCCAGTCCCCGCCAGGCTCCACAGCATCGCCAGGGCTTTGTGATGCAGGCGGCGCAGCGTGCCCAGAGGTCATTGTGATGCGGGTCCCCACGGTGACCCCGCGGGTATTTAAGGAGCCAGAGCCCTGGGGTGCCCACTCCCAGGAGAGCCACTCCCTCAGGAGGCAGCATCTCCCCTGGGTGACCATGGCCGGTCGTCGGCAGGCGCCGCCGAAGATGCCCACGCATGAGGAGGCAAACGCCCCCCCCCAGCCCAACAGCAGGCTGCCGGGCCTGCAGAACCGGCGCCAGGTGAGGGACGGGGCAGGAGGGGGAGGCCGGTGGTGGGACGGGGCCACGCGGAGCTGCCTTAGTGCCAGGGCCGGGCTTGCCGCCACTGTGGGGGCCGCTGTGCCAAGGCAGCCGCCTCCAGTCCTTGACTTCTCCTCCTCCTGCCCGCAGATGGGCCACAGGCGGCCGCTGGCAGCGCCGCAGGACAGCCAGGGACAGGCTTCGTCCCCCCATGGGAACAGGCTGCGACGGCTCCCCTGCCCACAGAGCTCGCAGGCCGCTGGGAGCCGACGCGCACAGGTAGGGAGCCCGGGACAAACGTCTTCCCGAGTCCAGGCGCTGCCGACAGGCAGGCGGGAGCTGCAGGAGGGGACGGGAGGGCCCGGTCACCTAGCAAGCTGAGCCCCCCAAGCCGTGCCTGCAGGCTGCCCGGGCATGCTGGGGATGCTCCCAGGAGTCACTGTGGGCCATGGCCGGAGCAGTGCGCTCCCCAGCCAGCTCTGGGAGCCGAGCGGCAACTCCCTGTGGGGCCGAGTGCTGCCCTGGGGGCTGGCAGGGGAGCCGGCACAGGGGCTCTTCCAGCTGGGACACGGGGGCACGGGCGAAGGGCCGCAGTCACGCAGCCTCTCTCCTCGCCTTCTCTTGCAGACGGACAGCCCGGCGTGCAGGGTGGCAATGCCCTCCATCAGGGTGAGGCGGGAGGAGACAGCCCGTCTGCCAGCAAGGCAGGCAGCAGCACCACAGAAGGTGCACGCAGCTCGGGCACCAGGAGCTGCCAGCACTTGCTGCAAGCTCCTGCCTCTGCCAGCAGCAGCCTCTGCAGCTTCTGCCCAGGGCAGGGGAAAGGCCAGCAGCACTGCAACCAGCAGACACCGACAGCTTGTCCCATCTACTCGGGGCATCCCTGGTGAGCAGGGGAAAGCCAGCAGTGCGCAGAGCAGGAGGCATGCCCCACACAGCCCTGCAGCCAATGCCGCAGCTGGGAAGGAGACAAAGAGGTGCCTTTTGAGGAAGGACCCGGACAAGGTTTGCACTGGGAGCCACCGACCCAGCCAGCAGACAGCGGCACAGTGGCATCGGGAACACAGGCTGGGTGCGGCGAAGATGGCAAGAACAGAGGAGGTCCGGGCGGCCCAGAGTGGCAAGGCCTCTGCAGGTCAGCACGTGCGTGACGCACGTAAAAGCACCGGTGCTGCTGGCAGACTTTCTGTGCCAGTTTCCCTGGGCAGGCGGGATGTGGCTTCAGGGCAGCAGGGACAAGTGGAAGAGCGCCACCCCAAAACACAGCTGTCTCTCATAAAGACCAAGTGCAAAGGCAAGTCGCTGCGGGAGCACCAAGAGGCTCTTAAGGAGCATGTGGCCATGCCGTCAGTGAAGACGGAGGATCAGATGGCCACCATCACCACAGCCAGCAGACACCAACAGCTTGACTCATCTACTCGGGGCATCCCTGGTGAGCAGGGGAAAGCCCCCAGTGGGCAGAGCAGGAGCCATGCCCCACGCAGCCCTGCAGCCAATGCCACAGCTGTCTCCCAGCCCACCCGCACCCGCTGCCTGCAGAACCAGCTGCAGCAGGAGATGGCACTGTCCACCCAACCCATCCTGCAGCGGTTCAAGCGCGAGCTGCCTGCCTCCCCCTGCACGGCCCAGCCCGAGGGCTCTCCTGGCCACCAGGGCCATCAGGGGACGCAGAGCTCCTGCTCCTCTGGCAGAAACAGGCCCCACACCTTGGCGGCCCTGCAGGAAAGACCAACAGAAAGCCACAGTGCTGGGCCACAAGCCACGTGCCAGGCTGTGAGAGGTGCTCAGCTCCGGGTGATGGAGCGGGAGGACTTGATGCTGCCTGGCAGCGCATACAGCCATCTCCTGGAGCAGAGCAGACGCCTGCAGCGTCTTCTGAAAGACCTGGAGAGGCAACAGAGTGCCCTTGAGATGGAGAGCCGCCTCCTGGGAAAGGACGGTTCTCCAAGAGCGTGCAAGGAGGCAGGGAGACTGCAGCAGAAGAATGCTCAACTAGCTGCCCTCACCTTGCGGCTGGGAGAGCGAGCCAGGCAGCTGCAGGTGACCATCCATCGCCTGGTCAATGCTCGCGGGCCACTGCCCATCCAGCGCTCCGCTGAGCAACTGTGCCCGCCATTGCTTCCTCAGCCCAGGGGTGGAGAAATGGGAGAGCCCAGCAGAGCTCTGCTGGCACGGGACAAGCGGCACGACTTGGCACAGAAGGCAGCTGAGGGGCTGGAGGCCCGAGCAGCCGCAGATGAAGAGGGATCCTCTGATGTGAGCACCCCCGGGCAAGCTTGTGAGGAGTTGCAGGTGCAGCTCGCCAAGGTGACAAATGAAAACACCCACCTGGCTGAAGAAAACGCTCGCCTGCGTGGGCAGATGGCTTTGACAGAACAGGTTCAGGCTGAAAATGCCAACCTGAAAGGGCAGCTAGCGCGACTGGCAGAGGAGCGAGACTCTGCCATCCAAGCAACCATCTGTCTTTTTACCCAACTGGAAGCGGCCAAGCGCGAGCTGACAGCCATGAGGGACAGGGCAGAAAGGAGTCAACAGCTGGAGAGGGAACATGAGGAGACAAAGCTGGCCCACAGGGAGCACAGAGAACCCCTGCGAGCGTTTCCAGCCCCGCTGAAGGAACTGAGTGATCGGTTTGAGAAGCTAAAGAAATGCTGCCAGCAGCTGTTTCAGGAACTGGAATGGCTGGGAGGAGAAAGATCCAACAGCACCGTTTCCGAGCCGCAGCAGGCTAACCTGGGAGCAGACAAGGAGTCCGTCCTGCTGGAGGCTATGAGAAAACAACCGGCAGAGCTTCGAGCATTCATCGCTCGTTACAGCTATGATCCTTTCGATGGTCCCAACGAGCGGCCTGAGCTGGAGCTTCCGCTAGTTGCTGGACAATACGTTTACATCTTTGGAGACGCGGATGGAGACGGTTGGTACGTGGGAGAGCTGACCGACGGCACAAGGGGATTGATCCCCTCTAATCTCGTTGAGGAAGTTCCAGGTGACGGGCGACCTGATGACACCACAGTCTCCCCAGAGACAAGTGATTGGTGGCAGGGCATAGATGACGTCTGTCCTGTCTTCTCATAGAGCTTCTCATTAAACCTCTTTTAATGACCTCTCTGTGTAATCTCACTCCCTGTCCTGTTTGTCTGTGAGCTGAAGGGACTCTGTGCCTGCTATGGGGGACGTGGCGGGGGTGGACTGAGTGCCAGCTACTGGAGTCAAGGCCAGGCCGTAGGCAGCTCTGGCTTGTGGTGCCAGCTACTGGTGTGCGTCCCAGTGCAGCCAGTGGAGTGAGGGGGGGTCCGAGTGCAGCTACTGGAGCCAGTGGGGATCTCAGCCATCAGGCACTACGGTGCGTCCTGAGAAACCACAGGGTATTTGCGCTACAGTAGCATGTGCAGTAAAGAAAACTGGTCTTGCAGTTTGATCCAACGCTGCATCTGCAAACAAAACGAGGCGGAGGCATGAGGAACATGGATGGAAACCTCACCTGCCACACCAAAGTTACGCCACGGAAACTCTTCCCTTTTTGTCACCTGCCTCGGGTTTGGTAAATCTTTTGCCGAGTCTGAAGCAAAGGCCCATTGCCTCTTCTTCCTGTTTCTAACGGCTAACGTCTGGGTTTCACAGGCTGCTTTGTTGTGCGGCACCGCTTACACCCCAGAGTTGCCTTCATAAATGCATCCTTGTACTAGGAAAGGAAAATCGCCTGTCATGCCAGTCATACCACTGTACTACCCTACCCGCAGGGCAACAGACCGCCCTGCTTGTAAGAGGATTTAATACAGGAAATAATCCTCAAGTATCTGGCTGTTTTAACAGTTTAATCACGTGCTTGCAGTCTGACTGCTGACACAATCTAACAAGAAAAAATATTAAGGGGGCTAAATCTGTGTTTCAAAAAAAGTGGGGTCTCTCTTTCCCTTCCTGAGAAAACTTGCTCCCTCTACGTTTCTGCCCTGTCATTTCATCTAGCAGCTTCGAAGAAGGGTTTCCCGGCCAGCTATTTTGATGTCATGGCGAGCTCTGAGATGTTTGAGTTTGTTCCTTTCACGCCCCCAGAACTTGGAGTCCTGTGGCTACAACAGCATCTCTGCTGCTGTACAAAAGCAGGGCCCTTGCCAGGTCCTCACGATAACGCACTTGATGGGCAAGGTGAACACGTTATTTTACACAGCTTCAGAAATCTCACTGCATTGTTGCCTGCGAAAAGCCACTTTCCTTTTGGCATTTGAGACACCTTTGAACACTGACCATAGAGCCCTGTGGCAACCTCTAGGCCTGGGGGAAACCTGCATTAGGGAGGAAATGCCTTAAGAGGAAACTCCCCTTAAGCTTTGAGTGTTGTTCTGTAGAAGGAAGAGAGTTGCCTTATTGCCCCAGGACGGGGTAGGGGAGCCCGGAGGCAGCGGTGCCTGAGCCTGGGACAGGGTTCTCCAGCCTGGAGGCCAAAGCTGTTGGTGGGACTCTTCCCTCCGGCCTCCTGCCTGGTCCCTGCAGGGGGCAGGGGACCCGTGCTGGGGCAGCAAACACTGCTGTAAAGCCTAAAGGTGTCCCCAGGGGCTGCCCCCAGCTCTGCCTGGGAGCTGCTGCCGTCAGATTCACCCACTAGCAAGCAGTTCCTGGTGCAGGAGTGACAACTGCGTGGAGGAGAACAGGTCTGGGTGTCTAATACCAAGGTCTCCAACATCAGCTGAGCAGCGTTTGTTTTAATGGTTTGGGTTTTTTTTTCTCCCCAGGAGTTTCCATAGTACCCCAAAGCCATTTTCTGTCAGAAAAGGTGCAGGCACGTGCACGAGACACGGGTGTTTCTCTGTGTTGTAACTGGGAGCAAAGGCGGCTTTTCTTTTCGTTCCAGCTGGAAGGGGAGCACAGAGCGTCAGCCCCAGGGAGGCAGCCCTGCTCCCTCGTCCTGGCTGTGGGTGTGAGCCCGTGCACGCTCCACCTCTGGAGGAAAGGCACTGAAGAAGAGCAGCCTGGGAGGGAGCTCCCAGAGCCGGCTGGGGAGAGGGCTGGTCACCCCGCGGCCCATGGCGACTGCCGGGAGCAGCTCGGCGTGGCCAGTGGCCTCTGGGCACGGGCCTGCGGGCCTCCCCTGCGTTGCTGTAGGCGGGCACCGGAGCGTCCCCAGGCCTGGGCGCCCTGTGTGGGAGCCATGCGTGGGGACAAGGCCCCGGGCGGTGGCAGCCAGAGCTGCTGCACGCACACAGGACTGAGCTCTGCAGAGGCTGCTGGCACCGGGGGGATGTGGGAGGTGCGGGCTCGGGCCTGCTGGGGCCTCTGTGAGGGGCAAGCAGGGGCTGCCCCACGCCGGGCACAGCCGGGCACAGCCAGTCCCCGCCAGGCTCCACAGCATCGCCAGGGCTTTGTGATGCAGGCGGCGCAGCGTGCCCAGAGGTCATTGTGATGCGGGTCCCCACGGTGACCCCGCGGGTATTTAAGGAGCCAGAGCCCTGGGGTGCCCACTCCCAGGAGAGCCACTCCCTCAGGAGGCAGCATCTCCCCTGGGTGACCATGGCCGGTCGTCGGCAGGCGCCGCCGAAGATGCCCACGCATGAGGAGGCAAACGCCCCCCCCAGCCCAACAGCAGGCTGCCGGGCCTGCAGAACCGGTGCCAGGTGAGGGACGGGGCAGGAGGGGGAGGCCGGTGGTGGGACGGGGCCACGCGGAGCTGCCTTAGTGCCAGGGCCGGGCTTGCCGCCACTGTGGGGGCCGCTGTGCCAAGGCAGCCGCCTCCAGTCCTTGACTTCTCCTCCTCCTGCCCGCAGATGGGCCACAGGCGGCCGCTGGCAGCGCCGCAGGACAGCCAGGGACAGGCTTCGTCCCCCCATGGGAACAGGCTGCGACGGCTCCCCTGCCCACAGAGCTCGCAGGCCGCTGGGAGCCGACGCGCACAGGTAGGGAGCCCGAGGGAGCCCGGGACAAACGTCTTCCCGAGTCCAGGCGCTGCCGACAGGCAGGCGGGAGCTGCAGGAGGGGACGGGAGGGCCCGGTCACCTAGCAAGCTGAGCCCCCCAAGCCGTGCCTGCAGGCTGCCCGGGCATGCTGGGGATGCTCCCAGGAGTCACTGTGGGCCATGGCCGGAGCAGTGCGCTCCCCAGCCAGCTCTGGGAGCCGAGCGGCAACTCCCTGTGGGGCCGAGTGCTGCCCTGGGGGCTGGCAGGGGAGCCGGCACAGGGGCTCTTCCAGCTGGGACACGGGGGCACGGGCGAAGGGCCGCAGTCACGCAGCCTCTCTCCTCGCCTTCTCTTGCAGACGGACAGCCCGGCGTGCAGGGTGGCAATGCCCTCCATCAGGGTGAGGCGGGAGGAGACAGCCCGTCTGCCAGCAAGGCAGGCAGCAGCACCACAGAAGGTGCACGCAGCTCGGGCACCAGGAGCTGCCAGCACTTGCTGCAAGCTCCTGCCTCTGCCAGCAGCAGCCTCTGCAGCTTCTGCCCAGGGCAGGGGAAAGGCCAGCAGCACTGCAACCAGCAGACACCGACAGCTTGTCCCATCTACTCGGGGCATCCCTGGTGAGCAGGGGAAAGCCACCAGTGCGCAGAGCAGGAGGCATGCCCCACACAGCCCTGCAGCCAATGCCGCAGCTGGGAAGGAGACAAAGAGGTGCCTTTTGAGGAAGGACCCGGACAAGGTTTGCACTGGGAGCCACCGACCCAGCCAGCAGACAGCGGCACAGTGGCATCGGGAACACAGGCTGGGTGCGGCGAAGATGGCAAGAACAGAGGAGGTCCGGGCGGCCCAGAGTGGCAAGGCCTCTGCAGGTCAGCACGTGCGTGACGCACGTAAAAGCACCGGTGCTGCTGGCAGACTTTCTGTGCCAGTTTCCCTGGGCAGGCGGGATGTGGCTTCAGGGCAGCAGGGACAAGTGGAAGAGCGCCACCCCAAAACACAGCTGTCTCTCATAAAGACCAAGTGCAAAGGCAAGTCGCTGCGGGAGCACCAAGAGGCTCTTAAGGAGCATGTGGCCATGCCGTCAGTGAAGACGGAGGATCAGATGGCCACCATCACCACAGCCAGCAGACACCAACAGCTTGACTCATCTACTCGGGGCATCCCTGGTGAGCAGGGGAAAGCCCCCAGTGGGCAGAGCAGGAGCCATGCCCCACGCAGCCCTGCAGCCAATGCCACAGCTGTCTCCCAGCCCACCCGCACCCGCTGCCTGCAGAACCAGCTGCAGCAGGAGATGGCACTGTCCACCCAACCCATCCTGCAGCGGTTCAAGCGCGAGCTGCCTGCCTCCCCCTGCACGGCCCAGCCCGAGGGCTCTCCTGGCCACCAGGGCCATCAGGGGACGCAGAGCTCCTGCTCCTCTGGCAGAAACAGGCCCCACACCTTGGCGGCCCTGCAGGAAAGACCAACAGAAAGCCACAGTGCTGGGCCACAAGCCACGTGCCAGGCTGTGAGAGGTGCTCAGCTCCGGGTGATGGAGCGGGAGGACTTGATGCTGCCTGGCAGCGCATACAGCCATCTCCTGGAGCAGAGCAGACGCCTGCAGCGTCTTCTGAAAGACCTGGAGAGGCAACAGAGTGCCCTTGAGATGGAGAGCCGCCTCCTGGGAAAGGACGGTTCTCCAAGAGCGTGCAAGGAGGCAGGGAGACTGCAGCAGAAGAATGCTCAACTAGCTGCCCTCACCTTGCGGCTGGGAGAGCGAGCCAGGCAGCTGCAGGTGACCATCCATCGCCTGGTCAATGCTCGCGGGCCACTGCCCATCCAGCGCTCCGCTGAGCAACTGTGCCCGCCATTGCTTCCTCAGCCCAGGGGTGGAGAAATGGGAGAGCCCAGCAGAGCTCTGCTGGCACGGGACAAGCGGCACGACTTGGCACAGAAGGCAGCTGAGGGGCTGGAGGCCCGAGCAGCCGCAGATGAAGAGGGATCCTCTGATGTGAGCACCCCCGGGCAAGCTTGTGAGGAGTTGCAGGTGCAGCTCGCCAAGGTGACAAATGAAAACACCCACCTGGCTGAAGAAAACGCTCGCCTGCGTGGGCAGATGGCTTTGACAGAACAGGTTCAGGCTGAAAATGCCAACCTGAAAGGGCAGCTAGCGCGACTGGCAGAGGAGCGAGACTCTGCCATCCAAGCAACCATCTGTCTTTTTACCCAACTGGAAGCGGCCAAGCGCGAGCTGACAGCCATGAGGGACAGGGCAGAAAGGAGTCAACAGCTGGAGAGGGAACATGAGGAGACAAAGCTGGCCCACAGGGAGCACAGAGAACCCCTGCGAGCGTTTCCAGCCCCGCTGAAGGAACTGAGTGATCGGTTTGAGAAGCTAAAGAAATGCTTCCAGCAGCTGTTTCAGGAACTGGAATGGCTGGGAGGAGAAAGATCCAACAGCACCGTTTCCGAGCCGCAGCAGGCTAACCTGGGAGCAGACAAGGAGTCCGTCCTGCTGGAGGCTATGAGAAAACAACCGGCAGAGCTTCGAGCATTCATCGCTCGTTACAGCTATGATCCTTTCGATGGTCCCAACGAGCGGCCTGAGCTGGAGCTTCCGCTAGTTGCTGGACAATACGTTTACATCTTTGGAGACGCGGATGGAGACGGTTGGTACGTGGGAGAGCTGACCGACGGCACAAGGGGATTGATCCCCTCTAATCTCGTTGAGGAAGTTCCAGGTGACGGGCGACCTGATGACACCACAGTCTCCCCAGAGACAAGTGATTGGTGGCAGGGCATAGATGACGTCTGTCCTGTCTTCTCATAGAGCTTCTCATTAAACCTCTTTTAATGACCTCTCTGTGTAATCTCACTCCCTGTCCTGTTTGTCTGTGAGCTGAAGGGACTCTGTGCCTGCTATGGGGGACGTGGCGGGGGTGGACTGAGTGCCAGCTACTGGAGTCAAGGCCAGGCCGTAGGCAGCTCTGGCTTGTGGTGCCAGCTACTGGTGTGCGTCCCAGTGCAGCCAGTGGAGTGAGGGGGGGTCCGAGTGCAGCTACTGGAGCCAGTGGGGATCTCAGCCATCAGGCACTAGGGGTGCGTCCTGAGAAACCACAGGGTATTTGCGCTACAGTAGCATGTGCAGTAAAGAAAACTGGTCTTGCAGTTTGATCCAACGCTGCATCTGCAAACAAAACGAGGCGGAGGCATGAGGAACATGGATGGAAACCTCACCTGCCACACCAAAGTTACGCCACGGAAACTCTTCCCTTTTTGTCACCTGCCTCGGGTTTGGTAAATCTTTTGCCGAGTCTGAAGCAAAGGCCCATTGCCTCTTCTTCCTGTTTCTAACGGCTAACGTCTGGGTTTCACAGGCTGCTTTGTTGTGCGGCACCGCTTACACCCCAGAGTTGCCTTCATAAATGCATCCTTGTACTAGGAAAGGACAATCGCCTGTCATGCCAGTCATACCACTGTACTACCCTACCCGCAGGGCAACAGACCGCCCTGCTTGTAAGAGGATTTAATACAGGAAATAATCCTCAAGTATCTGGCTGTTTTAACAGTTTAATCACGTGCTTGCAGTCTGACTGCTGACACAATCTAACAAGAAAAAATATTAAGGGGGCTAAATCTGTGTTTCAAAAAAAGTGGGGTCTCTCTTTCCCTTCCTGAGAAAACTTGCTCCCTCTACGTTTCTGCCCTGTCATTTCATCTAGCAGCTTCGAAGAAGGGTTTCCCGGCCAGCTATTTTGATGTCATGGCGAGCTCTGAGATGTTTGAGTTTGTTCCTTTCACGCCCCCAGAACTTGGAGTCCTGTGGCTACAACAGCATCTCTGCTGCTGTACAAAAGCAGGGCCCTTGCCAGGTCCTCACGATAACGCACTTGATGGGCAAGGTGAACACGTTATTTTACACAGCTTCAGAAATCTCACTGCATTGTTGCCTGCAAAAAGCCACTTTCCTTTTGGCATTTGAGACACCTTTGAACACTGACCATAGAGCCCTGTGGCAACCTCTAGGCCTGGGGGAAACCTGCATTAGGGAGGAAATGCCTTAAGAGGAAACTCCCCTTAAGCTTTGAGTGTTGTTCTGTAGAAGGAAGAGAGTTGCCTTATTGCCCCAGGACGGGGTAGGGGAGCCCGGAGGCAGCGGTGCCTGAGCCTGGGACAGGGTTCTCCAGCCTGGAGGCCAAAGCTGTTGGTGGGACTCTTCCCTCCGGCCTCCTGCCTGGTCCCTGCAGGGGGCAGGGGACCCGTGCTGGGGCAGCAAACACTGCTGTAAAGCCTAAAGGTGTCCCCAGGGGCTGCCCCCAGCTCTGCCTGGGAGCTGCTGCCGTCAGATTCACCCACTAGCAAGCAGTTCCTGGTGCAGGAGTGACAACTGCGTGGAGGAGAACAGGTCTGGGTGTCTAATACCAAGGTCTCCAACATCAGCTGAGCAGCGTTTGTTTTAATGGTTAGGGTTTTTTTTTCTCCCCAGGAGTTTCCATAGTACCCCAAAGCCATTTTCTGTCAGAAAAGGTGCAGGCACGTGCACGAGACACGGGTGTTTCTCTGTGTTGTAACTGGGAGCAAAGGCGGCTTTTCTTTTCGTTCCAGCTGGAAGGGGAGCACAGAGCGTCAGCCCCAGGGAGGCAGCCCTGCTCCCTCGTCCTGGCTGTGGGTGTGAGCCCGTGCACGCTCCACCTCTGGAGGAAAGGCACTGAAGAAGAGCAGCCTGGGAGGGAGCTCCCAGAGCCGGCTGGGGAGAGGGCTGGTCACCCCGCGGCCCATGGCGACTGCCGGGAGCAGCTCGGCGTGGCCAGTGGCCTCTGGGCACGGGCCTGCGGGCCTCCCCTGCGTTGCTGTAGGCGGGCACCGGAGCGTCCCCAGGCCTGGGCGCCCTGTGTGGGAGCCATGCGTGGGGACAAGGCCCCGGGCGGTGGCAGCCAGAGCTGCTGCACGCACACAGGACTGAGCTCTGCAGAGGCTGCTGGCACCGGGGGGATGTGGGAGGTGCGGGCTCGGGCCTGCTGGGGCCTCTGTGAGGGGCAAGCAGGGGCTGCCCCACGCCGGGCACAGCCGGGCACAGCCAGTCCCCGCCAGGCTCCACAGCATCGCCAGGGCTTTGTGATGCAGGCGGCGCAGCGTGCCCAGAGGTCATTGTGATGCGGGTCCCCACGGTGACCCCGCGGGTATTTAAGGAGCCAGAGCCCTGGGGTGCCCACTCCCAGGAGAGCCACTCCCTCAGGAGGCAGCATCTCCCCTGGGTGACCATGGCCGGTCGTCGGCAGGCGCCGCCGAAGATGCCCACGCATGAGGAGGCAAACGCCCCCCCCAGCCCAACAGCAGGCTGCCGGGCCTGCAGAACCGGTGCCAGGTGAGGGACGGGGCAGGAGGGGGAGGCCGGTGGTGGGACGGGGCCACGCGGAGCTGCCTTAGTGCCAGGGCCGGGCTTGCCGCCACTGTGGGGGCCGCTGTGCCAAGGCAGCCGCCTCCAGTCCTTGACTTCTCCTCCTCCTGCCCGCAGATGGGCCACAGGCGGCCGCTGGCAGCGCCGCAGGACAGCCAGGGACAGGCTTCGTCCCCCCATGGGAACAGGCTGCGACGGCTCCCCTGCCCACAGAGCTCGCAGGCCGCTGGGAGCCGACGCGCACAGGTAGGGAGCCCGAGGGAGCCCGGGACAAACGTCTTCCCGAGTCCAGGCGCTGCCGACAGGCAGGCGGGAGCTGCAGGAGGGGACGGGAGGGCCCGGTCACCTAGCAAGCTGAGCCCCCCAAGCCGTGCCTGCAGGCTGCCCGGGCATGCTGGGGATGCTCCCAGGAGTCACTGTGGGCCATGGCCGGAGCAGTGCGCTCCCCAGCCAGCTCTGGGAGCCGAGCGGCAACTCCCTGTGGGGCCGAGTGCTGCCCTGGGGGCTGGCAGGGGAGCCGGCACAGGGGCTCTTCCAGCTGGGACACGGGGGCACGGGCGAAGGGCCGCAGTCACGCAGCCTCTCTCCTCGCCTTCTCTTGCAGACGGACAGCCCGGCGTGCAGGGTGGCAATGCCCTCCATCAGGGTGAGGCGGGAGGAGACAGCCCGTCTGCCAGCAAGGCAGGCAGCAGCACCACAGAAGGTGCACGCAGCTCGGGCACCAGGAGCTGCCAGCACTTGCTGCAAGCTCCTGCCTCTGCCAGCAGCAGCCTCTGCAGCTTCTGCCCAGGGCAGGGGAAAGGCCAGCAGCACTGCAACCAGCAGACACCGACAGCTTGTCCCATCTACTCGGGGCATCCCTGGTGAGCAGGGGAAAGCCACCAGTGCGCAGAGCAGGAGGCATGCCCCACACAGCCCTGCAGCCAATGCCGCAGCTGGGAAGGAGACAAAGAGGTGCCTTTTGAGGAAGGACCCGGACAAGGTTTGCACTGGGAGCCACCGACCCAGCCAGCAGACAGCGGCACAGTGGCATCGGGAACACAGGCTGGGTGCGGCGAAGATGGCAAGAACAGAGGAGGTCCGGGCGGCCCAGAGTGGCAAGGCCTCTGCAGGTCAGCACGTGCGTGACGCACGTAAAAGCACCGGTGCTGCTGGCAGACTTTCTGTGCCAGTTTCCCTGGGCAGGCGGGATGTGGCTTCAGGGCAGCAGGGACAAGTGGAAGAGCGCCACCCCAAAACACAGCTGTCTCTCATAAAGACCAAGTGCAAAGGCAAGTCGCTGCGGGAGCACCAAGAGGCTCTTAAGGAGCATGTGGCCATGCCGTCAGTGAAGACGGAGGATCAGATGGCCACCATCACCACAGCCAGCAGACACCAACAGCTTGACTCATCTACTCGGGGCATCCCTGGTGAGCAGGGGAAAGCCCCCAGTGGGCAGAGCAGGAGCCATGCCCCACGCAGCCCTGCAGCCAATGCCACAGCTGTCTCCCAGCCCACCCGCACCCGCTGCCTGCAGAACCAGCTGCAGCAGGAGATGGCACTGTCCACCCAACCCATCCTGCAGCGGTTCAAGCGCGAGCTGCCTGCCTCCCCCTGCACGGCCCAGCCCGAGGGCTCTCCTGGCCACCAGGGCCATCAGGGGACGCAGAGCTCCTGCTCCTCTGGCAGAAACAGGCCCCACACCTTGGCGGCCCTGCAGGAAAGACCAACAGAAAGCCACAGTGCTGGGCCACAAGCCACGTGCCAGGCTGTGAGAGGTGCTCAGCTCCGGGTGATGGAGCGGGAGGACTTGATGCTGCCTGGCAGCGCATACAGCCATCTCCTGGAGCAGAGCAGACGCCTGCAGCGTCTTCTGAAAGACCTGGAGAGGCAACAGAGTGCCCTTGAGATGGAGAGCCGCCTCCTGGGAAAGGACGGTTCTCCAAGAGCGTGCAAGGAGGCAGGGAGACTGCAGCAGAAGAATGCTCAACTAGCTGCCCTCACCTTGCGGCTGGGAGAGCGAGCCAGGCAGCTGCAGGTGACCATCCATCGCCTGGTCAATGCTCGCGGGCCACTGCCCATCCAGCGCTCCGCTGAGCAACTGTGCCCGCCATTGCTTCCTCAGCCCAGGGGTGGAGAAATGGGAGAGCCCAGCAGAGCTCTGCTGGCACGGGACAAGCGGCACGACTTGGCACAGAAGGCAGCTGAGGGGCTGGAGGCCCGAGCAGCCGCAGATGAAGAGGGATCCTCTGATGTGAGCACCCCCGGGCAAGCTTGTGAGGAGTTGCAGGTGCAGCTCGCCAAGGTGACAAATGAAAACACCCACCTGGCTGAAGAAAACGCTCGCCTGCGTGGGCAGATGGCTTTGACAGAACAGGTTCAGGCTGAAAATGCCAACCTGAAAGGGCAGCTAGCGCGACTGGCAGAGGAGCGAGACTCTGCCATCCAAGCAACCATCTGTCTTTTTACCCAACTGGAAGCGGCCAAGCGCGAGCTGACAGCCATGAGGGACAGGGCAGAAAGGAGTCAACAGCTGGAGAGGGAACATGAGGAGACAAAGCTGGCCCACAGGGAGCACAGAGAACCCCTGCGAGCGTTTCCAGCCCCGCTGAAGGAACTGAGTGATCGGTTTGAGAAGCTAAAGAAATGCTTCCAGCAGCTGTTTCAGGAACTGGAATGGCTGGGAGGAGAAAGATCCAACAGCACCGTTTCCGAGCCGCAGCAGGCTAACCTGGGAGCAGACAAGGAGTCCGTCCTGCTGGAGGCTATGAGAAAACAACCGGCAGAGCTTCGAGCATTCATCGCTCGTTACAGCTATGATCCTTTCGATGGTCCCAACGAGCGGCCTGAGCTGGAGCTTCCGCTAGTTGCTGGACAATACGTTTACATCTTTGGAGACGCGGATGGAGACGGTTGGTACGTGGGAGAGCTGACCGACGGCACAAGGGGATTGATCCCCTCTAATCTCGTTGAGGAAGTTCCAGGTGACGGGCGACCTGATGACACCACAGTCTCCCCAGAGACAAGTGATTGGTGGCAGGGCATAGATGACGTCTGTCCTGTCTTCTCATAGAGCTTCTCATTAAACCTCTTTTAATGACCTCTCTGTGTAATCTCACTCCCTGTCCTGTTTGTCTGTGAGCTGAAGGGACTCTGTGCCTGCTATGGGGGACGTGGCGGGGGTGGACTGAGTGCCAGCTACTGGAGTCAAGGCCAGGCCGTAGGCAGCTCTGGCTTGTGGTGCCAGCTACTGGTGTGCGTCCCAGTGCAGCCAGTGGAGTGAGGGGGGGTCCGAGTGCAGCTACTGGAGCCAGTGGGGATCTCAGCCATCAGGCACTACGGTGCGTCCTGAGAAACCACAGGGTATTTGCGCTACAGTAGCATGTGCAGTAAAGAAAACTGGTCTTGCAGTTTGATCCAACGCTGCATCTGCAAACAAAACGAGGCGGAGGCATGAGGAACATGGATGGAAACCTCACCTGCCACACCAAAGTTACGCCACGGAAACTCTTCCCTTTTTGTCACCTGCCTCGGGTTTGGTAAATCTTTTGCCGAGTCTGAAGCAAAGGCCCATTGCCTCTTCTTCCTGTTTCTAACGGCTAACGTCTGGGTTTCACAGGCTGCTTTGTTGTGCGGCACCGCTTACACCCCAGAGTTGCCTTCATAAATGCATCCTTGTACTAGGAAAGGAAAATCGCCTGTCATGCCAGTCATACCACTGTACTACCCTACCCGCAGGGCAACAGACCGCCCTGCTTGTAAGAGGATTTAATACAGGAAATAATCCTCAAGTATCTGGGTGTTTTAACAGTTTAATCACGTGCTTGCAGTCTGACTGCTGACACAATCTAACAAGAAAAAATATTAAGGGGGCTAAATCTGTGTTTCAAAAAAAGTGGGGTCTCTCTTTCCCTTCCTGAGAAAACTTGCTCCCTCTACGTTTCTGCCCTGTCATTTCATCTAGCAGCTTCGAAGAAGGGTTTCCCGGCCAGCTATTTTGATGTCATGGCGAGCTCTGAGATGTTTGAGTTTGTTCCTTTCACGCCCCCAGAACTTGGAGTCCTGTGGCTACAACAGCATCTCTGCTGCTGTACAAAAGCAGGGCCCTTGCCAGGTCCTCACGATAACGCACTTGATGGGCAAGGTGAACACGTTATTTTACACAGCTTCAGAAATCTCACTGCATTGTTGCCTGCGAAAAGCCACTTTCCTTTTGGCATTTGAGACACCTTTGAACACTGACCATAGAGCCCTGTGGCAACCTCTAGGCCTGGGGGAAACCTGCATTAGGGAGGAAATGCCTTAAGAGGAAACTCCCCTTAAGCTTTGAGTGTTGTTCTGTAGAAGGAAGAGAGTTGCCTTATTGCCCCAGGACGGGGTAGGGGAGCCCGGAGGCAGCGGTGCCTGAGCCTGGGACAGGGTTCTCCAGCCTGGAGGCCAAAGCTGTTGGTGGGACTCTTCCCTCCGGCCTCCTGCCTGGTCCCTGCAGGGGGCAGGGGACCCGTGCTGGGGCAGCAAACACTGCTGTAAAGCCTAAAGGTGTCCCCAGGGGCTGCCCCCAGCTCTGCCTGGGAGCTGCTGCCGTCAGATTCACCCACTAGCAAGCAGTTCCTGGTGCAGGAGTGACAACTGCGTGGAGGAGAACAGGTCTGGGTGTCTAATACCAAGGTCTCCAACATCAGCTGAGCAGCGTTTGTTTTAATGGTTTGGGTTTTTTTTTCTCCCCAGGAGTTTCCATAGTACCCCAAAGCCATTTTCTGTCAGAAAAGGTGCAGGCACGTGCACGAGACACGGGTGTTTCTCTGTGTTGTAACTGGGAGCAAAGGCGGCTTTTCTTTTCGTTCCAGCTGGAAGGGGAGCACAGAGCGTCAGCCCCAGGGAGGCAGCCCTGCTCCCTCGTCCTGGCTGTGGGTGTGAGCCCGTGCACGCTCCACCTCTGGAGGAAAGGCACTGAAGAAGAGCAGCCTGGGAGGGAGCTCCCAGAGCCGGCTGGGGAGAGGGCTGGTCACCCCGCGGCCCATGGCGACTGCCGGGAGCAGCTCGGCGTGGCCAGTGGCCTCTGGGCACGGGCCTGCGGGCCTCCCCTGCGTTGCTGTAGGCGGGCACCGGAGCGTCCCCAGGCCTGGGCGCCCTGTGTGGGAGCCATGCGTGGGGACAAGGCCCCGGGCGGTGGCAGCCAGAGCTGCTGCACGCACACAGGACTGAGCTCTGCAGAGGCTGCTGGCACCGGGGGGATGTGGGAGGTGCGGGCTCGGGCCTGCTGGGGCCTCTGTGAGGGGCAAGCAGGGGCTGCCCCACGCCGGGCACAGCCGGGCACAGCCAGTCCCCGCCAGGCTCCACAGCATCGCCAGGGCTTTGTGATGCAGGCGGCGCAGCGTGCCCAGAGGTCATTGTGATGCGGGTCCCCACGGTGACCCCGCGGGTATTTAAGGAGCCAGAGCCCTGGGGTGCCCACTCCCAGGAGAGCCACTCCCTCAGGAGGCAGCATCTCCCCTGGGTGACCATGGCCGGTCGTCGGCAGGCGCCGCCGAAGATGCCCACGCATGAGGAGGCAAACGCCCCCCCCCCAGCCCAACAGCAGGCTGCCGGGCCTGCAGAACCGGCGCCAGGTGAGGGACGGGGCAGGAGGGGGAGGCCGGTGGTGGGACGGGGCCACGCGGAGCTGCCTTAGTGCCAGGGCCGGGCTTGCCGCCACTGTGGGGGCCGCTGTGCCAAGGCAGCCGCCTCCAGTCCTTGACTTCTCCTCCTCCTGCCCGCAGATGGGCCACAGGCGGCCGCTGGCAGCCCCGCAGGACAGCCAGGGACAGGCTTCGTCCCCCCATGGGAACAGGCTGCGACGGCTCCCCTGCCCACAGAGCTCGCAGGCCGCTGGGAGCCGACGCGCACAGGTAGGGAGCCCGAGGGAGCCCGGGACAAACGTCTTCCCGAGTCCAGGCGCTGCCGACAGGCAGGCGGGAGCTGCAGGAGGGGACGGGAGGGCCCGGTCACCTAGCAAGCTGAGCCCCCCAAGCCGTGCCTGCAGGCTGCCCGGGCATGCTGGGGATGCTCCCAGGAGTCACTGTGGGCCATGGCCGGAGCAGTGCGCTCCCCAGCCAGCTCTGGGAGCCGAGCGGCAACTCCCTGTGGGGCCGAGTGCTGCCCTGGGGGCTGGCAGGGGAGCCGGCACAGGGGCTCTTCCAGCTGGGACACGGGGGCACGGGCGAAGGGCCGCAGTCACGCAGCCTCTCTCCTCGCCTTCTCTTGCAGACGGACAGCCCGGCGTGCAGGGTGGCAATGCCCTCCATCAGGGTGAGGCGGGAGGAGACAGCCCGTCTGCCAGCAAGGCAGGCAGCAGCACCACAGAAGGTGCACGCAGCTCGGGCACCAGGAGCTGCCAGCACTTGCTGCAAGCTCCTGCCTCTGCCAGCAGCAGCCTCTGCAGCTTCTGCCCAGGGCAGGGGAAAGGCCAGCAGCACTGCAACCAGCAGACACCGACAGCTTGTCCCATCTACTCGGGGCATCCCTGGTGAGCAGGGGAAAGCCAGCAGTGCGCAGAGCAGGAGGCATGCCCCACACAGCCCTGCAGCCAATGCCGCAGCTGGGAAGGAGACAAAGAGGTGCCTTTTGAGGAAGGACCCGGACAAGGTTTGCACTGGGAGCCACCGACCCAGCCAGCAGACAGCGGCACAGTGGCATCGGGAACACAGGCTGGGTGCGGCGAAGATGGCAAGAACAGAGGAGGTCCGGGCGGCCCAGAGTGGCAAGGCCTCTGCAGGTCAGCACGTGCGTGACGCACGTAAAAGCACCGGTGCTGCTGGCAGACTTTCTGTGCCAGTTTCCCTGGGCAGGCGGGATGTGGCTTCAGGGCAGCAGGGACAAGTGGAAGAGCGCCACCCCAAAACACAGCTGTCTCTCATAAAGACCAAGTGCAAAGGCAAGTCGCTGCGGGAGCACCAAGAGGCTCTTAAGGAGCATGTGGCCATGCCGTCAGTGAAGACGGAGGATCAGATGGCCACCATCACCACAGCCAGCAGACACCAACAGCTTGACTCATCTACTCGGGGCATCCCTGGTGAGCAGGGGAAAGCCCCCAGTGGGCAGAGCAGGAGCCATGCCCCACGCAGCCCTGCAGCCAATGCCACAGCTGTCTCCCAGCCCACCCGCACCCGCTGCCTCCAGAACCAGCTGCAGCAGGAGATGGCACTGTCCACCCAACCCATCCTGCAGCGGTTCAAGCGCGAGCTGCCTGCCTCCCCCTGCACGGCCCAGCCCGAGGGCTCTCCTGGCCACCAGGGCCATCAGGGGACGCAGAGCTCCTGCTCCTCTGGCAGAAACAGGCCCCACACCTTGGCGGCCCTGCAGGAAAGACCAACAGAAAGCCACAGTGCTGGGCCACAAGCCACGTGCCAGGCTGTGAGAGGTGCTCAGCTCCGGGTGATGGAGCGGGAGGACTTGATGCTGCCTGGCAGCGCATACAGCCATCTCCTGGAGCAGAGCAGACGCCTGCAGCGTCTTCTGAAAGACCTGGAGAGGCAACAGAGTGCCCTTGAGATGGAGAGCCGCCTCCTGGGAAAGGACGGTTCTCCAAGAGCGTGCAAGGAGGCAGGGAGACTGCAGCAGAAGAATGCTCAACTAGCTGCCCTCACCTTGCGGCTGGGAGAGCGAGCCAGGCAGCTGCAGGTGACCATCCATCGCCTGGTCAATGCTCGCGGGCCACTGCCCATCCAGCGCTCCGCTGAGCAACTGTGCCCGCCATTGCTTCCTCAGCCCAGGGGTGGAGAAATGGGAGAGCCCAGCAGAGCTCTGCTGGCACGGGACAAGCGGCACGACTTGGCACAGAAGGCAGCTGAGGGGCTGGAGGCCCGAGCAGCCGCAGATGAAGAGGGATCCTCTGATGTGAGCACCCCCGGGCAAGCTTGTGAGGAGTTGCAGGTGCAGCTCGCCAAGGTGACAAATGAAAACACCCACCTGGCTGAAGAAAACGCTCGCCTGCGTGGGCAGATGGCTTTGACAGAACAGGTTCAGGCTGAAAATGCCAACCTGAAAGGGCAGCTAGCGCGACTGGCAGAGGAGCGAGACTCTGCCATCCAAGCAACCATCTGTCTTTTTACCCAACTGGAAGCGGCCAAGCGCGAGCTGACAGCCATGAGGGACAGGGCAGAAAGGAGTCAACAGCTGGAGAGGGAACATGAGGAGACAAAGCTGGCCCACAGGGAGCACAGAGAACCCCTGCGAGCGTTTCCAGCCCCGCTGAAGGAACTGAGTGATCGGTTTGAGAAGCTAAAGAAATGCTTCCAGCAGCTGTTTCAGGAACTGGAATGGCTGGGAGGAGAAAGATCCAACAGCACCGTTTCCGAGCCGCAGCAGGCTAACCTGGGAGCAGACAAGGAGTCCGTCCTGCTGGAGGCTATGAGAAAACAACCGGCAGAGCTTCGAGCATTCATCGCTCGTTACAGCTATGATCCTTTCGATGGTCCCAACGAGCGGCCTGAGCTGGAGCTTCCGCTAGTTGCTGGACAATACGTTTACATCTTTGGAGACGCGGATGGAGACGGTTGGTACGTGGGAGAGCTGACCGACGGCACAAGGGGATTGATCCCCTCTAATCTCGTTGAGGAAGTTCCAGGTGACGGGCGACCTGATGACACCACAGTCTCCCCAGAGACAAGTGATTGGTGGCAGGGCATAGATGACGTCTGTCCTGTCTTCTCATAGAGCTTCTCATTAAACCTCTTTTAATGACCTCTCTGTGTAATCTCACTCCCTGTCCTGTTTGTCTGTGAGCTGAAGGGACTCTGTGCCTGCTATGGGGGACGTGGCGGGGGTGGACTGAGTGCCAGCTACTGGAGTCAAGGCCAGGCCGTAGGCAGCTCTGGCTTGTGGTGCCAGCTACTGGTGTGCGTCCCAGTGCAGCCAGTGGAGTGAGGGGGGGTCCGAGTGCAGCTACTGGAGCCAGTGGGGATCTCAGCCATCAGGCACTAGGGGTGCGTCCTGAGAAACCACAGGGTATTTGCGCTACAGTAGCATGTGCAGTAAAGAAAACTGGTCTTGCAGTTTGATCCAACGCTGCATCTGCAAACAAAACGAGGCGGAGGCATGAGGAACATGGATGGAAACCTCACCTGCCACACCAAAGTTACGCCACGGAAACTCTTCCCTTTTTGTCACCTGCCTCGGGTTTGGTAAATCTTTTGCCGAGTCTGAAGCAAAGGCCCATTGCCTCTTCTTCCTGTTTCTAACGGCTAACGTCTGGGTTTCACAGGCTGCTTTGTTGTGCGGCACCGCTTACACCCCAGAGTTGCCTTCATAAATGCATCCTTGTACTAGGAAAGGACAATCGCCTGTCATGCCAGTCATACCACTGTACTACCCTACCCGCAGGGCAACAGACCGCCCTGCTTGTAAGAGGATTTAATACAGGAAATAATCCTCAAGTATCTGGGTGTTTTAACAGTTTAATCACGTGCTTGCAGTCTGACTGCTGACACAATCTAACAAGAAAAAATATTAAGGGGGCTAAATCTGTGTTTCAAAAAAAGTGGGGTCTCTCTTTCCCTTCCTGAGAAAACTTGCTCCCTCTACGTTTCTGCCCTGTCATTTCATCTAGCAGCTTCGAAGAAGGGTTTCCCGGCCAGCTATTTTGATGTCATGGCGAGCTCTGAGATGTTTGAGTTTGTTCCTTTCACGCCCCCAGAACTTGGAGTCCTGTGGCTACAACAGCATCTCTGCTGCTGTACAAAAGCAGGGCCCTTGCCAGGTCCTCACGATAACGCACTTGATGGGCAAGGTGAACACGTTATTTTACACAGCTTCAGAAATCTCACTGCATTGTTGCCTGCGAAAAGCCACTTTCCTTTTGGCATTTGAGACACCTTTGAACACTGACCATAGAGCCCTGTGGCAACCTCTAGGCCTGGGGGAAACCTGCATTAGGGAGGAAATGCCTTAAGAGGAAACTCCCCTTAAGCTTTGAGTGTTGTTCTGTAGAAGGAAGAGAGTTGCCTTATTGCCCCAGGACGGGGTAGGGGAGCCCGGAGGCAGCGGTGCCTGAGCCTGGGACAGGGTTCTCCAGCCTGGAGGCCAAAGCTGTTGGTGGGACTCTTCCCTCCGGCCTCCTGCCTGGTCCCTGCAGGGGGCAGGGGACCCGTGCTGGGGCAGCAAACACTGCTGTAAAGCCTAAAGGTGTCCCCAGGGGCTGCCCCCAGCTCTGCCTGGGAGCTGCTGCCGTCAGATTCACCCACTAGCAAGCAGTTCCTGGTGCAGGAGTGACAACTGCGTGGAGGAGAACAGGTCTGGGTGTCTAATACCAAGGTCTCCAACATCAGCTGAGCAGCGTTTGTTTTAATGGTTTGGGTTTTTTTTTCTCCCCAGGAGTTTCCATAGTACCCCAAAGCCATTTTCTGTCAGAAAAGGTGCAGGCACGTGCACGAGACACGGGTGTTTCTCTGTGTTGTAACTGGGAGCAAAGGCGGCTTTTCTTTTCGTTCCAGCTGGAAGGGGAGCACAGAGCGTCAGCCCCAGGGAGGCAGCCCTGCTCCCTCGTCCTGGCTGTGGGTGTGAGCCCGTGCACGCTCCACCTCTGGAGGAAAGGCACTGAAGAAGAGCAGCCTGGGAGGGAGCTCCCAGAGCCGGCTGGGGAGAGGGCTGGTCACCCCGCGGCCCATGGCGACTGCCGGGAGCAGCTCGGCGTGGCCAGTGGCCTCTGGGCACGGGCCTGCGGGCCTCCCCTGCGTTGCTGTAGGCGGGCACCGGAGCGTCCCCAGGCCTGGGCGCCCTGTGTGGGAGCCATGCGTGGGGACAAGGCCCCGGGCGGTGGCAGCCAGAGCTGCTGCACGCACACAGGACTGAGCTCTGCAGAGGCTGCTGGCACCGGGGGGATGTGGGAGGTGCGGGCTCGGGCCTGCTGGGGCCTCTGTGAGGGGCAAGCAGGGGCTGCCCCACGCCGGGCACAGCCGGGCACAGCCAGTCCCCGCCAGGCTCCACAGCATCGCCAGGGCTTTGTGATGCAGGCGGCGCAGCGTGCCCAGAGGTCATTGTGATGCGGGTCCCCACGGTGACCCCGCGGGTATTTAAGGAGCCAGAGCCCTGGGGTGCCCACTCCCAGGAGAGCCACTCCCTCAGGAGGCAGCATCTCCCCTGGGTGACCATGGCCGGTCGTCGGCAGGCGCCGCCGAAGATGCCCACGCATGAGGAGGCAAACGCCCCCCCCCAGCCCAACAGCAGGCTGCCGGGCCTGCAGAACCGGTGCCAGGTGAGGGACGGGGCAGGAGGGGGAGGCCGGTGGTGGGACGGGGCCACGCGGAGCTGCCTTAGTGCCAGGGCCGGGCTTGCCGCCACTGTGGGGGCCGCTGTGCCAAGGCAGCCGCCTCCAGTCCTTGACTTCTCCTCCTCCTGCCCGCAGATGGGCCACAGGCGGCCGCTGGCAGTGCCGCAGGACAGCCAGGGACAGGCTTCGTCCCCCCATGGGAACAGGCTGCGACGGCTCCCCTGCCCACAGAGCTCGCAGGCCGCTGGGAGCCGACGCGCACAGGTAGGGAGCCCGAGGGAGCCCGGGACAAACGTCTTCCCGAGTCCAGGCGCTGCCGACAGGCAGGCGGGAGCTGCAGGAGGGGACGGGAGGGCCCGGTCACCTAGCAAGCTGAGCCCCCCAAGCCGTGCCTGCAGGCTGCCCGGGCATGCTGGGGATGCTCCCAGGAGTCACTGTGGGCCATGGCCGGAGCAGTGCGCTCCCCAGCCAGCTCTGGGAGCCGAGCGGCAACTCCCTGTGGGGCCGAGTGCTGCCCTGGGGGCTGGCAGGGGAGCCGGCACAGGGGCTCTTCCAGCTGGGACACGGGGGCACGGGCGAAGGGCCGCAGTCACGCAGCCTCTCTCCTCGCCTTCTCTTGCAGACGGACAGCCCGGCGTGCAGGGTGGCAATGCCCTCCATCAGGGTGAGGCGGGAGGAGACAGCCCGTCTGCCAGCAAGGCAGGCAGCAGCACCACAGAAGGTGCACGCAGCTCGGGCACCAGGAGCTGCCAGCACTTGCTGCAAGCTCCTGCCTCTGCCAGCAGCAGCCTCTGCAGCTTCTGCCCAGGGCAGGGGAAAGGCCAGCAGCACTGCAACCAGCAGACACCGACAGCTTGTCCCATCTACTCGGGGCATCCCTGGTGAGCAGGGGAAAGCCAGCAGTGCGCAGAGCAGGAGGCATGCCCCACACAGCCCTGCAGCCAATGCCGCAGCTGGGAAGGAGACAAAGAGGTGCCTTTTGAGGAAGGACCCGGACAAGGTTTGCACTGGGAGCCACCGACCCAGCCAGCAGACAGCGGCACAGTGGCATCGGGAACACAGGCTGGGTGCGGCGAAGATGGCAAGAACAGAGGAGGTCCGGGCGGCCCAGAGTGGCAAGGCCTCTGCAGGTCAGCACGTGCGTGACGCACGTAAAAGCACCGGTGCTGCTGGCAGACTTTCTGTGCCAGTTTCCCTGGGCAGGCGGGATGTGGCTTCAGGGCAGCAGGGACAAGTGGAAGAGCGCCACCCCAAAACACAGCTGTCTCTCATAAAGACCAAGTGCAAAGGCAAGTCGCTGCGGGAGCACCAAGAGGCTCTTAAGGAGCATGTGGCCATGCCGTCAGTGAAGACGGAGGATCAGATGGCCACCATCACCACAGCCAGCAGACACCAACAGCTTGACTCATCTACTCGGGGCATCCCTGGTGAGCAGGGGAAAGCCCCCAGTGGGCAGAGCAGGAGCCATGCCCCACGCAGCCCTGCAGCCAATGCCACAGCTGTCTCCCAGCCCACCCGCACCCGCTGCCTCCAGAACCAGCTGCAGCAGGAGATGGCACTGTCCACCCAACCCATCCTGCAGCGGTTCAAGCGCGAGCTGCCTGCCTCCCCCTGCACGGCCCAGCCCGAGGGCTCTCCTGGCCACCAGGGCCATCAGGGGACGCAGAGCTCCTGCTCCTCTGGCAGAAACAGGCCCCACACCTTGGCGGCCCTGCAGGAAAGACCAACAGAAAGCCACAGTGCTGGGCCACAAGCCACGTGCCAGGCTGTGAGAGGTGCTCAGCTCCGGGTGATGGAGCGGGAGGACTTGATGCTGCCTGGCAGCGCATACAGCCATCTCCTGGAGCAGAGCAGACGCCTGCAGCGTCTTCTGAAAGACCTGGAGAGGCAACAGAGTGCCCTTGAGATGGAGAGCCGCCTCCTGGGAAAGGACGGTTCTCCAAGAGCGTGCAAGGAGGCAGGGAGACTGCAGCAGAAGAATGCTCAACTAGCTGCCCTCACCTTGCGGCTGGGAGAGCGAGCCAGGCAGCTGCAGGTGACCATCCATCGCCTGGTCAATGCTCGCGGGCCACTGCCCATCCAGCGCTCCGCTGAGCAACTGTGCCCGCCATTGCTTCCTCAGCCCAGGGGTGGAGAAATGGGAGAGCCCAGCAGAGCTCTGCTGGCACGGGACAAGCGGCACGACTTGGCACAGAAGGCAGCTGAGGGGCTGGAGGCCCGAGCAGCCGCAGATGAAGAGGGATCCTCTGATGTGAGCACCCCCGGGCAAGCTTGTGAGGAGTTGCAGGTGCAGCTCGCCAAGGTGACAAATGAAAACACCCACCTGGCTGAAGAAAACGCTCGCCTGCGTGGGCAGATGGCTTTGACAGAACAGGTTCAGGCTGAAAATGCCAACCTGAAAGGGCAGCTAGCGCGACTGGCAGAGGAGCGAGACTCTGCCATCCAAGCAACCATCTGTCTTTTTACCCAACTGGAAGCGGCCAAGCGCGAGCTGACAGCCATGAGGGACAGGGCAGAAAGGAGTCAACAGCTGGAGAGGGAACATGAGGAGACAAAGCTGGCCCACAGGGAGCACAGAGAACCCCTGCGAGCGTTTCCAGCCCCGCTGAAGGAACTGAGTGATCGGTTTGAGAAGCTAAAGAAATGCTGCCAGCAGCTGTTTCAGGAACTGGAATGGCTGGGAGGAGAAAGATCCAACAGCACCGTTTCCGAGCCGCAGCAGGCTAACCTGGGAGCAGACAAGGAGTCCGTCCTGCTGGAGGCTATGAGAAAACAACCGGCAGAGCTTCGAGCATTCATCGCTCGTTACAGCTATGATCCTTTCGATGGTCCCAACGAGCGGCCTGAGCTGGAGCTTCCGCTAGTTGCTGGACAATACGTTTACATCTTTGGAGACGCGGATGGAGACGGTTGGTACGTGGGAGAGCTGACCGACGGCACAAGGGGATTGATCCCCTCTAATCTCGTTGAGGAAGTTCCAGGTGACGGGCGACCTGATGACACCACAGTCTCCCCAGAGACAAGTGATTGGTGGCAGGGCATAGATGACGTCTGTCCTGTCTTCTCATAGAGCTTCTCATTAAACCTCTTTTAATGACCTCTCTGTGTAATCTCACTCCCTGTCCTGTTTGTCTGTGAGCTGAAGGGACTCTGTGCCTTCCGAAGGGACTCATGTTCCTGAGCATGGGGACCTGCTCAAGGAGGAAAGATAGCAAGAAGTCAGAGGATAATTCTGTAAGCCAAGTGAAAGCTGTTTCTCCTAGATGCGCCCCCGGTGCCCCATGCCCCCCCTCTGCCGTTCCTAGGAGAGCTCCCTTCCGAGCCGTGGCTGGAGCTGTGCTGAGTGCTGGCCGAGTGTGCTGTGAGGAGCAGGGGCTGTGCCCGCTGGCTGCCCAGCAGTGAGCCCTGCTCTGCAGCAGGAGCTTCATGGGAACCGTGGGGGCAGGGGCCAATCCACTGCAGACAAGACAATGGCTCATGTGTTCCCAAAGGCTCAGCACCCCACTTCTAGGCAGGGACACCCAGGGCTCACCGTGTGCCCTGGAAGCAGCATAGACCTTGGGTGGACACCCCAGACAGATGTTTAAAGGGTTCCGACCATGTGAACTTCTTGAAAGAGAGTCAGCTCCTTCCCCAGCCTCACAGACTGCATTGCCCACAGCATCATCGGTTAGGGGAAAGCTGGGACACCTCCTTGCCGAGGACATGTCTGCACAGGAGGACCCACAAGGTCTGCGCCTGAGCTGGCAGCTGAAACCCCTATTGCCAGAGAGCCTGTCTGCAATGCCAATAGCATCTGAGCAAGGCCAGGAGAGAGACAAAGGGACACTCGGGAACTCCTTCCCCTTCCCCAGCCCGGCACACCACCTCCCAGACAGCAGCAGTGCAGGGCAGTCACCCTCAGGCTGTGCTCAGCGAGAAATGGCACCGTGGCAGCAGGAGAGATGCACTTCATCCCTTCTGCTGCTCTGCTGGACCAGGAGCTGTTGAAACACATGGAACCAACGGTCTAAAGGCTGTGCTGGGTGGGAGAGGAGAGCAGAGGTGTGTTGCTCAGGGAAGGCACCTGCACGGCAGACCATGGCCAGGAGGTGCCCCTATCTGCCCTGCATCAGGGTCCCCCTCAGCATCTCCCCCCCTCCCTGCCCAGGGCTCTGCTGCCTGCAGCTGTCCCTGCCAGCAGCTCTTTCTCTGGCCCCAGGGCTCTTCCCTGCCAGCGCTCACAGAGCCCAGCTCAGCCCCTGTGTGCCCAGCTCTGCCCTGCAGCCGCTCTCTGTCTGGCTGCCGCAAGGAACAGCTCCCCCAGAGCCTGAGGGAAAAGGAGAGCTGATGCTGGTTTCATCTGCAGCGTGCTGGGGAGGGAAGGCACTTGCTCAGCTTCCTCATCAACCTCCCTGTGATGCTTTCAGCATCTCAGCCGCTGCTCTGACCTGCACAGCTGAGTTTCCATTGCCACCAAGAAGAGACACAGAAAAGCGGCAGCAGAGATTCAGGCAAGCACAGAGCCAAGCAGGAAAGCCCTGCCATGAACGTGCTCATGGAAAGTCCCCTTGGAAATGACCTGGAGATGTGAACAGCTCTGATATATGCAGCACCAACACAAAATCAGTCAGACCTTCTCCTGCTGGGGGTCGGCCCTTCCACACAACCTGGCCCTACACAAAGCTGCCTGTCTACAGAGCACTGGCTGGGTACAGGTTCCTTGTTTGCAGGTAGAATAATGGTCAGGTGAGACTGAGCCTGGTGGATCCAGCAAAGGCAAAGCTCCTTTTGTCCGTGGGATAGGAGTCACTGAATGCACATAGGAAGACTCAAATAAAACCCTCTGATATTTCAAAGTTACGATTCAGGAGTCTAGGGGACTTGTCCTTATTAAGAACTCCTTTATCATGTATTCCATCGCATTCCCATAGAGTAAAAAACTAAAAACAGAGACTCAAAAAAGTACTTTACCTTTATACTAACCTTGCTTTGTACTTCTTTTTGAAACCACCAATGGAAAATATTCTGGCAGTGAGCGGAATCTGTGAGCAGCCCTGAAGCACACAACAGCCTCTTATTAAGAGATAAGCACTTCCTTGTGTGGGGGTCATTCCTTGAACCCACAGTTTTTCGCCACAGCCGCACGGGAGCCCCCCGGCAGGCTGAGAGCTGCCCCTGGCAGGCGGCAGAGCCCCTGCCCCAGCACACAGCCCCCTGGGCTGCAGGGACCCTGCTGGCAAGGACAGCCCTGGGCACCCCTGCCTGCACAGCCACCTTCACAGCCCTGCAGCCGGCCCTGGCACAAGGCAGCCCACATGCCCTGGCCCTCCCACGCTGCAGCAGGGAAGCCCTGCTCTGCAGCACACTGGCCTCCTCCACAGCAAAAGGCTCCCACACGGTCTCACAGGCTGGGGGGGCCCAGCTGCTGCAGACCCGGCTAGGAACTGCAGAGGCATTGCCCTGCAGCCACACACTTACCGGCTCCAGGGCTCTGCAGATTTCTCCAGCAGGGAGCTCTCAGCAGCCCCCCACCAAGGGCTGCTTTTGAGCTCTCCCTGCCTCCCTCCTCTGCCCCTCTGGGCTCCCTCCAGCTGTCCCTGGGGCTGCAGGGGAACCTGCTGGGCAGCAGGATGAGGCAATCCCTCACGGGCCTTGCCTCTCCTGGGGGGACACACTTATTTCCAGCAGTGGCAATTCCCTTACTAGAAAAAGTTTTCTGCAGGAGTATCAACTTTTGTTAACCCATTACTAGAGAGGACACCAGGAAGACTGCAGCAAAGGATCTAAATACTCCTTAAGAAACCTGTATCTGTGTCTGCTTCTGGTGGATTTACAGTCAGGAGTTGGTTTTACAGACAGGAGCAGGTTTTACAGAGAGGATGTCTTCAGAGCTTCAGTAAGCCCTGCAGAGCCCATTTCAGCACTTCATTGCACAGTCCGAGGGCTCAAGACTCAGCTCTCCTTTGCCCAGGCCATGTCTCTGCTCTGAAGCAAAGCCTTTGCACCCACGGGCTCGGGGACACTGGGTACCAGGTTGCCTGGGAACCAGAAGGACAGACCACCTCCCCTCACTGTGCACTCACCCACAGGCAATCCTCTTGCCTCACAGACCTCACTCTGTTCCACCGGAGGGCAGCAAAAATGCTCTGCTTTTCTGACATCTGAAAATACTCAACAGGAGAGATGGGGGGGAGCTGTGAAAAAAACTCAAGCTCTCTTACAATGCCTTCACCCTTCCCGTTCCTTAGCACTGGCGCTGCAGACGCTGACCAGCCCTTCTGCGTTGGCACTGGTTTCAGAGGACAAAGTTAAACACCAGGACTGGTCCCTGCCCCCACCCACTGCTGCAGAGTGGGGCTGGCTGGTCAAGAGCCCGTGGGCAGATGCCCTGCTCTTCATCACCCACACGGCCAGCACCAAGCAGGGCTGCAGCCACACAGCGGCAGGAAGGTCTCCGAGAAAAGAGAGGGATGTCTGTGTGTGACGGGGGGATGGTCTGTGGGAAATGGCTTTGATTTTGCTTGCAGAAGTCTCCCCTAAATTATCACTGTCTTTTTCTCCTGTGACAGGACCATATGCCCAGAGGCAGCACATGTCCAACAGCAGCTCCATCACCCAGTTCCTCCTCCTGGCATTGGCAGACACGCGGGAGCTGCAGCTCTTGCACTTCTGGCTCTCCCTGGGCATCTACCTGGCTGCCCTCATGGCCAACGGACTCATCATCACTGTATGTGACCACCACCTGCACACCCCATGTACTTCTTCCTCCTCAAACTCTCCCTCATCAACCTGGGCTCCATCTCCACCACTCTCCCCAAAGCCATGGCCAACTCCCTCTGGGACACCAGGGACATCTACTCAGGATGTGCTGCACAGCTCTTCCTGATTGTCTTTTTCCTTTCAGCAGAGTGTTCTCTCCTCACCGTCATGGCCTATGACCCCTACATGGCCATCTGCCAGCCCCTGCACTACGGGACCCTGCTGGGCAGCAGAGCTTGTGTCCACATGGCAGCAGCTGCCTGGGCCAGTGGGTTTCTCTATGCTGCGCTGCACACGGCCAATACACTGTCACTGCCGCTCTGCCAAGGCAATGCCCTGGGACAGGTCTTCTGTGAAATCCCACAGATCCTCAAGCTCTCCTGCTCACACACCTACCTCAGGGAAGTGGGGCTAATTGTGGCTGGTGCCTCTTTATTCTTTGGCTGTTTTGTTTTCATTGTTCTGTCCTACGTTCAGATCTTCAGGGCTGTGCTGAGGATCCCCTCTGAGCAGGGACGGCACAAAGCCTTTTCCACGTGCCTCCCTCACCTGGCCGTGGTCTCCCTCTTTGTCAGCACTGCCATGTTTGCCCACCTGAAGCCCCCCTCCATCTCCTCCCCATCCCTGGACCTGGTGGTGTCAGTTCTGTACTTGGTGGTGCCTCCAGCAGTGAACCCCCTCATCTACAGCATGAGGAACCAGGAGCTGAAGGACGCACTGAAGAAGCTGATGCAGTCAGGTGTCTCTCAGCAGCACTGAACTGCCTGAATCTCCTCACAAGGCATTTGCAGGTCATCTCTGGAACTTCCTGTGCATTTAGCGCTTTTAATGTCACAATTGTGTTTCTCCTAGAATGTTTGCATGCACTCCACTTTCTCAATAGCATGAACCCAGCCTGCCTGACCAGCCTGGCTTTTGTACGTTTGCATCCAGGATGGTGCAGCTGGACTCCTGTGTCACATCTCTGTAATTTAAGGGGCTTGTGTAGTGGAGACATCTATCAACTTCCCAGGAGAGTAAAGCACCAGTGTAGAGCTCAGCTGTGTGAGTGTGCAAAGTTGGGGCAAATAACAGGGTGGGGGCACGCGGCAGGGTGTCCTGGTGCAAATCCTTGGGTCACGGTGAAGGAAGCAAGGCAGTGATCGGGTGGGACACTGTCACAACGGAGGGAAGACACAGTCACTCAATATGAGTGATCAGCAGACTTCGTTTATTGTCTCTTACAGTCACCTTTTATGCCTTCTTATAATTAGCTCATACACATTACAAAAGTTAAGCTCATTATTGGTTAGTTGCCTAAATACCAAGTCCGCCCCTAGTTTCTCTTCTGTAGTTATCTGTTCCCACCTGCAACATTCTTTTCCCACCGAAATCTTCCTGTTATTGTGTAACAAGGACAGCCAAAGACAGTGTATTTTGCTTTACTTCAGATAAGCTGAGAGCGATGTGCATTTTTGTCCAGCCAGCTGGACTATGTCTATGTGACCCTTTTCAGCTAGCCAGTTATCCACAGGACACAGGGCTCTGCTCAGTGCCATGTTCCCTGGATACCCAGGGGAAGCTGCCCCAGGTGCCCCAAGATGTCCTAAGCATCAGTCGTTTCCTTTGCTTGTTGTACACCCCAGTCGCTACGAGGAACATTTGCTGCATGGTCAGCTCTGTCATCCTTAGTGGCTCAGTGATACCCAACTCCATTGCAACTCTAAATGTAAATGGAGCCACTTTCCTACTGTCACTGGTTACACACAAGTCCCATAGCTCTTGCCACAGTTGGCCGCTCAGCCAAGGCTGTGGTCAGACATCTCCAAATAGATCATGTCCTCACGGCTTTGCTTTGAGAAATAGTAAACCACTGACTGTAGTAATCCCACCAACTGGCCTGGGTCCAGTCTTTCACTCTCGATGTTATCTCAAATAAAACCCAGTTTCTCAGCCTCTCCTTGTCCATAACATGATCCAGGTCCCAACCATCCTTCTGGCTTCTGCAGGACTTGCCCCATTCTGGCAGGGTCTTTCTTGTGCGGGGGAGCCCCATTGTGGGCTCAGCAGTCCTGATGTGGTCCTGTGGAGGGTTAACCATGGCCAGCACCCAGCCAGCCCCGCAGCTGCTCATCCGCTCCCCTGACTCAACAGGAAAAAAGCAGAAATTATACCAGCAATGTTCATTGGTCATGGCCAAAATGTGTCATATTAAAATTCAATTTAATTTATTGCCAATTAAAAAATACATGGATTTTGAGAAACCAGGACTGAAACATAAAGACCATTGCCCTGACAGTTTCTCCAAGGGCCAAATTACTCCATTGTTCCCAATTCATCTACACACCAACACCCTGAGAGGTGCAAGGGTGCTGCGATGGAGAGACAGGACACTGCTTGATGCAAGCAAATGTTGATTTATTGTATACAATCATGAGTTTATATATGTTACCAGAGGCTGCGTGCTTTAAACAGATTGGTTCCTTAAGCTAAGCATTACATACTAGGCAATCCCTGTTTGGTTAACTACAAACAAAGGACACTTTAAGTAAGTTTTTACACTCATCAATTAACAACAAAGTGTTACTTCTCCCTGGCTCCATCTGTTCCTCATCTCCTTACCTTTTCTCGGCCTGACTCATCTTGTTGGTTGTTATCTATTCACCCTCCTTATCCTCCCAGGGTTTGTGGCCTACAAGCTAGAGCACGTTCCTTTCAGCTAACTGATTGTTACTTATGGTCCTGATTTCCAGGCCCCCTCCTACATCTCCCCCTTCTTGTTTTTGAGCAATCCAAATCCCGTTTGTTTTAAACGTGCATTCGATCAAGTTACTCATCACTCCTTGTAAGCGTTGAAACAAACAAGGAACACATAATACTACAACCAACAATACTGTCAATACCATCAATGCTCCTTTGATTATGGTTTGTAACCAGCCCCCTAACCCAAGGCTTGAAAGCCAGTCAGAAAAAGGATCATGTCCTTCAGTAACATGCTTCATATTCTTGTGCAGTGCTGCTAATTTCTGAGCTATGCTTTTTGAGTGATCAGACAAATTCATACAACACATTCCTTAACGATGTTCACTACAGGCTACTCTCTACTGTTCGTGCTGATTCCTTATCTTCTACAGGTGACATCACATTCCTCCTTTGTTCTGTCTCATCCTAGTTTCTTCTCATACTCCCTCAAAGTTATTTAACTCTTTGCTGCAGGATTTCAGCTGCACATTGTCAAAGCAAGGCCAAAGCTGCACTTTATCTATGTCAAAACAAACCACTGTCTCTGTTCTGTACAATTCTACAATTCCCCCTTTTTGTTTTTGAACAGCTAGTACCAGGTTTGCCGTGTTCTGCGGGGCCCTTGCAAACATGACAGCAGCCAAGGCAATAGCAAACAAACAATACTGCACATTGAGTGAATGGATGCCAAAAAGGCTGACATTTCCTCAGATTTTGATAACATGTTGCTGCAGTGGGGCGCCTAAAATCCACACAGCACGTACCATCAAAATCCTCACAGCCATGTCCTTGAGCCAACAACAAAAGCCAATAGTTGCTCTGTTTTGTATGTCATAGTGGCAAATTTGACTCACATTCTTAACTGCCTACCAGACAAGGTGATTTAACTCTTTAATGCTTTCCCTGCTGTTACTCTGGATAAGAGAAGAACCGCTGAATCTTTCCTACTCTCCTTCACAATACCCAGCTGTTCTCTCATCTCTTGTTAGGTCAAATATTCTCCAGCTTCCTCTCCTACATCTCTCTCCAGACATTCTCTATCCTCCTCTTTTTTGCTTGTTAATTCCAAAGAGACAAAGGTTGTGTGTAGCTGGGTGACCATGACCTGATTTATGTTACAATCAACTAAACACTGAATACAGGAAAAAAAGGTATGGGAGTTGTAAGGCAAACATCAATAAGGTGGTTAAAGATAATTATAATAAATCCTGTAATACTTTTGATCCATGGCCCAAAGTTTCCCAGCCACGAGAAGAGACCAATGGCATCCCGCCCCTGGCTCTGCTGCAGATTTTTGTTTAAGGCTTTTAAGTTTTGTATGCTTTTGTGGATTGATTCAGAGTGGTCACTCAGATTCACATAGCACATCCTATCAAAGTCTTCACACTCGTGTCCCTGTTTTAATACTAAAATTTAATAGCAACTCAGTTCTGTAGCAAGATATGACGGACAGAATCAACATCTGTTAAGAAGCCAGAAAAAAAAAAAAAGAAAAAAAAAGAATAGTATTTGTGGTATTACTTTTTTTAGCAAGCTAGCAGCCTAATTTACTAAGCAAGTTAAGAGTGTGTACTATTCTACAGAAGAGATTAGAGAAGCAAAAAAATGTGTTATGCTGCATTGCAGAGCACAACCTGAGAGTTACAGTCAGCTGTGAGTTCTGCATTATAATCATTTTGACACATGTTGGCGTTGTGATTGTGAAAGTTGCCATTTACAATTTTCATTGGCATTATCATAGCTGGTTGTTTAAAAAAGCAACCCTTGAGCTTCCTCATGCTCGACTTGTTGCAAAATATTCTGAAGCCGATCAATAAAGTTAGTACATGACTCTTTAGGACCCTGCAAGACTGTGGCGAGTGACTCGCTAGAGGCTCGCCCAGGCTCCCCCATCCTGACTGCCTTAATAGCCATCTCCTTCATCTGCAAATAGTTGTCCCTGGGATACCTTGCCTGGGTCACAGAATCAGCACAACTATTTTCTCCAGCCAACTGCTCACAGTTAACAGCAATTCCCCAATTAAGGTTTTCAATCAAGGCCACTACAGGTAGCTCACAAAAATCAGATAACCCCATCATAAACTGTGTCAGAGTTAGTACCATACAAAGCAATGACTTCCAGTCATGCAGTGTGAGTGTATAAGGCTCTGCCATCACTTCAAGAAGGGACATGGCAAAGGTATTATGAATCCTCCCTTCCCCCACTGCTTTAACTCTTTAACAGCCTCGTATTGCACAGGCTGCCACTCTCGAGGTTGCTTTATCTGACAAAATACTGAACATGCCCTAGCGACTTCCAAAACCCCTCGCTTAAGCACTTCCCACTTGCATTCCTGCCACCAATCCCTCAGACCCCCTTTCACCCTCCCCGAAAGTCCAGCCAATAAATCGGGAGAGGCGGTGGGGGGTGGAGGGGGGAAGGTCTAATTCCTTGTCCAGATCTATAGGACCTGGTTCAAAAGCTTTATCAGTGTCAATGGCATCATTGTCCGAGTTGTCCTGTTCCTGCGCTTGGTCCTGTGTTGTGAGGGTCGCTGCAATCAGTGACAGAAGCTTTGGGGGCAGAGGAGGTGTGGACAGAATCGCCATCGCTGACGGTGTGTTGAGAAGAGTCTTGCTGTCGGTGGAATTTACAGCTTCCTGTGGTCTGGCTCCGTTAGTAGAATTAGTCCATACTTGGCGAAGAGTAGTTGGAATTTGCCACCAAGGTGCTAAATGCATTCCCGATGCAGAGTCCCCCTCTGCGGCAGCATCATACAATTTTCTGCTGAACACTTTCATTTCTTTGAAAGTCTCTAAAGTTTTTTGGCTGCTCACCTGTCTCGATGCATACAGGTGTTATCCTCGGGGTTTAGGTTGTCTGCCTGGTCCAGACAGCAAGACGATCGTTCAGCCAAGACATCTCCTCCGGAACGCAGCCCTCTTCCACGAGCTGTCTTTTTTATCGACCAGTTCCGTCCTTATTGTTCCAAGGCTTGGGAACACCACCATAGGGGTCACCATTTGAGGAGACTGAGGCATGGGCTCCTGGATCTGACTAGAAGACCCTTTATGAGTCCATATACATCCCTCATAGGGGAAGACAGTTGATTCCCATGTTTCCCACAGCTCACCTCTCAGTTCCAGAGGGACTTCAGTTGCCGGTTCCTGCTTCCTTTCAGCAGCTCATTCAACGTTCTGTGGGACTTGCAGCCTGCCGCTCAGCCTGGCGGTTCATAAACCCATCACGTCGGGGTCACCGGGTTGCTGCAATGGATAGACGGGATGCTGTTTGATGCTAGCAAATGCCGACTTATTGTACAGAAGCACGAGTTTATTTATGTTATCAGAGGTCGCGTGCTTTAAACAGTTTAGTTCCTTAAGATAAGCATTACATACCATGCAATCCCTATTTGGTTAACTACAAACAAAGGACACTTTAAGTAAGTTTTACACTCATCAATTAATAGCAAACTGTTACTTCCACTTGGCACCATCTGTTCCTCATCTTCTTACCTTTTCTCAGCCAGACTCATCCTGTTGGTTGTTATCTATTCACCCTCCTTATCCTCCCAGGGTTTGTAGCCATCCCCCCAAGGTTCGTGGCCTAGAAGCTCGTGCACATTCCTTTCAGCTAACTGATTGTTACTTATGATCCAGATTTCGAAGGGCCCCTCCTACACAGGGGTGATAGTGAAGAGGGGGTGATGGCACAGAACATCTCTGTTGCTCCAGTCTGGCAGGGTCTTTCTTGTGCGGGGGAGCCCCACTGTGGGCTCAGCAGTCCTGATGTGGTCCTGTGGTGGGTTAACCACGGCCAGCACCCAGCCAGCCACCCAGCTCTTCATCTGCTCCCCGACTCAACAGGACAAAGGGAGAAAAAAAACCAGCAATGCTCCTAGGTCAAGGTACAGGCAGAGAGACTACTTACCGATCCCTGTCATAGCCAAACATGTGTTGTCTTGCCAAAGATCAATTTCATTCATTGCCAATTAAAACAGATGTTGATTGTGAGAAACAATGACCAAAACATTGAAGACCATTCCCTAGTTTCTCCCAGGGCCAAATTACTCCATTGATCCCAATTCACCTACACAAGCACACCCTGAGAGGTGTAGGGGGGATGTTGAAGAGGGTTGATGGCACAGAACACCTCTGCTGCTCCTTTCTCCTCACACTTCTGCCCTGCTCCAGCGTGGGTCCTCTCCATAGACCCTGCTATCTTTGCGGTCAAGGGTATGCATTGTTCGTTTCATTCTGTCTTGCTTGTGTCCTTGAAACTCAGAGAATGACAGAGAATGTTGACATTGGAAGGGACCTCTGGAGATTACCCAGTGAAACCCCCTAGGAGAGGCACGGCCAGCTCAAGCCGGTGGTACAGGGCCTTGGCTCGGTAGGTTTGGAATATGTCAAGGGGTGGACATTCCATAACCACTCTTGGCAACTACCTGCAGTGGTTGAACATCCTCAGTTCAAAAAGTGTTACCTTGGCTCACATGGAGCTCTCAGAGCCTTTTCTTCTCCAGACTGAACAGTTGTAGATCTCTCACCCTGTCTTCCTGGGAGACATGCTCCAGTCCCTTCAAGAAGCTTAGTGGCCTTTTGCAGAACTTTAGTAGGTCAACAACTCCCTTGCTCTGGGAAGCCCAGCCATGGATACGGCACCCCAAATGTGGCCTCAGCAGTGCTGAGAGGAGGGGAAGGGTCACCTCCCCCCATTGGCCATTGATGCTTTTCCTAATGCAGCCCAGGGGGCTGTTGGCCTTTGCCATGAGGGTGCATCGATGGCTCCTGCTCAGCTGCTTGTCCTCTGGCACCCAAAGGTCCTTCTCTGCAGAGCTGCTCTCTGGCCAGCCTGCCACCAGCAGGATAGCCCCAGGAGGGCTGGATCACGGGCTGGCCTCCCCCAGGGGCTCGCTCAGCACCAGCAGCAGCATCTTGCCCATCTTGGAGACGAGCTTCAGCTCTGGCACAGGCCGCAGGGTGCTACAGAGTCACCTGGGAGAGCAAAGCCCTCTCCTGCCAGGGCTGCGCAGCCCAGGCCTGTTGCCCTCTGGCCTCGGGGACTGCAGCCCTTGCTCTCGTGGTGGGAACGTCCTTCATCCTTCTGCTGCCCCCTGCCACCCGCTCCAGCATCCTCTGCTGGGCAGCAAACCCCTCCCACACAAGGGCTCCCATCCCTGGGTACCGGTGTCCGTGTGACAAGCCTGCCCTTGGCCCTGGTGCCACACCTGAGGTGCTGCAGCCCACATGGGCCCCAGAGCCCACTGCCTGGGGCGTGGGCAGCAGGAGCCCCCTGTGCCACCACAGAGCTGTGACATCAGTGGCGTAAGCGCTGAGGAGGGGCAGGGCAGCTCCCACGCCTTTGGCGGTGGATGGAGACACAAGGTCTGTGGGGGAGACCTACGGGAAAGATGAGGGGAGGGGGACGCTCTGTGTGAGGTCAGGGCAGCTCAGATACATGGAGCTCTTGTATTGGACAGGCAATGAGGTTGGGTGAGAGCTTGAGTGTGGATCAAAGGGGAGAGCAGCCAGGGTGGCACTGAGGGAGGAATTAGTTGTGGTTTGACACTGGCCAGCACGCAAATGCCCAGCATCTGTTGCTCACTGACCCCTTACATGCCCAGCATGATGGGGGAGAGGATCAGAGGAAAACTCACAGGTCAGGAAAATAACAGTTCAACAGGAGAAGCAAAAGCTTTGTCTGCAAGGAGAGCAACATGAGCAATTCGCTCACTCCTTGCCATGGGCAGCAGGGGTTCAGCCATCCCCAGAAAAGCTGCTCTTCAGCACATCTGTCAGTGACACGGGAAGACAAATGCCATGACCACAAATGTCCTCTTTTCATCCTCCTTTCCCCGAGCTGTTATTGATGAGCACAACGTCCTGGGATATGCAATATCCCTGTGGTCACTGGGGGTCAGCCGCCCAAGCTCCTTGCATCCCCCCAGTCTCCTTGTAGCGCAGGCAGAGTGTGAGAAAGAGAAGCCTTGGTGATTACTCTGCAGCGGTGGCCAAAACACTGGTGTGTGGTCAGCGCTGCCTTAGGAAGAGATGCAAAGCACAGCACCAGAAGGGCTGCTGTGAAGAAAATGCACTCCATGCCAGCCCGAGCCAGGACAGAGCGACAGGTCATACAGTCAGGGTGAGGCATGAACAATGTCTTCTTGAAATGACCTGAGGAAACCTGTGGATCACAGAGCCTGTCTCTTCTGGGGGAATCAGTCTCCTTGGTGATCACTGCACAGGTAAGCAAGGATGCCAGGAGCCCAGGTCTTTGTGGGAGAGTCCCCCAGACCAACCAGGCCACCCACTCTGATGCTCACCTGCACCTGGGACTCCCCAAAGAGGACAAGCTGCTCAGGGATTTGAAGACCAGTGTCACCTTGCTTCTAGTAGTATGCAGTTGTGGTGTCCCTGATGCCCAGGCATGTGTGGATGGAGAGCAGCAGAGCACAGCCCAGGACAGGAGGGAAGGAGAACCTGGCCTGCTGAGGGCACTGGCAGGTGGGATCCCATGGGGGCAGGGCCCTGAGAGCATCCCTAGGCCTTCCTGGCCCTGACCAGCCTCACCTGGGGCCTCCACCCAAAGCTTTGTCCATGGCTTCGGGAGGCCATTGAAGCCAGGCAGGAGATTCAGCCCCAGCACAACCTGTGCTGTAGGTGTGCGGGTCTCCAGGCACAACCATAGGCACAGCCTGGCCTGTCCATGGACCCTGTTCCTTTGGCCTTGCAGGCTCACTTCCCAGGTTTATTCCGAATGGGCTGTCCAGTGAAATGACACTATGACCCTCCAAGTCCCAGGCTTCTCTGCTTCCTTTATTCACATCAATTGGTCAGTTGTTTGGAGGAGAGGAAGGAAAAGCACATGAGATTGCTGGGTGTCAAGAACTGAAAGTGGGAAGCAAAACTTACCTTCGCCTCTTTTCTTAAAGGTCTTCATTCTTCCACAGCAACCAGAAAGCACTGAGATTCCTCTACCTCCCCCACTTCCAGCAAAGAAGTAGAGAGCTTCCAAGTAGAGCTTTTTTTCCATTTTGTTTACAGCTTCAAGCACCCCATGCTCTGGAGATAAATCATTGCATCACCTCTGGCCAAGAACGTCCTTGTTTCCACATCTGATGACTGCCTATCACACTCCTGCCACACAACATAGTTCCAATACTGGATTCATCTTCCTGGCAATGTCCTCACTGTGACCGGCAGGTGCTCCCGAGTCCTCCCCTTGTGCAGGCTGAACAAGGCTCTTGCCCTCCGTTTCCCCTCCTGGGAAAGTGTTCCACCCCTGAGCCTCTCAGTGACTCTTCACTGAACTCACTCCCAGTCATACACACCTTCCTTGCTGTAATGGGTTCTCTCTGGGGCCATTGAGAAACTTCTTCTCTCCTTCCCTCCCCAGTCAAGGCCAAAATATTAACACAGCGGTCTACATGTGGTGTTATGAGTGATGATAATGTGGAAAAAAATAATTTCCCTCACTCTCTTGGCAAGGCACCTCTTCATACGCTCCAGGGCACGGCTGGCTGCCTCTGCTACCAGGTCACGGGCTGGGATTGTGTTTTGCCTTCTGTCCCCCAGCACCACCAGGGCCTTTTCTGCACAGACACTGCCCAGCCAGGCAGGTCCCAGGCCCTGCAGCTGCAGGGTGTTAGTCCACCCGAGGGAGGTGCAGGCTCTGCCCTTGGTCCGTCCTGCATCTGTGCAGCTCCTGACAGGGCGGCCACCCCACCTGCCAGGGTTCCCCTCCATGGCATCCCTAGGGCACAGGGGTGGTCCTCTCAGTTTGGTGCCACCGACAGACACTGTGAGAGTTGCCTCCACTGGATTATCTTTACAGCTCTTAAACTGTAAGCAGGAGAGTCCCCTGTGGTGCCCACACTGCCCCAGTATGTCCCAGTGGCCTCCAGGTGGGGTGTGAGCCCTTCCCCACTGCTCTCTCAGCCTGACCATCCAGCTGGTGTTTTACTCATCTCTTTCTGTTCACACCCAGAGTGTCATGGCCTCACTTGGGCAGAAGAACACTGATGAAGACCATGACAAGAGTTTTGTAAAGCTGAGGGAAATGACATCCACTGTGGAGCTCCTCACGCACAACTGCAGGCTGTCAGGTTGGCGAGGCAGGAGTTACCCTTGGGAAATCCACCTGGATAGTTACCCGCTCAGGTGCCAGCGATGTCAGCCAAGGGGACTCTAACTGGTGGCACACCCCTCACCACTGGGTGTCCGTGCAGCCTGTGGTTATTTGAGTGGCTTTTCTGGACTCTTCATAAATGTTTGTAACACCTGCTCATCCATCCTCTCTCACAGGAGACCTCTGCCTATAAAAGGAGGTTTCCAAAGGGATATTCCTAAGAAATACCAATTTTCCTCCAGAATGTCACTACCACTAATCCTTTATACCATCTGTCCTTAATTTCTCTCATCTTCTACATATTTGCACCTGACTAGGAGACAATAACCACTTCTAGAGGATGTCTTTTCAGCAGACTGTCTCGACAATGTCTTTTTCCATTATCCTTCAGGTTTCTCCTCCTTTTTTTCTTTGGTCCTACAGGTGCCTCTCACCTCTGCAGCTCGTTTCAGCTTCCAGGAGAAAAAGTATATGTCTTCCCACAGCCCATCTGTCCCCTATAACCAGATATTTCCTTGTGATTAGATCTATCTTTCCGTATCTGCCAACCTAAAAGATTTCTCATAAGAGTGTCCCTTGCAGAAAGGCACCTCATCAGAGACAGCTTGGACTTGACATATTCTTGTGGAGTGTGTTTTCCTATTGATGACACTTGATCATTCTTCACAGTGCTTGCAGATAGAAAACAATTTTCTTCACCAGTGTGCAGCCAGTCCTCTAAGGCAAACAGGTGGGGATGGTGCAAAGGAGCTGCAGCACCCACCTGCAGAATTGAGGGGAGAAGTCTGACGTAAGGAGAAGGGATGTGAGTCCCAGGGGACAATGAGAAAAAGGGTGGTCTTGGGGACATTCAGAGCAAGGTTGTCCATCTGGTGTTAGACCTCAAGGGACTGCATTTCCTACCAGTCCAGACCTGATGAGGAGACCCTCTGCATCATTATCACTTGGAGATTGCTGCTAGAACCTCCCCTCTAGCCTAAAAAGTAGCAAAATACAACCTATGAAATGAAAAATAATTATTTTGAAGTGCACTTTGAAATCCTCTCTCTTATCTACATGAATGGAACAGATTCAATTAGCTACACAGGTCTTCAAGACTTGAAGGAAATGAGAAAAGGCAAATACCTCATTAGGGCCTTGGGGGCTCCTGCCATGAACCTGAGCTACTGAGAGCAGACTGAACCAACCACTGAAGGAATGTAAGTCAGAAGCAACACTGAAAATACCTTCAAACATTGATGGGTCCCGCTGAGGGCCATTGCTGACAAAGCGTCCCCATGGACTCGTTAGAGTAGCTAATTAGAGGCCAGACCTGCAGGCAGGCAAAGGTACTGTGTCAGTGGCTGTAATGCTGCAAAACACATTTGGATTTTTTTATGAAGCAGAAAGACCAAGCCCTGACCCCCAGGCTCTTGGAGGGCAGAACATAAGACCCTCCAAATCAAGTTCTATGTCACAGGCCTTGGTGGGAGAGGCAGCTGCCATTGCCAGGGGGACAGAGGCCTCATCCCCCTGTGGGGCCATTCAGCCTCGCTGCAGCCCTGGGCCATCTCCACTGCAAGTTGCCCTACACTGTCCATGTGGCACCTCTTTCCACTCTGGGGGTTGACTCTTCCTTGCTTTCCTACCCAGCATTCACATCCACATTTCTCTGCCTTTTCTGGAGTTTCTCCCCTCATCCCTGCTTGTTCCTTGAAACTCAAAGCCATGGGACAATCCAGGCTCCCTCTGGGTGAACTCTGGTCACAGAGGGCAAACCTCAGAGAATACCAGTTGTTGCGTATACGTAGATCAAAGTGGGAGAAATTCTAGAGATACAAAAAAATTTGGAATCATCCTAATATTTGTCATGAGTCCCAGGAAGTTCACACCTTCTATGAAATTGAAGAAAATATGCTGATGTCCTGGTTTCCTGATTTACAGCTATTGGTTAAAAAGTTCATCTCCAGATGCCTTTCTCCTCTTCCTCTTTGATCACTCCAACCTATTCTACCTATGTAGCTTCTGCTTTAAGGTTCAGAGAGGAAAAATTGGACTGTCTTTCAGCAGTGTCTCTAATATTCCCTATGGGCAACTCTTCAGTTGTCGCAATAGACCTCATGGGGATTTGCTTGAACTTACAATACAACAGCTGAGAAATTTATTTTTATTTATTAATTTCTAACCCACTCCCCCAACACACACCCTGATAAGCAATCCCTCTTTTATTCCTGTTTACACCCTCTTCTCTAAAGGAAAGCAGCCAATATTTACTGCCAAGCACTTCCTATATTCACCTGCAGAGCTGGTTGGAGAAGTCAGATGTCAAGTGATGGAAGTGCCATGGGGCTGAGGAGATAAACAGTGGGGCTGGGGAGGTGAGAAGTCAGGCTGTCCACGCAGTGTTTAGCTCCAGGGACTGCTTTTCCAACCTCTGCACAACTCCTCAGGAGGCATGCTGCATCAGTTGCCATTAGAAAAGTCTTCTATCACTTCTCCATAGTGGTCATTACCTGCCTTCCTCTTTAACTATACTTCTGAAACTTATTAAGTGTTCAAGCCTTGAAGACCAGATGTCCCTGATGGAGGAGACAGGGCTCGTCAGGGCGTTCTCCCTCGTCATGAGCCCAGGGTGTCTGTGGTGCTCTGGACTTCAGGTGTTCAGAGGAGCCTGAAGAAACCTCTCAAGAACACCAAGTCCGGAGCAAAGCCCACAGTCCCTGGAAGCGTTAATGGGCCCCACTGAGGGCCATGCCTGAGAAAGCCTCCCCATGGCCTTGTTAGAGCCCGTCCTTGGGGGCTGTGAGTGCAGGAAGGCAAAGGCGCTGTGCAGGCAGCTCTGCTGCTGAGCAAAGCCTTGGCTTGCTTGATGAAGCAGAAAGGCCAAGGCGTGACCTGCAGCCTGTGGGGAGGTGGGTGCTGTCCCTCACAGAGGGCTCAGGGCTCTTCCTGGGGACCATGGAAGGTGGGCATCCAATGCCCAGTGAAGGACAGCAATGGCACAGCAACTTCCAGCTTCCCCATGGGGCTGCAAGGAGGCAACGATGCCCCCGTGCCGTGAGGACATCATGTCTTGACATGACCCTCAGAGGCAGAGACAGCTGCCACAGCCAAGGGGACACAGACCTGGGTTCTACTGGTGCCTTCCAGCCTTGACAGTGCCCTCTGCCCTCTTCACCACAGGCTGTCCTACATGGTTGGAGCCCTGCCCCTGTTGCCCTGCAGGCTGTAGGCACCATCTCGCTGCCCTGCCTTGCTCTCACCCCAACATTGCCATACCTTCACTGAGGTACCTCCACTCTCACCGGCTGTTCCTTGAAACACAAAGCCATGGGCTGATCCAGGCTCCCTCTGGCTGAGCTCTTGCACCGCAGCAGGACCCCTAGAGTGACAGTTCTTCCTCCCGATAGCCACTCCCCATTTGCAACATTACACTTTGTGAAATCTTTTCCCCTCTCCTCTTTTTTCCCACTACCCAGGAAAGCTTTACCACCTCAGGAACTGCCCTCCAAGCAGGGAACCTAACTCAAAAGCTATTTTTGGTGGTCTTTCCCCTCAAAAAAGTGAAGTCACCTCCACATGGTCTTCTAAACCACATGGCTGCTGCTGGCCTTTCAGCTTCTCCCAGAGACGTGACCAAGCCACATGCCTGCTGCTGTCCTCTCATGTCCACAGGCAAAATGGACATGACAGCCTGTACCCCAGCCCTTTTCCTGGAGAGGTCCTATGCTGTAGCTTGGCAGAAGGACTTTCCCAGCCATGTTCCTGTTGCCGGCCTGTCACCTCCAGAGACAGAACTGACCTCACAGGCCCCTTCACAGACAGGCATGTCCTCCTGCATGAGGAGTTCCTGAGAATCAGCTGTCCTCCTCATAACACACCCCTCTGTCACCCTCATTCTAACCCATGACCTGGCCACAGAAAAGCAGCCTTGTTTCGTTCAGATTTCTCAAATGCATTTCCCACAGGCCATTTCTATGGAGAAATATTCTTCACATGATCTTCCCTAGTTGTGTGGACATTTTTTATATATGCTCTTATAGCTCTATGGCTTCTTTTTCCAGGTTGGACTGACCGCTGGAGATCATTGTATCCAGCCCTCCAACTGAAGCAGGGTGACCTAGACCAGCTTGCTCAGCAACGTGTCTAGGTAGGCTTGCAATAAATCACGGAAGCATAAGAACAGAGAATCATTTAGGTTGGAAAAGACCTTAAAGGCCATCAAATTCAACCATTACCTCAGGACAGCCAATTCCGTCACTGAATCATGTCCCAAAGCACTGTGTCTATGTATTTCTGAAACATCTCCAGGGCTGGTGATTCCACCAGCTCCCTGGGCAGCCTGTTCCAATGCTTGACCATCCTTGCAGTGAAGATGTTTTTCCTCATATCCAATCTAAAGCTCTCCTCTCTAACTAGAGGCTATTTCCTCTTGTTCTGTGACTTGTTATGTGGCAGAAGAGACCTACCCCCGCTCATCTACAACCTCCTTTCAGGTAACTCTAGAGAGCAGTAAGATCCCTCCTGAGTCTCCTCTTCTCCAGAGTAAAACCACTTTTCAAAAGAAAACCGTCTTTTCAGACACTCTTCAACAGACCAGGGCTCCAAACCCTTCACCAGCTTTGTTGCCCTTCTTGGACATGATCCTCAGCGTTTCTCTTGCAGTGAGGGGCCCAAAATGGAAACACAGTGTTCAAGATGTGGCTTCAGCAGTGCTGAGTACAGGGGGTCCATCACTGCCCTGGTCCTGCTGGCCACACTGTTTCTGATAGCAGACACGATGATATTGGCCTTCTTGGCCACCCGGGCACACTGATGGCTCATGCTCAACCATCTGTCAACCTGCACCCTCAGGGTACTTCCCCACCAGCCTGCCTTCCAGCTACTCTGGCCCAAGCCTGTAGCGTTGTGGGGGGCTGTTGTGACCCACGTACAGAACTGGCACTTCTCCTGGTTGAACTTCATACAGTTGGACACATCCAAATGGTCCAACCCGTGCAGATCCCTCTGCAGAGCCTTCCTGCCTTCAAGGACATCAGCACTGCTACCCCACTTGATGTTGTACACAAACTCACTGAGGGTGCACTCAATCCAGACCATTGATGAAGTTCTGAAGCAGGACTGGCCCCAGCACTGAGCCCTGGGGAACACCACTCCTTATGGGCCGTCACCTGGATGTCACTCCATTTACTACCCCTCTTGGGGCTTGGCTGTCCAGCCAGCTTTAACCCAGCATGGAGAACACCCACCAAAGCCATGAGCAGCCAGTTTCTCCAGGAGAATGCAGTGGGAGATGCAGCCAAAAGGCTTTCCTAAGGTCCAGGTAGACAGCATCCACAGCCTTTCCCTCATCCACTCGGCAGGTCACCTTGTCCCAGCAGGAGATCAGATTCATCAGGCAGGACCTGCCTTTCATAAACCCATACTGGCTGGTCCTGACCTCCTGGTTTTCCTGTGGCTCCTGTGTGATGATGCTCAGGACGATCTGCTCTACAACCTTCCCTGGCACTAAGATCAGTTTGACAGGCCTGTAGTTATCCCGATCCTCCCTCCTACCCTTCTTGTAGGTGGGCAGCACTTGACTAGCATTCAGCCTTCTTGGGCCTCCCCAGTTAGCCAGCACTGTGGAAAGTCACCCCTGTGGTGAGCAATAGAGAAATAGACCAATGATTTTCAAAGTGTCCCTGCATCACGGGATGTCCATTGCCAAGGACACATTCAAAAGCACCTTGTCCTTTCTGGGTATAAGGTTCACCGGAACCACATGTCCACTGGGGCTGCAGAGGCATCACTGGCAGCAATGCCTTCTCCTGCAGCACTGCACAGTCCAGCCCTGCATGTCTCTGGTCCCAAGGACAGCATGGATTGCTCTCCTTAGGGACATCTCATTTCACCTTCACAGTGACCTCTGCCCACCACCCCAGCATGCTCTGCAGCAAAATATTTTGCTTGCGTGTGACCTTGGACACTTGGTACCCATTATTATTTTTGTAGTTACATGTCTGAGCTTGGCCCAGGTGACACAGGTGTGGTTCAGGGTAACTGCTCTGAAATAACCTAAATCAGGGAGAGGAAGGGGAAAAGTCTTATTTAAGCAGCATGAGGAAGCCTTCGGATCAATAACCTCACATCTTCTTGGGGAATTTAGAGATCCTGTGGGTTTACATGGCAAGGGTTTGGGAGTGGTTTGGAGGTGTTTGTAGGGCTGGCAGAGGTGAGAAGAGATCAAGAGCTGACTCCATGACCATAACAGCGACTTTCATTTGACTCCAAAATGGACCAGCCCCTGCCCAAACCTGAGCCAATAAGCAATCGCAGTGGCACCTCTGTGATACCCTATGGCAGAAAGGACAAAGCAGAAAGGGTGAGGAGTGAGAATGATGTGAGAGAACAACCCTACAGACATCAAGGTGAGTGAAGAAGGAGGGGAGCAGCGAGACAGAGGCTTGGTGGGATCCTGCAAGCCAGTGGTCAAGTAACCACCTACTGACAGTCACAGGGCAGCACAGTGACAATGCTCCTTTATGTGTCTGTAGGTTTACTGTTTACATCAGTATTCTAGCACAGCTGCCAGATGGGCCAACAGCTGTGATGCTCCCCTGGATCTGAAACCCTGCATCATTCGTGTCCACCTTGGTACTAGGAGCAAAGCAATGGTGGAGTCTCGTCTCCCAGGGGCAGTGAGGCAGGAGAGCAGCAGAGTGCAGGCCCCAGGTCATACACTGGCAGGCTGTGGCCTGTGCAGAAGGAGGAAACACTCCTTCGGGTGCCTGGAATTGCCTCACCGGTCTAAACCGCGTGGTGGATGCCTGGGCTGTTGGAGGCTGCTGTCCTTGCCGAGCAGCTGTGCTGAGCTCTGCCACCTGCCTTGGCACTTGGTTCCCTCAGGGTCACAGCTCTGTCTGCAACAGGACAGGCTGCAGCTGCCTCTGCGTGGGCCCCTGGCTGAGGGCACTGCTGCACATCTGGGCTGAAGGCCCCCAGCTGTGGCACCAGCCCAGCTCTGCCTGGCCATAAGGCAACCTGGTACCAAGTGTCCCCGAGCCCGGGGGTGCAAAGGCTTTGCTTCAGAGCAGAGACATGGCCTGGGCAAAGGAGAGCTGAGTCTTGAGCCCTCGGACTGTGCAATGAAGTGCTGAAATGGGCTCTGCAGGGCTTACTGAAGCACTGAAGACATCCTCCCTGCCCCTGCCTGCAGAACCACCAGACACACACATACACACACGCTCTTTTAGGAGTACTTGGATCCTTTGCTGCAGTTTTCCTGGTGTCCTCTCTAGTAATGGGTTAACAAAAGTTGATACTCCTGCAGAAAACTTTTTCTAGTAAGGGAATTGCCACTGCTGGAAATAAGTGTGTCCCCCCAGGTGAGGCAAGGCCCATGAGGGATTGCCTCATCCTGCTGCCCAGCAGGTTCCCCTGCAGCCCCAGGGACACCTGGAGGGAGCCCAGAGGGGCAGAGGAGGGAGGCAGGGAGAGCTCAAAAGCAGCCCTTGGTGGGGGGCTGCTGAGAGCTCCCTGCTGGAGAAATCTGCAGAGCCCTGGAGCCGGTAAGTGTGTGGCTGCAGGGCAATGCCTCTGCAGTTCCTAGCCGGGTCTGCAGCAGCTGGGGCCCCCCCCAGCCTGTGAGACCGTGTGGGAGCCTTTTGCTGTGGAGGAGGCCAGTGTGCTGCAGAGCAGGGCTTCCCTGCTGCAGCGTGGGAGGGCCAGGGCATGTGGGCTGCCTTGTGCCAGGGCCGGCTGCAGGGCTGTGAAGGTGGCTGTGCAGGCAGGGGTGCCCAGGGCTGTCCTTGCCAGCAGGGTCCCTGCAGCCCAGGGGGCTGTGTGCTGGGGCAGGGGCTCTGCCGCCTGCCAGGGGCAGCTCTCAGCCTGCCGGGGGCTCCCGTGCGGCTGCGGGGAGAAGCTGTGTGTGCAAGGAGTGACCCCACACAAGGAAGTGCTTATCTGTTGTTAAGAGGGTGTTGTGTGCTTCAGGGCTGCTCACAGATTCCGCTCACTGCCAGAATATTTTCCATTGGTGGTTTCAAAAATTAGTACAAAGCAAGGTTAGTGTAAAGGTAAAGTACTTTCTTGAGTCTGTTTCCGTTTTATACTCTTGGGGAATGGGTTGGAATACACGATGAAGGAGTTCTTAATAATGACAAGTCCCCTAGACTCCTCAATCGTAACTTTGAAATATCAGAGGGTTTTATTTGAGTCTTCCTATGTGCATTCAGTCACTCCTTTCCCACGGACAAAAGGAGCTTTGCCTTTGCTGGATCCACCAGGCTCAGTCTCACCTGACCATTATTCCACCTGCAAACAAGTAACCTGTGCCCAGCCAGTGCCCTGCAGACAGGCAGCTTTGTGTAGGGCCAGAGCACAGAGGATGTGATGGGATCTGTGAGCGCTGACGGGGAAAGACCTGGCACAGGGAGATACCTCCCACAAGGAAAATCTCCTGGCAGAAGCGATATGATCAGGGACTGATAGGAAACTTCAGACAGAATTGTTGTTGAAGGGAGAATCAGAAAGCTCTCTCTGACCATGTGCAGTGCAGACCCCTTTCTCTGAGGCATCCCCCTGGCCTGCTCTCCCCCCAGCAAAGCCTCTGCCCTCAGGGCTGGGGGTCCCGAGGCGTGAGCCACCCCCTCTGCAGCCAGAGCTCCAGCAGAGCCGCGGTGCAGCTCTGCAGCCACGTGCCCCGGTCCCTCTGCAGAGCACAGGGGCTGAGAGCAGCTGCCCGGCAGTGTTGGTGTGTGGGAGGTGGCGAGCAGAGCTGGGCAAGGGCAACGCTGCCCTCAGTGCCTGGCTCGCTCGCCCTGGACACTCTTACCTAGACCATCAGTGCAATTTTACTTCTTTCTCTGCCGTTTTGGGTTAGTTTTATTCTCTAGCTCTTGCTGTCAGGCTCTCTGGGGATGGGTGTTTCAGCTGCAGAGTCACACTCTGACCTTGTGGGTCCTCTCCTGCAGGTGTGTCCATGGGAACAAGTGTCCCAGCTTTCCTCTCAGCTGTGGGGCTGTGGGCAATGCCCTATGTGGGGCTGGGCAATGGGCTGGTTCTCCCTGAACCTGATGCTCTTGTTAGGGCACTTGGCTACCTCCTTGAAGTTCCCTTCCAAGCAGCGAGTTGCCCTCCAGAATGGAAACCTGTCCCCTCGCACCCATTAGTGATCTGAAAGCCCCACGTAGAAGCGTAGAGTTTCTGTGATGGAGAAAACACTGTTGGGGTGGGTGAAATGAGCTGTGTATCCTTTGCTGTGGGTGGGATGCTGAGTTCTGATGAAAGTCTACAACCTTTACTGGTCTGTGGTGGGTCAGTCCGTTCTCAGCAGTGCCTTGTGGTATTTCAGGGTAACATGGGAGTGTGGCCACCATTCATCTCAGGAAGGTGCAAGCCCATAGAAACTGGGAACCTGATGGACAGACCGCCTCCCCTCACTGGGCACTCACCCACAGGCAATCCTCTTGCCTCACAGACCTCACTCTGTTCCCCCGGAGGGCAGCAAAAATGCTCTGCTTTTCTGACATCGGAGAATACGCAACAGGAGAGATGGGGGGGAGCTGTGAAAAAAACTCAAGCTCTCTTACAATGCCTTCACCCTTCCCGTTCCTTAGCACTGGCGCTGCAGACGCTGACCAGCCCTTCTGCGTTGGCACTGGTTTCAGAGGACAAAGTTAAACACCAGGACTGGTCCCTGCCCCCACCCACTGCTGCAGAGTGGGGCTGGCTGGTCAAGAGCCCGTGGGCAGATGCCCTGCTCTTCATCACCCACACGGCCAGCACCAAGCAGGGCTGCAGCCACACAGCTGCAGGAAGGTCTCCGAGAAAAGAGAGGGATGTCTGTGTGTGACGGGGGGATGGTCTGTGGGAAATGGCTTTGATTTTGCTTGCAGAAGTCTCCCCTAAATTATCACTGTCTTTTTCTCCTGTGACAGGACCATATGCCCAGAGGCAGCACATGTCCAACAGCAGCTCCATCACCCAGTTCCTCCTCCTGGCATTGGCAGATACGCGGGAGCTGCAGCTCTTGCACTTCTGGCTCTCCCTGGGCATCTACCTGGCTGCCCTCATGGCCAGTGGCCTCATCATCACCACCATAGTGTGCGACCACCACCTGCACACCCCCATGTACTTCTTCCTCCTCAATCTCTCCCTCCTCGACCTAGGCTCCATCTCCACCACTCTCCCCAAAGCCATGGCCAACTCCCTCTGGGACACCAGGGACATCTCCTACCCAGGATGTGCTGCACAGCTCTTCCTGATTGTCTTTTTCCTTTCAGCGGAGTGTTCTCTCCTCACCGTCATGGCCTATGACCGCTACGTGGCCATCTGCCAGCCCCTGCACTACGGGACCCTGCTGGGCAGCAGAGCTTGTGTCCACATGGCAGCAGCTGCCTGGGCCAGTGGGTTTCTCTGTGCTGCGCTGCACACGGCCAATACACTGTCACTGCCGCTCTGCCAAGGCAATGCCCTGGGACAGGTCTTCTGTGAAATCCCACAGATCCTCAAGCTCTCCTGCTCACACACCTACCTCAGGGAAGTGGGGCTTATTGTGATTAGTTCCTGTTTAGTCTGTGGATGTTTCATTTTCATTGTTCCGTCCTACGTTCAGATCTTCAGGGCTGTGCTGAGGATCCCCTCTGAGCAGGGACGGCACAAAGCCTTTTCCACGTGCCTCCCTCACCTGGCTGTGATCTCCCCCTTTCTCAGCACTGGCATGTTTGCCCACCTGAAACCCCCCTCCATGTCCTCCCCATCGCTGGACCTGGTGGTGTCAGTTCTGTACTTGGTGGTGCCTCCAGCAGTGAACCCCCTCATCTACAGCATGAGGAACCAGGAGCTGAAGGACGCACTGAAGAAGCTGATGCAGTCAGGTGTCTCTCAGCAGCACTGAACTGCCTGAATCTCCTCACAAGGCATTTGCAGGTCATCTCTGGAACTTCCTGTGCATTTAGCATTTAATCTGTGACAATCCTGTTTGTTTTGCAATGCCTGCATGGAGTCCACTTCCTCAAAGGAATGAACCTAGCCTGTTTGACCCAGAGGCCTTTATACGTGTGCTTTGGGGGATGGTGCAGCTGGACTCCTGTGTCACATCTATGTAATAAAAGAGTTTTTTCCCAGTACTGATATCTGGGAAGTGCCTGGTAGAGGAAAATACCAGTGTAGATTTAAGCTGGGTGAGTCTGCATGGTGTGGGCACACAGCAGGTCGGGGCACACAGCAGGTGTGCAGATCTAGGGGTCATGGTGAAGGAACCAAGGCAATTAAGGAGAAGCACTGAGGGGCCTGCTCTGTGCCATATCCCCTGGACACACCACACAAGCTGCCCCAGATTCCCCAAGAGGTCCCTAACACCACTCCTTTCCCTTCTTTGTCTTACACCCCAGCCCCCATCAGGAACATCTGTTGCATGGCCACCTCTGTCCTACTCCAGGGCTCAGTGAGACCCAGATCCATTCCTATTTTAAATGTAAAGGCAGCCACTTTCAATATAAAGGCAGCCTTGTTCGCACTGACACTTGTTACACACAAGTCCCATAGCTCTTGTCACAGTTGGTGTGGTGACGCAAGTCGAGACAGACTCAAAACCACTGTATATGCGTGGGTGAGTTCAGGCAATATGGCTAAAATGGCATTTATTGTTTTAACATATTGCTTATATATCTTAGACAGTACATGTGTCAGATGCTGATAGGCTTTATGTCTTCTCCTTGCTTGCTGTTTGCTGTTGCTGTAGGCGCCCGTATGCTGCGGTTTTAAGTTCTGGTTTTTTCACATCCCGTTTACATGCCTGACATTTTTGTAGATGTCTTAAAGGTACGCGACTAAGCCTTCAAAGTCAACTAACTCATTAGCAGACCGACTGCAGACCCCAACAATTCCCCTATTTTGTTTTTGAACAGCTGTGTGCTGTTTGCGGCAGGTGTGCTGTGCGCTGCAGGGCCCTTGGCAAATACGACACAAACTAGGCAATAGCAAACAAACAATACCGCCAACTGAGTGAATTGATGCCAAAAAACCCCTGACAGTTTCTCAGGTTTTGGTAACATGTTGCTGCAATGTGGCACCTAAATCCATGCAGTACACGCCATCAAGATCCTCACAGCCATGTCCCGAGTCAACAACAAAAACTCAATAGCTGCTCTGTTTTGTAAAATCGCATGTGGTGGCAAATCATCAGCTAACAATCCCAAAACACTAGAGGTTTGATTTGCATTCTTAACTACCTAACAAATAAGGTGATTTAACTCTTTTAATGCTTTCCCTGCTGCTGCTCCGGGTAAGAGAAGAGCTGCTGCAATACGTTCCCATCAGTTCCATGACTCAACTACACCATTACATGTTCCATCCAAAGCTATACTGTGTTTAAACACATTATGCTTATCAGCATGAGCACATATTGATTTATGTGGGTGCCATGGTGCCATCATGGCCTCCCGGTACATTAGCATCTACATAAAAACAACTATCAGCATTCAATGTGCCAACAACATCAATTTCTTGTGGGTTACCATTATACAGAGTTAACCTATTATCCCAAATACCAAGGTTTTCAGTAAGATCCTTCATTACTCAAAGTCTTTGATGAAATCGTACATTCGGCTTTTGTGCAATAATGTCTGTTAACACACGTTGCAAGTCAGTTTTGAGGAAGGGCACACCAACCAGGCATGTGTGGGAGGGTTGACTGCCTTGCACCAGAGACACACCAAACCGGGATGGGTTCAGTTGCTGTGCTAAGGAGACCACACATCAGTTGTTGGGTTGACTGGTGGCAGCCGTGCTCCCACGATCCAGCACGCTAATCTCAGGCTGCACACAGCGAGCTGCTATCCATTGCAGACCTTCATCTGTAAAGACACAAGCATAACCTCTCCCCCAAGGTAACAATCTATGCAGTCCTGACCACTGCCTAGTACAAGGTCTTTCATGCCTGCTAAGACGCCTTTGTGCTTTGGCTGCTTATTACCAAGTGACACAAAGTGCCGCACAATGGGAGGCACCGCATGGTTGGCAGAGATTTTCAAAAAGTTCAAAACACAGCATGCTTTCTCTGAACGTGCCTCTGGGGTCATTTCCTTCATTCCCCCTTCTTGTGTTTCAAGCAGGCATTTGAGAGTATTGTTCATGCGTTCAACGATGGCTTGGCCCGCGGGGGAATGGGGAATACCAAATTTGTGGGAGATCCCCCACCGGGAAAGGAACTGAATGATGGACTTGGAGCTATAGGCAGGTCCATTGTCCGTTCTGATTTCAAGGGGGACACCGAGCACAGACAAAGCACGTTGCCAGTGCCAAATGACCTCACGACTGGTCTCACCTGTGTGGGCAGTAGCAATCATTGCAGCAGAATATATGCCTATTGTAACATGGACATATTTTTGTCTGCCAAACTCGTTGTAATGACTGACATCTGTTTGCCAAAGTTTTAAAGCTTGAAGGCCTCTAGGACTGACTCCAAGACTGGGTATGGAGGTAACATTTGGACAGTCTGGACAGGCTGCAGCAATGCTGCATGCAGCAGCCTGAGAGAGACGCTTTTGGCCAAGTTGATGATACCAGGATTGCCAAATACGATGATAAAATTGGTGGGCTAACACGGCCTGCTGGTGGGCATCAGGAACAGGCAGTGACAGAGCCACAGAAACTAGAGCATCAGCTCTAGCATTGCCTTCAATTAGAGAACGGGTAGGGAAGAACAGCCGTAAAATGCATAACATAAAATGGAGAGCGGCGTTTCCAAATTCCTTCCCAACCTAAAGTCTAAGCTGCTAAAAGTTTGGGATGGTTGACATGGCCAAGGACAGTGATATCCAACTTGGGAAGGAGGGCTGCCACATAGGCTGAATCAGTAACAAGATTAAGAGTGCCTGGGAAGAACTGAAATGCCAAGGCCGCAGCTTGTAACTCTTCAACTTCCAGGGTTCCTTCCAAATATACAATTTGGGAATGCCATTGCCCGTCCTGCTTCCAAGCAGCAGTGGCTTTTCATGGTTTTCCAGACCTGTCCGTAAACACTGTGTCACCTTTGACTGGGCATCTCTGATTTAGCTGCCGTGGCTGCAAAGTTACATCTACAGTCATTTTCAAAAGTGGATGAGGTGGATGATGGTGCTGAACTTGCCCTTGAAAACTGGCAAGAGCCACTTGAAGGGCAGTAGCGTTTGACAGCGCCCATTCAAAATTGAATTGTTGTACAGGGATAATCACAGCTGTTGGATCCACTGCAGTCAACTCTAAACATCTTTTTCAGATTCTTATGATCAAGTTGACAAAATTGGACCATCCAACAGAATTTTTCTTAGACTGCAAAGGCAAATCCAACCATACTGCAACAACCGACTTGGCTTTGTCTGCTTTGTCTTCTGGATCTAAAGGAATGGTGAACATACAGCCTTACAGATCAATAACTACAATGTCCCACTCCATTGGTATCACGGTGGCAGACGGCAATCCCGGCTGCAAGGCCCCCACGGGGGCCATCACTGCATTGACTTTACGCAGGTCATGCAGCAATCGCCATTTCCCTGAAATCATTTTCATCACAAATACAGGGCTGTTCCACGGGCTATGTGACTCTTCAGTGTGGCCCGTGTTTAATTTTTCCTTAAGTAATTCATGCCGGGCACACAGCTTTTCCTGCTACCCATACTGGTCTGTCGGTCAGCCAAGTAGACCAAGGGGAGGCTGTTTCACTGCCTGCAGTACAGTGGCCCCAGTTAAAAATCCGTGGTGATCCAAACTCCCCACTGTCCTAGACAATCTCGGCCCCACAGAGTGAGTGCTGTGGTAGTAACGTATGGCCGGACGGAGGCAGTCTGTCCTTCTTGTGTTTTGATCTGTATAGGTTTTACAGACAAGTAGCTTGTAGTCACGCCCCCCCGACCTACATCTCCCGCTGCGTTATTTACCAAAGGCCATTGAGGTGGCCAGTCCTTGCTTGATATGACAGTTGCGTCTGCTCCGGTATCCAGAAGACCGCTCAACTTCACTTGTGCCGGAGTGCCTCCCGACAACGCCAGAGTGCGGGTCATGTTGGGTCCTTGTGGAGATGGTTCTTGTGTCCAAGACACTTGAGGTATTCCAGTGGAGGTGAATCCCTCATCACCCTGCTGTCTAGGCTCTGTTTGGGGAACAAAACTCTCAAAAGGCACAAGCTGAGCAAGGCGTGTATTTTTTGGAATCATAACAGGAGGCACAGGTGTAGAAACTAAGGCACATATTTGATCCGTAAAGTCTGCATCAAAAACACCAACATGGACTTGGTTATTTTGGACTTGATCTAACACTAGGGTGGACCACTGAGCCTGATGTTGAGGGTTGGCATACTGCCCAGTACCCATCAACACGTCAGGCCCATTACCAACCCGGGGATCATCCTGTGCAAGGTTCATATTCTGCAGCCCTTGCTGTTCCACCGCTGCCCGCCATGTGCTGTGGGAGACCGCTAGTGGCACAGGTTGGAAAATGATCTGCGCCATCTGAGAAATATCGAAAGGAGTCCAAGTGTCCATGGTAAGCAAATGTAAGAATTGCTTTGTAACCGACGAATTCACCCCGTACTGAGAAACAGGTTTTTGCAAGTCCTGCACTATTTTCCAAGCAGGTGCTGTATGAACCTTGGGATTACCAGCAGCCACGTCTCCTGTTATAACAGGACATGCATGCAGTGCAACAGTGGAAGGAGTAGTAACATCAAGGAGCGGTCTACCTGTATGTCCTACTAAATTCCAGTTTCCCTCTTTCTGTACCCCATCTTTTACAGCCTGCCAAAATTGCCGAGGGCCACGTGGCATTACCATTACGTTGGATACTGGATTTCTACCACCACCACATTCATCGCTGCCTCTGACTGATAACCTTGTCGTAGCTGGACATGATTCCCGATTTTTGGCATTTCCACCCTGCGTAGGCAGGGGAGGAGCAGAGGGGGCAGGCGGGAGGGGAGAAGCAGCTGTGGGAGGAGGGAGTGGGGGCTGCCATAAATGTCGGTGGGACTCAGGGGGGCAGGGATCAGTCCGCCGAGGTTTCTGCTTGCCGTCCTCATCCTCGGAATCACTACCGAACATAGGTCGATGCCATTGGGCAGATCTGGGGGCTTTGGGACACTGAGGAGTGGTACTGGTAATGGGCACGGATTCTCCCCCTCCCCCACGACCTCACCCTCTTGTCTGTTGACTGAAGGGTGATCCAGGGGAGGTCTGGCTGATACACCCCCACTGACGTCTTGCTGACTTTTCAAGCCCCCCACAGCATCACTAAGCGGTGCCCATGTAGCCAAAAGCCACGACACCTCTTTGTCCCCTTTCGCCGCAGCTTCTAACAGTGTCGATCCTAAATTCTCCCAGGTCGACACACTAAAAGCAGTCATGGTGGATGCTTCTACTCCTTGTCTCTTGGCCCACAATAACATACATCTTAACCAGAGCCCATCTAAAGTAGTTCCACGCTGCTGTAACACTAACTTCAACACTGACAGCACCATGGTATCTTCCTTAAATTAGTCCCCATGCTGTACCTGTTGGCTCACATTTCTGGTGTCACGTTCTCCTGGGATCTTGCAGCCGCTCCACTGCGCTATTCTGCTTCACCAGGCTCCATCTTCCCAGCAACCCGCTGGTCACAATCTCAGGATCTGTTCCTGACACCCCTTACCGGGGTCATGTCGGCACCGTCTCAGGGTCTCCTTATGATACCCCTTATTGGGTCACATCAGCACGTTGGGGTCACCAGTTGTGGTGATGCAAGTCAAAACAGACTCAAAAATGTGGAGTGGCTGGAAGAAAACGGGCATATTATGAGCAATCCAGACCAAGTAACTTGATTGTAATAACAGGCCGCAGCTCTAACAAGCTGCAGGTGTTGTGAAGGACATGTGCAAGGCCAAGGGAGACAAAGAAACTGTGTATTCACAGAGAGGTAAGAGAGTTGGACAGATAAAAACAGGATGCCTGCACAAGGGGGGAGCAGTGTGTGGGCACCGCACTGGGACCAACAACTTGGGAGGTGGGAGCGTGTGAACGAGCAGTTTTAACCGATCACCTTTTACATAACAAAGCGTGCGTAGTGTGTGCATTTTTAGCTGTAGAGTATAAATTGGTGTGAGTCTATTAATAACGTGGCACTAACTTGATCTCATTGGTCATATAAGTTGTGTCTGAGCCTACTGCATCAACAAGTGGCGCCCGAACAGGGACCCTCTTGTCCATGCTTCCAGGAGTGCAGAGGCGGCTCAGAGGGGGCAGAAGAAGCTGGCCGTAGCAGGCGCTGCCTCGGTGCCTGGGAAGATGCGTGCGCACAGCCGTTGGAATCTCGCCCCGATCAGGGGAGCGGTCGGGGAGGAGATGGGGGCCATGCTGAGCAAAGAAGAAGCGGCAGTGGTGAAGCTCCTCCAACATATCCTCTCTCAGAGAGGGTTATCTTGTGATGAGGGAAGCCTGAGGAAGTTGCTGTCATGGGCTCAGCAGCAAGGGCTGATCCCCTCAGTGAGCGCGGCTTTTGCGTTAACAACTTGGGATAAGACCAGCGCGGCACTGTGGGAGGACATTAGGTCAGGCTCTGAAGAAAGTGCAATATTCTCCACAATGTGGAGGTTGATTTTAGAGACTTTAAAAGAAATGAAAGTGGTCAGCAGACGATTGTATGATGCTGCCACGGAAGGGGACTCCGAGACAGGAATCCATTTAGCACCTTGGTGGCAAATTCTGACTACTCTTCACCAAGTGTGGACTAATTCTACTAACGGTGCCAAACCAGAGGAAGCTGTAAATTCCACCAACAGCACGAGTGCTAAACCAGAGGAGGCTGTAAATTCCACCAACAGCGAGACTCTTCTCAACACACCACCAACGATGGCGATTCCGTCCACACCTCCTCTGCCCCGAAAGCTCCTGTCACTGATTGCTAGCTTGCTAAAGAAAGTAATACTACAAGTATATTTTTTTTTCTGGCTTATTAACAGATGTCAGTTCTGCCCGTCATATCTTGCTACAGAACCGAGTTGCTATTGATTTTTATTATTAGCATGGGGACAAGAGTGTGAAGACTTTGATAGGATATGTTATGTGAATCTGAGCGACCACTCTGAATCAATCCACAAAAGCAAACAAAACTCAAAAGCCTTAAACAAATATCTGCAGCAGAGCCAGTGGTGGGATGCCTTTGGTGTCTTCTCACGGCTGGGAAACTTTAGGCCATGGATCAAAAGTATTACAGGATTTATTATAATTATCTTTAATCACCTTATTGATGTTTGCCTTATAACTCCCGTGCCTTTTTTCCTGTATTCAGTGTTTAGTTGATTGTAACATAAATCAGGTCATGGTCACCCAGCTACACACAACCTTTGCCTCTTTGGAATTAACAAGCAAAAAAGAGGAGGATAGAGAATGTCTGGAGAGAGATATAGGAGAGGAAAATGAGAATGTTTGACCTAACAAGAGATGAGAGAACAGCTAGGTATTGTGAAGGAGAGTAGTTAAGATGAACACGGTTATCTAGTGATAAATATGTGTCTGCATGCGTGTAGTGATATACAGCTATGTAACTGCTGAATGATTTCTGCCCTGAGCCTGGTGGTGCATGCAGCTGCGGTTTGTGTCCAGGCTCAGAGATGTAAATAAGGGCTTCTCTGTTATGGGAAAGTCTCTCTGGTTACATAAAAAAAAAGAGGGAATGAAGGGAATGACCCCAGAGGCACGTTCAGAGAAAGCATGCTGATGGTTTGAACTTTTTGAAAATCTCTGCCGACCATGCGGTGTCTCCCATTTTGACTTTGTGTCAGTTGGTAATAAGCAGCCAAAGCACAAAGGCGTCTTAGTAGGCACAAAAGACCCTTGTACCGCGCAGTGGTCAGGATCGCATGGATGTTAACTTGGGGGAGAGGTTATGCTTGTGTCTCTACAGATGAAGGTCCGCCATGGATACCTGCTCGCTGTGTGCGGCCTGAGATTAGCGTGCCGGATCGTGGGAGCACTGCTGCCGCCAGTCAACCCAACAACTGATGTGTGGGTCTCCTTACAGAACCAGTCCTTGTTTGGTGTGCCCTTCCTTGAAACTGACTTTGCAGACATTGTTGCAAAAAGTGAATGTATGTAGGGAATGAAGAATCTTACTGAAAGCCTTGATATTTGGGACAATTGATTACCTCTGTATAAAGTTAATCCAAAAGAAGTTGATATTGTTTGCACTTGGAATGTCGATAGTTGTCTTTATGTAGATGCTAGTTCAGTAGGAGGCTATGACGGGACCATGACACCCACATAAATCAACACGTGAACATGTTGATAAGCATAATGCACTCAAACACAATATAACTTTGGATGAATCATGTAATGATGCAGTTGATTATTGGAATTGATGGGAATGTATTGCAGCGGTTCTTCTCTTACCCGAAGTAACAGCAGGGAAAGCATTAAAGAGTTAAATCACCTTGTTTGGTAGGCAGTTAAGAATCTGAGTCAAATTTGCCGCTATGACATACAAAACAGAGCAACTACTGGCTTTTTCCTGTTGGCTCAAGGGCATGGCTGTGAGGATTTTGATGGTATGTGCTGAATGGATTTTAGGTGCCCCACTGCAGCAACATGCTATCAAAATCTGAGAAAACGTCAGCCTTTTTGGCATCCATTCACACAGTTGGCAGTATTGTTTGTTTGCTGTTGCCTTGGTTGCCGTCCTGTTTGCAAGGGCCCTGCAGAGCATGACAAACCTGGTACTAGCTGTTCAAAAACAGAAAGGGGGAATTGTAGAATTGTACAGAACAGAGACAGTGGGTTGCTTTAACGTAGATAAAGTGCAGCTTTGGCCTTGCTTTGACGATGTGCAGCTTTGATCCTGCAGCAAAGAGTTAAATAACTTTGAGGGAGTATGATAAGAAACTAGGATGAGACAGAACAAAGGAGGAATGTGATGTCACCTGTAGAAGATAAGGAAACAGCATGAACAGTAGACAATAGCCTATAGTGGACAGCGCTAAGGGAAGCGTTGTATGAATTTGACTGATCACTCGAACTCTATTCATAAGCAGCTTGCTGAGTTAAAAAAAAAGTACAAGCCATAAAGATTGAGAACAGGTTAACGGACTGGCTACAGAGTTTAGGAATTACTGGAGGGTTAAAAGATTTGTTTCTGCACGGGATAACGGTATTAATTGCCATTGTAATCTTTTTAATGATATTGGGTTGTGTGTGGAATTGCTTTATGAGAATGATGGACTGAATGATAAAAGGGGTCTGGATCACTCAAAAACAAAAAGGGGATTTGTGGAGTGGCTGGAAGACAACAGACATATAATGAGCAATCCAGACCAAGTAACTGTTGTAATAGCAGGCCGAGCAGGCCGAAGCCGTAACAAGCTGCAGGTGTTGTGAAGGACATACGCAAGGCCAAGAGAGATAAAGAACTGTATTCACAGAGAGATAAGAGAGTTGGACAGAAAGATGAGAGAAAGCAGGATGCCCGCACAAGGGGGGAGCAGTGTGTGGGCGCCACTCTGGGACCAATCAAATGGAGTGTGATGCCACATGGACAACAGCTAAGTGACATGAAAGACGCCAGAAAAGACTGATGTAACCAAGCGATTAAACAAGGTGTTGTTTACATTGAATTATTTGTCCCTGACAGAAGGAAGAGAAGGGCCCCCGTTGTTATACATCATCAGGCTATTCAGGGAAGTCAAACACAGGCCATGCCTGGGTTACAGGTTCATTATAAGAACATGACTACAGGCAACTGGGAAGGACCCAGTCCAGTGTTGTTCATCGGTAGAGGGTATTTTTGTGTTTCCACACATAAAGGACCTCTATGGGTGCCTAGCAGATTTGTCCGCCCTGCATGTCAACTCCAGAAGAACGGAGAAAATATAGGTGACAGCTTTATCTCCAGCCAGTCTTTAACAAACTCTGTGCAGAACTTGGGCCAGTCCCATCCACCATAGAAGACGTGCTGTTGACAGCAGCGAGAAGACAATCATTTGGGTCACGAGCTTGTAATGCTGCGTTGAAAAAAACTTGTAATACGAAGAATGCTGTTTGTGAAAACTATAGGGAACGAGCAGCAATAATATTAAGTTGTGGTAACTGTAGACAGAATTTTGTTATAGGTTGTAGCCGCTTGCGAAATGATTATGCTTTGTACTTAGATTGTCAAAAGAGCTTTGCTAATATTACTTTTGAAAATACTTGTAGGGAATTTTTGAACCCTAAGCCAAGTCAACATTTTCCAGAAATATGGATGCCAGAAAGTATTGACAGCAGAATAGAAGCTATCTCTTGGTGGGCCTTGACAAAAAACTTAACTGTTGTTTTAGCTACAAAGAAAACACAAGCTCTTGGCTTGTGGTGCTTGTTTTGTCAGTTGGGAACAAGATTGTGAGATAATGGAATTGTTTGACCTGATTGTAGGGCTGATAGGAGTCACCAGCATGCCCTCACAAGGAACAGCATGGGTTCCTGTCCAACCACAAATGAACATGTGGGTTACCTGGGCCAACAAGACAGGGCAAGATTCATTTTACTTACCGTTAGCTACCCCATCTGACCCATTTCATACCTGTTTGATTGGGGTCCCTTTAAACCATATGAAGGAGTTTGGGCACTGGACAACAGGTAAAATATACTCCGACTACCTCGACCAAGCAGCAAATGACTTTTGCACCATCAACAGTGGGTCTGTGCAAGCCGATTGGTGCCAATCACTTGGTATTCCAAGAAACCCCTCGGGGGCTCAAGCGTTCCAAATTGCTCAGGGCCGGAATGTTACCGGCATGGAACCTCAGGAGCTTGACATCTTAGGATCTATGCTGGGAAACTACTGTTTGTTTTGGGGGTTTTACAAGAAAGACATTGACTCAGGTAATTTTAGGATCCACAAAACAAGAAATGATAATCCTTGGATTGCCCCTGGGTCCCCCTGGCATTATAACATCACCGGTTACTGTAACGATTGGACTTGGCCTGTTTCATGGTCTGGTGAGACAAATGAAAAAGCAAAGATGTTGCCTCGGGGAGTATTCCTCGTTTGTGGAGATGGTGCCTGGCCCGCCGTACCTGCAAGGGCACCGGGAGGACCATGCTACTTTGGCAAACTAACATTATTTGCCCCTGGTATCCATCAAATGCTTAACATAAGTAACAAGTTTAAACGCATCAGACGTAGTGTATACCAATTGGGACCTGAAGGTACAGATGATGTTGAGTTGTGGGAACGTCCATCTGTCATTTTAGCATCACTCTTTACACCACAAGTTGCTTCTGCCAAGGCTCTCACTCAGTTGAGACAGTTGGCTTGTTGGACAGAGAACAAGTTAACATTACCTCCAGAGTATTAGATGACTCACCACTGATGTCGACAGTATACGACATGCTTTAATACAAAATCGAGCTGCCATTGATTTTCTGTTATTAGCACAAGGACACGGCTGTGAGGGTTTTGAGGGAATGTGCTGTATGAATCTTGCTGATCATTCTGAGTCCATTCACAGAAAGCTTTCCCAACTACAAGATAATATGAAGAAACTCAGTTTTACTGAAAATCCTTATGACGATTGGCTTACGGGATGGGGAATCACTGGCTGGTCGAAAACCTTATTGATGGAAGGGATTAAATTTTTGTTATTATCTTTGCTGTGCTTGTTATCTTTTGTTGTATTTTCTCCTGTTTGAAGAAAGATTTAGAATCAATCGTTGATAGAGCCTGGGTTATCCAGAAAGAAAAAGGGGGATGTGTAGGGGAATTCTTGGCAGAACAAGGGCATACTGTCCCCTTGCAGGAGTTGGACAACCCTGGCCTGCAGATTACAAAGTTCCTTTGAAGATCTTGTACTGTCCTTGAATAGGCAGAATAAAGAATAATGAGCATTGTACAAGAACAAGGCCGGGTGCCAAGCAAGATATGAAAACCGCTAAGTTAGCACATCCTTATTAGGCGCTTGCAGCATGACAACCAATCAACAAGTAACATGAATACGTAACCGACAACCAATGACTGTCAGGCAGCTGCCGCGTGAACAGTGTATTAGAAGTATAAATATGACAAAGTTGCTAAATAAAGTAGGACGATATGTAGCCACATTGGTGTGATTGTCGTTACTTGGCTGACTTTCTGATTGAGACCCTCTTCAGCCCACACTGCCCCAGTATGTCCCAGTGGCCTCCAGGTGGGGTGTGAGCCCTTCCCCACTGCTCTCTCAGCCTGACCATCCCGCTGGTGTTTTACTCATCTCTTTCTGTTCACACCCAGAGTGTCATGGCCTCGCTTGGGCAGAAGAACACTGATGAAGACCATGACAAGAGTTTTGCTGAAGCTGAGGGGAATGACATCCACTGTGGAGCTCCTCACGCACAACTGCAGGCTGTCAGGTTGGCGAGGCAGGATTTACCCTTGGGAAATCCACCTGGACAGTTACCCACTCAGGTGCCAGAAATGTCAGCCAAGGGGACTCTAACTGGTGGCACACCCCTCACCACTGGGGGTCCGTGCAGCCTGTGGTTCCCCGAGCTGCACTTACGGACTCCTTCCAAGACAGTTGCAACACTTACTTGTCCTTTCTCACAAGTGACCTCTGCCAATTCAAGGAGCTTTCAAAAGCGATACTTCAAGGAAATATTGATTTTATACCAGAACTTCACCATTGTTATTAGTTATACCACGCCCCTATTTTCTCTCATCTTTAATATATTTGCACCTGAGCAGGAGACAGTGACGACTTCTGAAGTCATCTTTTCAGCAGACTGTCTCAGCAAAGGCTCTTTCAGTTATTCACCTGTTTTCTCCTCCCTTTATTCTTTGGTCTTTTAGGTACGTCTCACCTGTGCTGCTGTTTTTACTTCAGGAAGGAAAAGCTTGCATGTCTCCCCACAGCCAAACTGTCTCCTTACCCAACTCTTCCCTTGTGTTTAGATCTATATTTCTGTATCTACCAACCTAAAAGATTTTTCATAAATGTGTCCCTTGCAGAAAGGCACCTCATCAGAGACAGCTTGGACATGGCACCTGCTTGTGGAGGGTGTTGGCTTATTTATGACATTTGATCATTCTTCACATTGCTTGCAGATTTGAATAATTCTTCTGTACCGGTGTGCAGCCAGTCCTCTAAGGCAAACAGGTGGGGATGGTGCAAAGGAGCTGCAGCACCCACCTGCAGAATTGAGAGGAGAAGTCTGACGTAAGGAGAAGGGATGTGAGTCCCAGGGGACAATGAGAAAAAGGGTGGTCTTGGGGACAGTCAGAGCAAGGTTGTCCATCCGGTGTCAGACCTCAAGGGACTGCATTTCCTACCAGTCCAGACCTGATGAGGAGACCCTCTGCATCATTATCACTTGGAGATTGCTGCTAGAACCTCCCCTCTAGCCTAAAAAGTAGCAAAATACAACCTATGAAATGAAAAATAATTATTTTGAAGTGCACTTTGAAATCCTCTCTCTTATCTACATGAATGGAACAGATTCAATTAGCTGCACAGGTCTTCAAGACTTGAAGGAAATGAGAAAAGGCAAATACCTCATTAGGGCCTTGGGGGCTCCTGCCATGAACCTGAGCTACTGAGAGCAGACTGAACCAACCACTGAAGGAATGTAAGTCAGAAGCAACACTGAAAATACCTTCAAACATTAATGGGCCCTGCTGAGGGCCACTGCTGACAAAGCGTCCCCATGGACTCGTTAGAGTAGCTAATTAGAGGCCAGAACTGCAGGCAGGCAAAGGTACTGTGTCAGTGGCTGTAATGCTGCAAAACACATTTGGATTTTTTTATGAAGCAGAAAGACCAAGCCCTGACCCCCAGGCTCTTGGAGGGCAGAACATAAGACCCTCCAAATCAAGTTCTATGTCACAGGCCTTGGTGGGAGAGGCAGCTGCCATTGCCAGGGGGACAGAGGCCTCATCCCCCTGTGGGGCCATTCAGCCTCGCTGCAGCCCTGGGCCATCTCCACTGCAAGTTGCCCTACACTGTCCATGTGGCACCTCTTTCCACTCTGGCGGTTGGCATCTTCCTTGCTTTCCCACCCAGCCCTCACACCTGCATTTCTCTGCCTTTTCTGGAGTTTCTCCCCTCATCCCTGCTTGCTCCTTGAAACTCAAAGCCATGGGACGATCCAGGCTCCCTCTGGGTGAACTCTGGCATCAGAGGGCAACCCTCAGAGGGACATTTCTTTTTCCTCACATCCAATCTTACCCTTCCAAGCAGCACTTTGCGGAGGTTTTCTCTTCCTGTCACTATCAGGAATCACTCCCTTATCTCTGACACCCCTCTTCAAGCAGGTGCTTGCTGTTACTGTGGTGCCCTGAGGCTCCACTTTGCCAGTATCAAGAAGCCCAGGACCTTCAGTCTCTCTCCACAGGCACCAAACTCAATCCAGGTAGGTATCCTCCACAGCCTCTCCACTATCCCCCCATTCCTCCAGAATGAGAAACCTCAAAGCCCAGGCACAGATAACCTGGATGTGGCCACAACAGTGCTGTGTCAAGGGGGATGATGCTGAATCAAGGGGGATGATGAATCCCTTGTCTGGGTGGCCACCTATGGTGAAAACCTCCAAAGAATCACCAAAGGAGGACAGCCAATGGCCAGGGAGGAAAGGGAAAGGAGAGGTGAGCTGCTTGCATGGGAGGATACAGGGGTGGTCAAGGAGAAGCAATTGTGCGTGGGAAAGGAGGGAAAAGTTAGGAAAGGGTGAAGAATAGGAATCCATAGGAACCAGCCAAGCAGCCCTGCATCTGAGCAGCAAAGCTTGGAGTGGGAAAAGAACATCGCAGGTCATCTGACCAACTTTCTGATTGGCTTCAACAGCCGCTGGAAACCTGAGTGATTTCCCTGCCATCATGAAGGCAAGATCCGTGGTGGATGGAGATCCAGAATCATTCATGCTGGAAGGGACCTCAGGAGGTGTCCAGGCCTACATGCTGCTTAGAGAACGATCAGTTATGGGGTTGAAGCAAGTAGCTCACGCTTTCCTTCAAGTGGGGCTTGAAAAGCTCCAAGGATGGACATGGCACAAGCTCTGTGGGACATCTGCTCCACTGCTTGACTGTCTTCATGGGGAAGGACATTGTCTTCCCTTGTTTCAGCTGATGCCCATTGGCTCTCATCCTCCCATCACGCACAACAGGCAAGAACCTGGCTGCCTTTTCTTGCTGATATGGCCCAAGAAGATATGGGAAGGCTGTTATTAGGTGTCCCCAAAGCCTCCTCTTCTCCTGGCTTTGCACCTTTCAAATAAGGCCCATGGCATCCTGGGCTGCATTAGGAAGAGCACTGCCCAAGGGTTGGTGGAGGTGATCTCTCCTCTCTACTCAGCCCTGCTACAGTTTGTCTTGTTGACTTGCCCTTGATTTCTACTTTACCAGCGTCACCCATACTTGACAGAAAGGTGCTGTCCACATTTTTCACCATTCCTGCCTTGTCTTTTGTTCAAAACAAGTCCAGCAAAGCATTTGTGCCATGTTGGTCAGGGATCATTGCTGCGATGGAGAGACGGGACGCAGGGTGATACAAGCAAATGTCAATTTATTGTACAGAAGCACGAGTTTATATACACTTTCAGAAGCTGCGCGTTTTAAAAAGATTGGTTCTTGAAGCTGCACGTTTTAAACAGTTGGTTCCTGAAGCTGCGCGTTTTAAACAGATTGGTTCCTGAAGCTAAGCCTTGCATACTAGGCAGTCCCCGATTGATGGTTAACTACCAGCAATTAACAGCAGGGTGTTACCCTTCCTTCACGGCATCCGTCCCCCACTCCCCTATGCTCTCTCAGCATGGCTCATCATGTTAATTGTTGTGTCTATTCACACTCCTTGTCTTCCCAGGGTTAGTGACCTACAAGCTCTAGCACATTCCCTTCAGCTAACTGATTGCCACGCATGGTCCTGATTTCCAGCCCGCTCCTGCAGATCATCTTCCACTTTCCCTTCAACCAAGGCCTTCAAGTAAAGTTCCCTTTCTCTAGCGGTCTAAAGGAGATGTCGTTCTCCTTCTAACCTTCATCAGGAGGTTGAGAGAATCTGAGCAGAAGCCCTTTGCACATGGAGGAGTTAGTGATGAGTGTCACAGAAAACCTGAGCAGGCCTGTGCTGTGCTCCATGTACCTCTTGGCCTTCAGGCTGAGCTGTGCTGAGTGTGCCCCTGGGTTGCAGAATAAGCCATATTGGAAGAAGAAATCTGCAGGAAGCTGCTGGTGAATGGCCAACACCACGCCCCTACCTTTACCTGGGACTGCAGTTACCAACTCCCAAGTGAACATCTCCTCTTAGAACACGAGAAGTGATGACTAGAATGGGTTTCCCTGGCAGAAAACACTTCAAGAGCTGACAGGAGCAGTGTGGGATAACCCTTCTGCAGGCAGGATCTGCACCACTTGCTGCACCGCTCTCCCAACGCTGGAAACTCCGTGTTCCCGGCCTCGGAAGGGACGGCATACAGCTGACACGATTGTCTCTGTGTGTAGAGAGTTGGCTCTAGCCAAGGCCAATTGAAATGACACTTTGTCTCAGAGTCCAAGTGCCTTTCTTACTGCAGCCATAACCAGCTGGGCTGCTGATGGCCAATCCCCCAAGGGAACTGGACACTCCAGGGACCTCAAGCTCGCCTTCATGGCCACGTGCCTCCTAGTGGCCTATGAGCTTCTCAGATGTAATGGGTGTCATAATGATAGCCCAGATCATCAGCCTGCTTGTGGCCTCGGTTACTCCTTGGTTAGCGGTTCCTGAATTGGAGAAGGCAGTGATAAAGAGATGCACAGCAATGGAAGAGATGGCCAAGGACCCTGCAGGTGCCATGAAGGCTTTGCAGGAAGAAGTGTGAGAAATAGCCCCTATAGCTGTGCAAAATGGAATGGCGTTAGATATGAAGGTGGCGTCTGAAGGCAGAGTCTGTGCTGTTCTTAATACCAGTTGTTGCATCTACGTAGATCAAAGTGGGAGAAATTCTACAGATATATGTGTAAAAAAAATTTGAACACATCCTATTATTTGTCGTGAGTTCCAGAACGTTTGCACCTTATATGAAATTGAAGACATTTGGAATAGCCTGACGCCCTGGTTTCCTGATTTACAGCTATGGATTAAGAAGTTCATCTCCAGATGCCTTTCTCCTCTTTCTCTTTGATCGCTCCAATCCATTTTACCTATGTAGCTTGTGCTTTAAGGTTCAGAGAGGAAAATTTGGACTGTCTTTCAGTAGTGTCTCTAATATTCCCTATGGGCAACTCTTCAGTAGTGGCAATAGACCTCATGGGGATTTGCTTGAACTTACAATACGACAGCTGAGAAATGTATTTTTTATTTATTAATTTCTATCCCACTCCCCCCCCCCCCCACACATACGATAATTAATCCCTCTTTTATTCCTGCTTACACCCTGTTCTCTAAGGAAAGCAGGCAATAATTATAGCCAAGAATTTGCTATATTCAGCTGCAGAGTTGGTTGAAGATCTGATGTAAAGTGATGTAAGTCTCATGGGGCTGAAGACAAAAATATTGAGGCTGGAGAGCTGGGGAGCAAGGCTGTCCACGCAGTTATTAGCTCCAGGGACTGCTTTTCCCACTTGTCCGCACCTCCTCAGGAGACACTGTGCATCAATAGTAATTGGAAAAGCCTTCTATCATTTCCCCAAAGTGCTCATTACCTGCCTTTCTCTTTCACTGTACGGCTGAAACTTATCTCATTAAGCGTAGGAGCCAAACTTGAAGACCAGATGTCCCTGATGGAAGAGACAGGGCTCGTCAGGGCGTTCTCCCTCGTCATGAGCCCAGGGTGTCTGTGGTGCTCTGGACTTCAGGTGTTCAGAGGAGCCTGAAGAAACCTCTCAAGAACACCATGTCCGGAGCAAAGCCCACAGTCCCTGGAAGCGTTAATGGGCCCCACTGAGGGCCATGCCTGAGAAAGCCTCCCCATGGCCTTGTTAGAGCCCATCCTTGGAGGCTGTGAGTGCAGGAAGGCAAAGGCGCTGTGCAGGCAGCTCTGCTGCTGAGCAAAGCCTTGGCTTGCTTGATGAAGCAGAAAGGCCAAGGCGTGACCTGCAGCCTGTGGGGAGGTGGGTGCTGTCCCTCACAGAGGGCTCAGGGCTCTTCCTGGGGACCATGGAAGGTGGGCATCCAATGCCCAGTGAAGGACAGCAATGGCACAGCAACTTCCAGCTTCCCCATGGGGCTGCAAGGAGGCAACGATGCCCCGTGCCGTGAGGACATCATGTCTTGTCATGGCCCTCAGAGGCAGAGACAGCTGCCACAGCCAAGGGGACACAGACCTGGGTTCTACTGGTGCCTTCCAGCCTTGACAGTGCCCTCTGCCCTCTTCACCACAGGCTGTCCTACATGGTTGGAGCCCTGCTCCTGTTGCCCTGCAGGCTGTAGGCACCATCTCGCTGCCCTGCCTCGCTCTCACCCCAACATTGCCATACCTTCACTGAGGTACCTCCACTCTCACCGGCTGTTCCTTGAAACACAAAGCCATGGGCTGATCCAGGCTCCCTCTGGCTGAGCTCTTGCACCGCAGCAGGACCCCTAGAGTGAAAGTTCTTCCTCCCGATAGCCACTCTCCATTTGCAACATTACACTTTGTGAAATCTTTTCCCCTCTCCTCTTTTTTCCCACTACCCAGGAAAGCTTTACCACCGCAGGAACTGCCCTCCAAGCAGGGAACCTAACTCAAAAGCTATTTTTGGTGGTCTTTCCCCTCAAAAAAGTGAAGTCACCTCCACATGGTCTTCTAAACCACATGGCTGCTGCTGGCCTTTCAGCTTCTCCCAGAGACGTGACCAAGCCACATGCCTGCTGCTGTCCTCTCATGTCCACAGGCAAAATGGACATGACAGCCTGTACCCCAGCCCTTTTCCTGGAGAGGTCCTATGCTGTAGCTTGGCAGAAGGACTTTCCCAGCCATGTTCCTGTTGCCGGCCTGTCACCTCCAGAGACAGAACTGACCTCACAGGCCCCTTCACAGACAGGCATGTCCTCCTGCATGAGGAGTTCCTGAGAATCAGCTGTCCTCCTCATAGCATACCCCTCTGTCACCCTCATTCTAACCCATGACCTGGCCACAGAAAAGCAGCCTTGTTTCTTTCAGATTTTTCAAGTGCATTTCCCACAAGCCATTTGAGTGGAGAAACATTCTTCACATGAACTTCCGTAGTTGTGTTGACATACACATGATATATGATCTTTCATATATATGGCTTTTTTTTCCAGGTTGGACTGACCGCTGGAGATCATCGAATCCAGCCCTCCAACTGAGGCAGGGTCAGCTAGAGCAACTTGCTCAGTAACTGGTCTAGCTAGGCTTGCAATATCATAGAGGCATAGGAACAGAGAATCATTTAGGTTGGAAAAGACCTTAAAGAGAATCAAATCCAACCGTTACCACAGGACGGCCAATCCCATCACTAAATCATGTCCCGAAGCACTGCATCTATGTACTTTTGAAACACCTCCAGGGCTGGTGATTCCACCAGCTCCCTGGGCAGCCTGTTCCAATGCCTGACCATCCTTGCAGTGAAGATGTTTTTCCTCATATCCAATCTAAAGCTCTCTTGGTGTAAATTGAGGCATATTCCTCTTGTTCTGTCACTTCTTACCTGGGAGAAAAGACATACCCCACCTTTCAGGTCTACAACCCAACCTTTCAAGTCTACAACATCCTTTCAGGCAGAAAGATCCCCCCTGTGGTTCCTCTTCTCCACACTGTACAACCTAAGTCCCCTCAGGTGCTCTTCAACAGTGCAGGGCTCCAGACCCTTCACCACCTTTGTTGCCCTTCTCTGGACATACTAAACCACCTCAACATTACTGTTGAAGTGAGCGGCCCAAAATGGAAACACAGTGTTCAAGGTGTGGCTTCAGCAGTGCTGAGTACAGGGGGTCCATCACTGCCCTGGTCCTGCTGGCCACACTGTTTCTGATAGCAGACACGATGATATGGGCCTTCTTGGCCACCCGGGCACACTGCTGGCTCATGCTCAACCATCTGTCAACCTGCACCCTCAGGGTACTTCCCCACCAGCCTGCCTTCCAGCCACTCCGGCCCAAGCCTGTAGCGTTGTGGGGGGCTGTTGTGACCCACGTACAGAACTGGCACTTCTCCTGATTGAACTTCATACAACTGGACTCATCCAAATGATCCAACCAGTGCAGATCCCTCTGCAGAGGTTTACTGCCCTCATGGAGATCAACACTGCCACTCAATTTGGTGTTGTATGCAAACTCACTGAGGGTGCACTCAAGCCAGATCATTAATAAAGTTCTGAAGCAGGACTGGCCCCAACACTGAGCCCTGGGGAACACCACTCCTTATGGGCTGTTGTCACCTGAATTCACTCCATTTACTCCCCCTCTTGGGGCCTGGCTGTCCAGCCAGCTCAAAACCAGCGTGGAGAACACCCACCGAAGCCATGAGCAGCCAGTTTCTCCAGGAGAATGCAGTGGGAGATGCAGCCAAAAGGCTTTCCTAAGGTCCAGGTAGACAGCATCCACAGCCTTTCCCTCATCCACTAGGCAGGTCATTTTGTCCCAGCAGGAGATCAGATTCCTCACGCAGGACCTGCCTTTCATACATCCATGCTGGCTGGTCCTGACCTCCTGGTTATCCCGAACCTCCCTCCTACCCTTCTTGTAGGTGGGCAGCACTTGACTAACATTCAGCCTTCTTGGACCTCCCCAGTTAGCCAGCACTGTGGAAAGTCACCCCTGTGGTGAGGCAATAGAGAAACAGACCAATGATTTTCAAAGTGTCCCTGCATCACGGGATGTCCATTGTCAAGGACACAATCAAAAGCACAGAGGGGCTGAGCTGGGCTCTGTGAGCGCTGGCAGGGAAGAGCCCTGGGGCCAGAGAAAGAGCTGCTGGCAGGGACAGCTGCAGGCAGCAGAGCCCTGGGCAGGGAGGGGGGGAGATGCTGAGGGGGACCCTGATGCAGGGCAGATGGGGGCACCTCCTGGCCATGGTCTGCCGTGCAGGTGCCTTCCCTGAGCAACACACCTCTGCTCTCCTCTCCCACCCAGCACAGCCTTTAGACCGTTGGTTCCATGTGTTTCAACAGTTCCTGGTCCAGCAGAGCAGCAGTAGGGATGAAGTGCATCTCTCCTGCTGCCACGGTGCCATTTCTCGCTGAGCACAGCCTGAGGGTGACTGCCCTGCACTGCTGCTGTCTGGGAGGTGGTGTGCCGGGCTGGGGAAGGGGAAGGAGTTCCCGAGTGTCCCTTTGTCTCTCTCCTGGCCTTGCTCAGATGCTATTGGCATTGCAGACAGGCTCTCTGGCAAGAGGGGTTTCAGCTGCCGGCTCAGGCGCAGACCTTGTGGGTCCTCCTGTGCAGACATGTCCTCAGCAAGGAGGTGTCCCAGCTTTCCCCTAACCGATGATGCTGTGGGCAATGCAGTCTGTGAGGCCGGGGAAGGAGCTGACTCTCCTGCAAGAACTTGCCATGGTCAAGACACTTGACCACCTACTTCGGGTGTCCACCCAAGATGTATGTGCCTGCCAGGGCACACGGTGAGCCCTGGGTGTCCTTGGATAGCAGTGTGGTGCTGAGCCTTCGGTAAGGGATGAGGCATTCTGTTCTCTGCAGTGGATCCCTCTGCTCTCAGCAGTGCCTGGCTGCTTGTCAGGGTAACATGGCAGTGTGATCACTCTCCATCTAAGAAAGGAGCAATTGCCGGACAGCTGGGAAGGAGAGGGATGGAGAGAGCAGAGTCCCTGCCTCTGCCCTCAGGCACAGACAGTGCCCTTGCCTCTCAGCACTCACTCTGCTCTCCCTGAGCACAGCACAAAGCCCTCCTGACCTGACTCTGGCCATGGCCGTTGCTCAGCACGGGCAGAGCCGATGCTGACAGGCCCTTCTGCGCTGGGAGCAGTTTGGGCTGAGCCAGTGCAAGGCCAGGACTGGCCCCTGCCCCCACGGTTCCCATGAAGCCCCTGCTGCAGAGCAGGGCTCACTGCTGGGCAGCCAGCGGGCACAGCCCCTGCTCCTCACAGCACACTCGGCCAGCACTCAGCACAGCTCCAGCCACGGCTCGGAAGGGAGCTCTCCTAGGAACGGCAGAGGGGGGGCATGGGGCAGCGGGGGTGCATCTAGGAGAAACAGCTTTCACTTGCCTTAACAGAAGAATTGCCTGACTTGTCACTACTTTTCCTCCATGAGCAGGTCCCCATGCCCAGAGGCAGCAGATGTCCAACAGCAGCTCCATCTCCCAGTTCCTCCTCCTGGCATTGGCAGACACGCAGGAGCTGCAGCTCTTGCACTTCTGGCTCTCCCTGGGCATCTACCTGGCTGCCCTCATGGCCAATGGCCTCATCATCACCACCATAGTCTGCGACCACCACCTGCAAACCCCCATGTACTTCTTCCTACTCAACCTCTCTGTCATCGACCTGGGCTCCATCTCCACCACACTCCCCAAAGCCATGGCCAACTCCCTCTGGGACACCAGGGACATCTCCTACGCAGGATGTGCTGCACAGCTTTACTTGATTGTCTTTTTCCTTTCAGCGGAGTGTTCTCTCCTCACCGTCATGGCCTATGACCGCTACGTGGCCATCTGCCAGCCCCTGCACTACGGGACCCTGCTGGGCAGCAGAGCTTGTGTCCACATGGCAGCAGCTGCCTGGGCCAGTGGGTTTCTCTATGCTGCGCTGCACACGGCCAATACACTGTCACTGCCGCTCTGCCACGGCAATGCCCTGGGACAGGTCTTCTGTGAAATCCCACAGATCCTCAAGCTCTCCTGCTCACACACCTACCTCAGGGAAGTGGGGCTTATTGTGATTAGTTCCTGTTTAGTCTGTGGATGTTTCATTTTCATTGTTCCGTCCTACGTTCAGATCTTCAGGGCTGTGCTGAGGATCCCCTCTGAGCAGGGACGGCACAAAGCCTTTTCCACGTGCCTCCCTCACCTGGCCGTGATCTCCCTTTCTCAGCACTGGCATGTTTGCCCACCTGAAACCCCCCTCCATCTCCTCCCCATCGCTGGACCTGGTGGTGTCAGTTCTGTACTTGGTGGTGCCTCCAGCAGTGAACCCCCTCATCTACAGCATGAGGAACCAGGAACTGAAGGACGCACTGAAGAAGCTGATGCAGTCAGGTGTCTCTCAGCAGCACTGAACTGCCTGAATCTCCTCACAAGGCATTTCCTGGTCATCTCTGGAACATCCTGTGCATTTAGCACTTTTAACATCACAATTGTGTTTCTCCTAGAATGTTTGCATGCACTCCACTTCCTCAAAGGAATGAACACAGCCTGCCTGACCCAGAGGCTTTTGTACGTTTGCATCCAGGATGGTGCAGCTGGACTCCTGTGTCACATCTCTGTAATTTAAGGGGCTTGTGTAGTGAAGATATCTATCAAGTTCCCCAGAGAGTAAAGCACCAGTGTAGAGCTCAGCTGTGTGAGTGTGCAAAGTTGGGGCAAATAACAGGGTGGGGGCACACGGCAGGGTGTCCTGGTGTAAATCCTTGGGTCACGGTGAAGGAAGCAAGGCAGTAATCGGGTGGGACACAGGGCTCTGCTCAGTGCCATGTTCCCTGGATACCCAGGGGAAGCTGCCCCAGGTGCCCCAAGATGTCCTAAGCATCAGTCGTTTCCTTTGCTTGTTGTACACCCCAGTCGCTACGAGGAACATTTGCTGCATGGTCAGCTCTGTCACCCTTAGTGGCTCAGTGATACCCAACTCCATTGCAACTCTAAATGTAAATGGAGCCACTTTCCTCCTGTCACTGGTTACACACAAGTCCCATAGCTCTTGCCACAGTTGGCCACTCAGCCAAGGCTGTGGTCAGACATCTCCAAATAGATCATGTCCTCACGGCTTTGCTTTGACAAATAGTGAAGTAAACCACTGACGGAGATCCCACCAACTGGCCTGGGTCCAGTCTTTCACTCTCGATGTTATCTCAAATAAACCCCAGTTTCTCAGCCTCTCCTTGTCCATAACACGATCCAGGTCCCAACCATCCTTCTGGCTTCTGCAGGACTTGCTCCAGTCTGGCAGGGTCTTTCTTGTGCGGGGGAGCCCCACTGTGGGCTCAGCAGTCCTGATGTGGTCCTGTGGAGGGTTAACCATGGCCAGCACCCAGCCAGCCACCCAGCTGTTCATCTGCTCCCCTGACTCAACAGGACAAAGGGAAAAAATAAACCAGTGATGCTCCTGGGTCAAGGTACAGGCAGAGAGACTACTTACCGATCCCTGTCATAGCCAAAGATGTGTTGTCTTGCCAAAGATCAATTTCATTCATTGCCAATTAAAACAAGATGTTGATTGTGAGAAACAATGACCAAAACATTGAAGACCATTCCCCAGTTTCTCCCAGGGCTAAATTACTCCATTGATCCCAATTCACCTACACAAGCACACCCTGAGAGGTGTAGGGGGGATGTTGAAGAGGGTTGATGGCACAGGAAACCGCTGCTGCTCCTTCCTCGTCACACTTCTGCCCTGCTCCAGCGTGGGTCCTCTCCATAGACCCTGCTATCTTTGCGGTCAAGGGTATGCATTGTTCATTTCATTCTGTCTTGCTTGTGTCCTTGAAACTCAGAGAATGACAGAGAACGTTGACATTGGAAGGGACCTCTGGAGATCACCCAGGGAAACCCGCTAGGAGAGGCACGGCCAGCTGCAGGAGTGGTCTGGAAACTAGGACCATGCGCGGCAATCAGTTAGCTGAGGGGAATGTGCTCAAGCTTGTCTAGACAACAATTAACATGATGAGGCATGTTTGCAGAGCACAGGGGAGTGGGAGACGGATGGCACCAAGCTTGGCGCCAAGGAAAGGTAACACCTTGCTGTTGATTGATGGTAGTTAACCACCAATCAGGGATTGCCTAGTATGCAAGGCTTAGCTTCAAGAACCAATTAGTTTAAAACGCGCAGCTTCTGAAAGTGTATAAAAACGCGTGCTTCTGTACAATAAATTGACATTTGCTTGCATCAAGCTGCGTCCCGTCTCTTCATTTGCCGCAAATTGGTGACCCCGACGTGATGCGTTTAAGGCTCTGACATGAAGGGCTCTCGAATCGCCTATCTGATCGACATGCAGCGAATCCCACAGACCTCTGAATGATCTGCTGAAAGGAAGCAGGAGCCGGCCTGAAATCCCTCCGGAGGTGAGAGGTGAGCTGTGGGAAATCCGTAACGGGGAATCAGGCTTCGTCCCCAGAAAGAGACGTATATGGACGCATAAAGGGTCTTCTAGTCAGATCCGGGTGTCCGTGCCTCAGTCTCCTCAAATGGTGACCCCTATGGTGGTGTTCCCAAGCCTTGGAACAATAAGGACGGAACTGGTCTGTACAAAAAGACAGCTCGTGGAAGAGGGCTGCGTTCTGGAGGAGACATCTTGGCTGAACGATCGTCTTGCTGGCTGGACCAGGCGGACAACCTAAACCCCGAGGATAACACCTGTATGCATCGAGACAGGTGAGCAGCCAAGAAACTTTAGAGACTTTGAAAGAATGAAAGTGTGTACATACAGCAGCCAATTGTATGATGCTGCCGCGGAGGGGAACTCCGTGTCGGGAATGCATTTAACATCTTGGTGGCAAATCCTGACTACTCTTTGCCAAGTGTGGACTAATTCTACTAGCGGTGCTAAACCAGAGGAAGCTGTAAATTCCACCGACAGCGTGACTCTTCTCAAGACACCGTCAGCGATGGCGATTCTGTCCACACCTCCTCTGCCCCCAAAGCTCCTGTCACTGATTGCAGCGACCCTCACAACACAGGACCAAGCACGGGAACAGGACAACTCGGACAATGATTTTATTGACACTGATAAACCTTTTGATCCAGGTCCTATAGATCTGGAAAAGAGCTAGACCTTTCCCCCATCCCCTTGTCTCTCCTGATGCATTGATTGTATTTTTGGGGAGGGTGAAAGGGAGTGTGAGGGATTGGTGGCAGGAATGCAAGTGGGAATCAGTTCAGTGATGGGTTTGGGGAGTTGCTAGGGCATGTTCAGTATTTTGTCAGACAAATCAACCTGCAGAGTGGCAGCCTGTGCAATACGAGGCTGTTAAAGGGTTAAGCAAAGCAGTGCGGGAAGGGAGGATTTATAATGCATTTGCTATGTCCCTTCTTGAAGTGATGGCAGAGCCTTATACACTCACACTGCATGATTGGAAGTTACTGCTTTGTATGGTACTAACTGATACAGTATATGATGTGGTTATTTGATTTTTGTGAGCTACCTGTAGTGGCCTTGACTGAAAACCTTAATCGGGGAATTGCTGTTAACTATGAGCAGATAGCTGGAGCAATTAACTGTGCCGATTCTGTGACTCAGGCAAGGTATGCCAGGGACAACTGTTTGCAAATGAATGAGATGGCTATTAAAGCAGTCAGGGTGCGGGAGTCTTGCCACAGTCTTGCAGGGTCCTAGAGAGTCACTAACTTTAATACTAACTTGATTGATTGGCTTCAGAATATTTTGCAACAAGTCGAACTTCAGGAAGCTCAAGGGTTGCTTTTAAAACAACTAGCTGTGATAATGTCAATGAAAATTGTAAACGGGCAACTTTCACAATCGCAACCCCAACATGTGTCAAATGATTGTAACGCAGAACTCACAGCAGACTGTAATTCTCAGGCTGAGTTCTGGAATGCAGCATAACACATTTTTGCTTCTCTAATCTCTTCTGTAAGAATAGTACACGCTCTTAACTTGCTTAGTAAATTAGGCTGCTAGCTTGCTAAACAAAGTAATACTACAAATACTAATTTTTTTTTCTGGCGTATTAACAGATGTTGATTCTGTCCATCATATGTTGCTACAGAACCGAGTTGCTATTGATTTTTATTATTAGCACAGGGACACAAGTGTGAAGACTTTGGTAGGATGTGTTACGTGAATCTGAGTGACCACTGTGAATTAATTTACAAAAGTATACAAAACTCAAAAGCCTTAAAACAAAGATCTGCAGCAGAGCCAGGGGTGGGATGCCGTTGGTCTCTTCTCACGGCTGGGAAACTTTGGGCCATGACTCAAAAGTATTACAGGATTTATTATAATTATCTTTAACCACCTTATTGATGTTTGCCTTACGTCTCCCATACCTTTTTTTCCTGTATTCAGTGTTTAGTTGATTGTAACATAAATCAGGTCATGGTCACCCAGCTACACACAACCTTTGCCTTGTCGCAATTAACAAGCAAAAAAGAGGAGGATAGAGAATGCCTGAAGAGAGATGTAGGAGAGGAAAATGAGAATATTTGACCTAACAAGAGATGAGAGAACAGCTGGGTATTGTGAAGGAGACTAGGAAAGATAAACATGGTTATTTAGTGTTTAATAGGTGTCTGCATACTTGTAGTGATATAGAGCTAAGTAACTACATGAACAATTTCTGCCCTGAGCCTGGTGGAGCATACAGCTGTGGTTTGTGTCCGGGCTCAGAGATGTAAATAGAGGCTTCTCTGTTATGGTAAAAGTGTTTCTCTTTGCATAAAAAAGAGAGGGAATGAGGGGAATGACCCCAGAGGTATGTTCAGAGAAGGCATGCGATGTTTCGAACTTTTTGACTGAACCAGTTCTTGTTTGGTGTGCTCTTCCACCTATGTATAATGTTAATCCAAAAGAAGCTGATATTGTTTACACTTTGTCGATAATTGTCTTTCTGTAGATGCTAATGCAGTAGGAGGCTATGATGGGAACGTGTCGCAGCGGTTCTTCTCTTATCCAGAGTAACAGCAGGGAAAGCATTAAAGAGTTAAATCACCTTGTTTGGTAGGCAGTTAAGAATGTGAGTCAAAATTGCCACTGCTTTTTGTTGTTTGTTCAGGGACATGGCTGTGAGGATTTTGATGGTATGCGCTGTGTGGATTTTAGGCGCCCCATTGCAGCAACATGTTAACAAAATCTGAGAAAATTTCAGCCTTTTTTTGGCATCCATTCACTCAATTGGCAGTATTGTTTGTTTGCTATTGCCTTGGTTGCTGTCATGTTATCCAGCGCCCCGCAGAACATGGCAAACCTGGTACTAGCTGTTCAAAAACAAAAAGGGGAAAGTGTAAAACTGTACGGAACAAAGACAGTGGGTTATTTTGACATAGATAATATGTCTTAGTTGGTTTTTTATTTGTTCTAATACTTGTGCCATGTTTTTGCTCCGTTTCAGGGGTTCTTTTGTGCAACAGGAAGGGGGAGATGCAGGAGCGGGCTGGAAACTAGGACCATGCGTGGCAATCAGTTAGCTGAGGGGAATGTGCTCGAGCTTGTCTAGACAACAATTAACATGATGAGGCATGTTTACAGAGCACAGGGGAGTGGGAGACGGATGGCACCAAGCTTGGCGCCAAGGAAAGGTAACACCTTGCGGTTAATTGCTGGTAGTTAACCACCAATCAGGGATTGCCTAGTATGCAAGGCTTAGCTTCAAGAACCAATTAGTTTAAAACGTGCAGCCAGCTCAAGCCGGTTGTACAAGGCCTTGGCTCGGTAGCTTTGGAATATGTCAAGGGGTGGACATTCCATAACCACTCTTGGCAACTACCTGCAGTGGTTGAACATCCTCAGTTCAAAAAGCGTTACCTTGGTTCACATGGAATGCTGCATACATTAATAAGACTCTCAGAGCCTTTTCTTCTGCAGACTGAACAGTTGTAGATCTCTCACCCTGTCTTCCTGGGAGCCATGTTCCAGTCCCTTCAAGAAGCTTGGTGGCCTTTTGCAGGACTTTAGTAGGTCAACAACTCCCTTGCTCTGGGAAGCCCAGCCCTGGACACGGCTCCAGATGTGGCCTCAGCAGTGCTGAGAGGAGGGGAAGGGTCACCTCCCCCCATCAGCCAGCGATGCTTTTCCTAATGCAGCCCAGGGGGCTGTTGGCCTTTGCCATGAGGGTGCATCGATGGCTCCTGCTCAGCTGCTTGTCCTCTGGCACCCAAAGGTCCTTCTCTGCAGAGCTGCTCTCTGGCCAGCCTGCCACCAGCAGGATAGCCCCAGGAGGGCTGGATCATGGGCTGGCCTCCTCCAGGGGCTCGCTCAGCACCAGCAGCAGCATCCTGCCCATCCTGAAGATGAGCTTCAGCTCTGGCACAGGCCGCAGGGTGCTACAGAGTCACCTGGGAGAGCAAAGCCCTCTCCTGCCAGGGCTGCGCAGCCCAGGCCTGTTGCCCTCTGGCCTCGGGGACTGCAGCCCTTGCTCTCGTGGTGGGAACGTCCTTCATCCTTCTGCTGCCCCCTGCCACCCGCTCCAGCATCCTCTGCTGGGCAGCAAACCCCTCCCACACAAGGGCTCCCATCCCTGGGTACCGGTGTCCCTGTGACAAGCCTGCCCTTGGCCCTGGTGCCACACCTGAGGTGCTGCAGCCCACATGGGCCCCAGAGCCCACTGCCTGGGGCGCGGGCTGCAGGAGCCCCCTGTGCCACCACAGAGCTGTGACATCAGTGGCGTAAGCGCTGAGGAGGGGCAGGGCAGCTCCCACGCCTTTGGTAGGGGATGGAGACACAAGGTCTGTGGGGGAGACCTACGGGAAAGATGAGGGGAGGGGGGCGCTCTGTGCGATTTCAGGGCAGCTCAGATACATGGAGCTCTTGTATTGGACAGGCAATGAGGTTGGGTGAGAGCTTGAGTGTGGATCAAAGGGGAGAGCAGCCAGGGTGGCACTGAGGGAGGAATTAGTTGTGGTTTGACACTGGCCAGCACGCAAATGCCCAGCATCTGTTGCTCACTGACCCCTTACATGCCCAGCGTGATGGGGGAGAGGATCAGAAGAAAACTCACAGGTCAGGAAAATAACAGTTCAACAGGAGAAGCAAAAGCTTTGTGTGCAAGGACAGGAACATGAGCAATTCGCTCACTCCTTGCCATGGGCAGCAGGGGTTCAGCCATCCCCAGAAAAGCTGCTCTTCAGCACATCTGTCAGTGACACGGGAAGACAAATACCATGACCACAAATGTCCTCTTTTCATCCTCCTTTCCCCGAGCTGTTATTGATGAGCACAACGTCCTGGGATATGCAATATCCCTGTGGTCACTGGGGGTCAGCTGCCCAAGCTCCTTGCATCCCCCCAGTCTCCTTGTAGCGCAGGCAGAGTGTGAGAAAGAGAAGCCTTGGTGATTACTCTGCAGCGGTGGCCAAAACACTAGTGTGTGGTCAGCGCTGCCTTGGGAAGAGATGCAAAGCACAGCACCAGAAGGGCTGCTGTGAAGAAAATGCACTCCATGCCAGCCCGAGCCAGGACAGAGCGACAGGTCATACAGTCAGGGTGAGGCAGGAACAATGTCTTCTTGAAATGACCTGAGGAAACCTGTGGATCACAGAGCCTGTCTCTTCTGGGGGAATCAGTCTCCTTGGTGATCACTGCACAGGTAAGCAAGGATGCCAGGAGCCCAGGTCTTTGTGGGAGAGTCCCCCAGACCAACCAGGCCACCCACTCTGATGCTCACCTGCACCTGGGACTCCCCAAAGAGGACAATCTGCTCAGGGATTTGAAGACCAGTGCCACCTTGCTTCTAGTAGTGTGCAGTTGTGGTGTCCCTGATGCCCAGGCATGTGTGGATGGAGAGCAGCAGAGCACAGCCCAGGACAGGAGGGAAGGAGAACCTGGCCTGCTGAGGGCACTGGCAGGTGGGATCCCATGGGGGCAGGGCCCTGAGAGCATCCCTAGGCCTTCCTGGCCCTGACCAGCCTCACCTGGGGCCTCCACCCAAAGCTTTGTCCATGGCTTCGGGAGGCCATTGAAGCCAGGCAGGAGATTCAGCCCCAGCACAACCTGTGCTGTAGGTGTGCGGGTCTCCAGGCACAACCACAGGAACAGCCTGGCCTGTCTATTGACCTTGTTGGTTCTGAATTTCAGGCTCACTTCCCAGCTTCATTCTGAATGGGGTGGCCAATGAAATGACTCCATGGCCCTCCAAGTCCTGGGGACATTCTGCTGCCTCCCTTCCTTCCTGAACTCCCTCCCACATACACACCTTCCTTGCTGTAACGGCTTGTCACTGGCCAAAAGCCCAGCAGCCACCCAGCCGCTCCCTCCCCTCTTCCCTCCCCAGTCAAGGCCAAAATATTAACACAGCGGTCTACATGTGGTGTTATGAGTGATGATAATGTGGAAAAAAATAATTTCCCTCACTCTCTTGGCAAGGCACCTCTTCAGACGCTCCAGGGCACGGCTGGCTGCCTCTGCTACCAGGTCACGGGCTGGGATTGTGTTTTGCCTTCTGTCCCCCAGCACCACCAGGGCCTTTTCTGCACAGACACTGCCCAGCCAGGCAGGTCCCAGGCCCTGCAGCTGCAGGGTGTTAGTCCACCCGAGGGAGGTGCAGGCTCTGCCCTTGGTCCGTCCTGCATCTGTGCAGCTCCTGACAGGGCGGCCACCCCACCTGCCAGGGTTCCCCTCCATGGCATCCCTAGGGCACAGGGGTGGTCCTCTCAGTTTGGTGCCACCGACAGACACTGTGAGAGTTGCCTCCACTGGATTATCTTTCCAGCTCTTAAACTGTAAGCAGGAGAGTCCCCTGTGGTGCCCACACTGCCCCAGTATGTCCCAGTGGCCTCCAGGTGGGGTGTGAGCCCTTCCCCACTGCTCTCTCAGCCTGACCATCCAGCTGGTGTTTTACTCATCTCTTTCTGTTTGCACCCAGAGTGTCATGGCCTCGCTTGGGTAGAACAACGCTGAGGGAGACCATGGGAAGACATTTGTAAAACTGAGGGAAATGACATCCACTGTGGAGCTCCTCACGCACAACTGCAGGCTGTCAGGTTTGCGAGGTAGATGGCAAATCTCATAAGCAGTCATAAGCCATCACAGTGAGAAGAAAATACTCTGCTGAAATGAAAAAGAGAATCAGTAAGTGCTGGGCAGCAAATCCTCAGTAAGAGATGGCTCTGGTCGTACAGGAAACTGAGCATGGCTTTGGGGAGAATGGTGGGGATGGAGCCCAGGTCGAGGAGGTAGAGGTTATGAGGATGAAGGACATGTGGGTGTGGAGGATGTGATTGCACAGTACAGTGGTGACGATGAGGCTGTTGGCCATGAGGGCAGCCAGGGAGATGCCCAGGAGAGCCAGAAGTGCAAGACCTGCAGCTCCCGCGTTTCTGCCAATGCCAGGAGGAGGAACTGGGTTAAGGAGTTGCCACTTGGCATCTGGTGCCTCCGGGCATAGAGATTGTCTGAGAGGGAAAAGGGTTAGGCAAGACTTTGCTGAGCAAAATCTAACATATTTCTCAGAGGAACCCCACTGAAAAGGCCTCTCTGCTTTCCCGAAGACCTTTACTAGATCTCTCATGAGTTGGTTTTTGCTGAGGGTGCTCCAGGGAGTAGGAGACTCTGCTGTGGGCTCTGCAGGAGTCAGTCCTTCCCTACAGCAGTAGCGAAATAGGAACGTGGCGTGATCTAGGATTAAATACACTCAGGGCATCAAAGGGCTTCACAGCATTGCCACCCCGTGTTCACCCAACTATGGAGCGGAGTTGAGGGGATTTTTCTCGGTGTATTTTGTTCCGGTTGCCCCACCACAGCTGAGGAGTGGTTTTGGCACTGCCATTCCTGCTGCACTCCAGGTGCCATCAGGTGGGCCCTGAGAGGCAAAGAGACAGTCCCTTTGTGCGGACTGAGGACAGCCAGTCTGTCCACCCGCCCTGGTTTCAGCTGCCCTGTGCTGGCAGCTCCTTGACCTGCAGGACTATCACCCCCAGTGCTTCCCAGAGAAGGAACTGGACGCTGCCGAGAGCAGAGTGTTGGGGCTCTTGCTGTATTGAATGATTATACTGAACTCTGAAGCAAGTGGAAAAATACTGAAGAAATAAGACGAGGTTACGGCCAGAACAGTGGGATGAAGAAAAAGGAGCAAATTGCAGATGTTTGCTCAAAACCAAGGCCAACGGGACGTGATAAGAGGAGCTGGGAAACCGCAGAAAGGAGCCTACGTGCCAGAGAAAGCAGAAACAGAAATCTTCCCAGTAAACAATTGTTAACCAATCATATTATTATACGCTTGTAAAATAGCCAACCACATTATTGCACGCTTATAGAATGCCTTATAAAAGTCTACCTGGTTTGTACAATAAACGGATCAGATCTTGAACTCTGTGAGTATTTGAATCTGACTCCCGCTCGCCCGAAATGCCCGCAGCATCTGGTGACCCCGACGTGATCCGATGAGGGTCGACAGGATCGGTTAAAAGTCAGGAAGATTCATTAAGGATCGTGTTACAAGCTGCGGAGCCGGCGAGGATCCTGCTGCCAGCGGAGAGAGAGCTGGGCGCCCGAAGAAAGGCGGAACGTGCACGGCTGACCGGTGAGTCAGGAAATTTAAGCAGGATGGGAATCACTGCATCAGTGGTGGAAAAAGCAATCGTAGACAGTTTGATGAAACTGGCAGAAAAAACTGAAACGCCAGTCTCACGGCAGGCAGTAGTTGATCTGCTATGTTGGAGTCGCCGCCGTGGTTACCTTGCTTCTACGCAAGATGTATATAATAATGAAACATGGAAGAAAGTAGGAGAGGACTTATGGGAATCTGTGCAAGTTGGGACTAAGGGGGTAAAGACTTTGGCTCGCACGTATCGAGCTGTACGGGGTATGGTCGCGCAATTACCACCCTGGTGTCCTGAAAAGGAACAAGCGGCGAGCGGCGGCGTGCGGCCCGGCAGGCCCCGTCCCGGCCGCGGTTTCTCTCCAAGGCGGCACCCCCCCTCCACCCCCCCCCCCGCTCCGATCGGCGCCATGGCAATGCAAGCGGCCAAGCGAGCTAACATCTGGCTGCCCCCAGAGGTCAATCGGATCCTTTATATTCGGAACCTGCCGTATAAAATCACAGCGGAGGAAATGTATGATTTATTTGGGAAATACGGACCTATTCGACAAATCAGAGTTGGAAACTCTCCTAAAACAAGAGGAACAGCTTAAGCTTCTCAAGGAAAAATACGGACTTGATTACAAACCCCTCCCCCCCCCCCCCAAAAAAAAAAAAAAAAAAAAAAAAAAAAAAAAAAAAAGGAAAAAAAAAAAGAAAAAAGAAAAAAAAAAAGATAGAAAAAAAAAGAAAGAAAAAAAAAAAGAAAAAAAAAAAAAAAAAGGAAAAAAAGTGCTTCAGATGTCACCTACAAGAAATGCGTTTCTGCTTTGAACTAGCTTTTGAGCCTTTGGGAGTAAACTATACGGCTATAAATCAATCATATTGGGGTTGGTTAGATAAGAAGTATAATGACATGAATCATGGCCTTGGAGATAACTGTACCTGGTGGAATACTACACTTGTTAAAAATATGTACAGTTGATTTACCGTTTAAATGTATCAATTTATTTACCTCAACAAGAATTGAGGGTGGTTGAGGGATTTATTGAAACAAGGTCTGTCTACATTGTTGTTTGTTATTCTTTTGTTACTTTTAGTGCCTTGCCTTTTACAATGTTTTCAGAGCTGTGTGGAACGCAGTATTAATGCTGTATTTAAAAAGAAAGGGGGAGGTGTTGGGGCTCTTGCTGTATTGAATGATTATACTGAACTCTGAAGCAAGTGGAAAAATACTGAAGAAATAAGACGAGGTTACGGCCAGAACAGTGGGATGAAGAAAAAGGAGCAAATTGCAGATGTTTGCTCAAAACCAAGGCCAACGGGACGTGATAAGAGGAGCTGGGAAACCGCAGAAAGGAGCCTACGTGCCAGAGAAAGCAGAAACAGAAATCTTCCCAGTAAACAATTGTTAACCAATCATATTATTATACGCTTGTAAAATAGCCAACCACATTATTGCACGCTTATAGAATGCCTTATAAAAGTCTACCTGGTTTGTACAATAAACGGATCAGATCTTGAACTCTGTGAGTATTTGAATCTGACTCCCGCTCGCCCGAAATGCCCGCAGCAGCAGAGGCATCCAGTTTCCAAGTACCGATCTGCAAACTCCTCGTGCTGCCTCATCATACCTGAGAAGGATCTCCGCTCTGCCCCTGCAGCCAGGGACACAGAGGGCACATTGCAGCTGCCTGTGCACAGCTACCCAGCAGCATTCCTGGGGTGTCTTCTCCATGGGGCTCCCTGATCACACAGCGATGCCACCGGAGAGTTGTGCCCTTCTGGAGCGCAGCCTGCAGCCACCCAGCTCCTGAAGGTGGGCTGTCCTGAAGTGAGAGGTGTCTCTTTTGGACTTCTGGGAGCTTAGGTATCAGGAGGCGATTGGGAGACCTTACTGCCATAGGCTAACCTGTATGGCAAGACCCCTCAGGCTGGTCTCTCAAGTGCTTCTGAGTCCCACGCCGCATCCAAGTTGAGTGATAAGAGCACGAGGAGCAGAGACAGAAGGGGGGAAGATGGACAAACGCTGCAGCGCTGCTACCAGTGGAGGCAGGATGGGGCAGCTGGGAGGGTATTTGGTGATTTCTCCCCTTCTGGGGTGAGGCCACGGAGAAGGCGACCGAGCCCATGGCTCTAAGTGCAGAGGCTATGCTGATGGTAAAGAAGAGCAGGGGCTTTCTCCAGGGAAGGTGCCTGCCCTGCAGGGGATGGCAGGGAGATGCCTGAATCCCCCCTCCCACAGTGTTTCTGGGAGCAGCTCCCTCTTGCTGCCTGCCCACATCTCTGCTGCCTGGAGCTGTCCCTGCCTGGAGCTGCTTCTCTGGCCCCATGCCTCCGAGCTACTCAGGACTCACATAGCCATCCCACCCGCTCTGTGCTCAGCTCTGCCCTTCTGCACCCTCCTGGCAGCACGGCACTGCCCAGGGCCATCCTGGTGTGTGCAGGGCCAAAGGAGCAGCTCAGAAAAGTGCTAACGAGAGCTGGGTTCTCAGTGCCTGCTCCCAACCAGCAACATGAATTCTAGTCTCCCACCACCCACTCGGCCCAGCCGGCCTTGGGCACCCCTTGTTCCACACACAGCAACTTCACACCCCTGCAGCTGTGCCTGGGAGCAGAGAGCCGCCATGCCTTCTCCCCTGATGGTGTGGCAAGGAAGCCCTCCTCTGGAGCATCTCCTTCTCCTCTGCATTACAGAAACTCTGAGAGTCTTCCTGACACATCCCGTCAACTGTCAGATGTACCCGATTGAAGAGGTCCATCCAGGAATTGCAGAGGATGTGGAAGGAGGGCCATGGATCCTGCAAAGGGTATAGGGATGCTGCCCAGTTACGTAGGGATGTGTCAGGAGGGACAAAGTGTGGCTGGATCTGAACATGGCACGGGACTCAAAGAAGAAGGAGAAGAAGGACTGGTCTAGGCATGTCACTTAGAGAATGAAGGACAAATTAAATGTGCACCCCCAACAAACACAACTGGCAAACCAGTAACAACAGACATGGGGAACCTGAACATGAGTAAGTCTGTGGGACCTGACTAGATGAATGCCTGAGTCCTGAGGGAGCTGGCTGATGGAGTCGCCAAGCCACCCTCCATGCTATTGGAAATGTCAAGTCACTCAGGTGAAGTTCTTGGTGACTGGAAAAAGAGAGACATTGCACGCATCCTTCAAAAGGGTAGAAAGAGGAACCCTGGGAACTGGCCACCTGTCAGCATCAGCTCCGTGCCTGGGAAGATCATGGAAAAGATCCTCCTAGAAGCTGTGCTAAGGCCGACGGTGAACAGGGAGGTAATTCAGCACAGCCAGCATGGCTTCAACAAGGGCAACAATTGCCTGAGCAACCTAGTTGTCGTCCATGGCCTTCTCTGACACAAGGGTTGGGTTTACAGGCTTGTAGTTCTCCAGATCCTCCTTCCTGCCCATCTTGCAGGTGGGCACCACTTTGACTAACCCCCAGTCTTCTGGGGCCTCCCCAGTTAGCCAGCACTGTTGATTATCATCCCTGTGCTGAGGCAGTTGAGGAACAGACCAATGATTTTCACAGTGTTCCTGGATCACAGGTACCATTGCCAAGGACACATTCCAAAGCACTTTGTCCTTCCTGGACATGAGGTTCAGCTGCACCAAAGGTCCTCTGGGGCTTTGGGGAGAGTGGTGGAGATGGAACACGGGTCGAGGAGGGAGAGGTTGAGGAGGAAGAAATACATGCGGGTGTTGAGGTGATGACGGCAGTGATGACGAGGCTGTTGGTTATGAGGGCAGCCAGGTCGGTGCTGTCGTGGTTTAACCCTGGCCGGCAACCAAGCACCACGCAGTCACTTGCTCACCCCTCCCTCACCCAGAGGGATCGGGATGAAAATCGGGAAGGAATGTAAAACGCAAGTATTGAGATAAGTACAACTTAATAGGCAAAGCAAAAAGCCGCGGGCACAAGCAAACAAAGCAAGGAATTCATTCCCCACTTCCCATGGGCAGGCAGGTGTTCGGCCATCCCCAGGGCAGCAGGGCTCCATCACGTGCCATGGTTACTCGGGAAGACAAACGCCATAATGCCAGATGTTCCCAACTTCCTTCTCTTCCCCCAGTTTATATACTCAGCATGACGTCATATGGCATGGAATACCTCTTTGGCTACCCTGGGTCACCTGTCCTGGCTGTGTCCCCTCCCAATATCCCGTGCCCCTCCAGCCCTCTCGCTGGCAGTGCCCGAGGAACCAAAAAGTCCTTGACTTAGTATAAACATCGCCCAGCAACAACTAAAAACATGAGTGTGCTCTCAGCATTGTTCTCACATCATAGCCCAAACAGATCATATACTGAAGAAGAAAATTAACTCTATCCCAGTTGAAACCAGGACAGGTGCTCAGGAAGAGCCAGAAGTGCAAGAGCTGCAGCTCCCATGGGTCTCCATATGCCAGGAGGAGGAACTGGGCGATGAAGGTGCCACTGGGCATTTGCTGCCTCTGGGAATGGGGACCTATCCAATAGGGAAAAGACTGTGACAAGTTAGGGGAGATTTCTCTGAACAAACCCTCAAGCTTTCCTCATCAAAACCACACTGAAAAGGCCTTTCTGATTTTTGGAAGACCTTTGGATGTCCCTCTCATGAGCTGTGGTTGGTCTGGCTGAGGGTGTTCCAAGGAGCAAGGGACTATGCTGTGGGCTCTGCAGGTGTCTGTCCTGCCTTATGGCAAGGGGGAAAGAGGAACTTGGGGTGATCAAAGATTAAACGTTCTCATGGCATCAAAGGGCTTTCCAGCATTGTCACTCCCAGTTCACCCCACTACAGAGTGGGGTTGAGGGGACTTTTTTCTGTGTCTACTGTTTCAATTGCCTCTGGGAAAATTACTCATTACTTTGGAATTAGGGAAAACTGGGACCCAACAGAAGCCTAGCAGTATAGAAAGATTTCTAGGCTAAAATAACTGCATCCCTTTTAGGATGGTTGTCATGGATGGAATCTACTCTACCACAGCTCCCTAAGCAACACACCCTGCCATCTCAGCACCTGCTGATGGGAGTAATGGAGGGTGGAGCAAGTGGAGACCCCACCGTCAAGCTCTGCTGTGCTCCCTGCAGGAAGGGGAACTTGATGGTACCACACAGCTGATGTCACATAAGAAGCTACGAGAGGCTGTCCACTGCTGAGCCAACCATTGAGGCGATAGGACTTTCCTCAGATGAAATAATCTCCCTGTAATACCAATGCACACCTCCATGCCAAAGTTACCCACCTCCAAGGTCCTACTACACCTCCCTGGGCACAGGATACCAAACAGTAACAACAATATGAATGACTGGAGTCACTCAAGCTCCACCAAAATGTCAATACAATGAACTGGGCCAGGACTGAAATAAGTCCGGAGGTGGCGGGTGTTCTAAACTCCTCAATTACCACAGTGATTCAGTGGTTCACTATCTGATAAACACCTCTGTGAACAAAGTGAGGTCAAGTGAGGACCCACTCTCTGGGAATGAAGGGACTTCTGACCAAGGGAGTCACCTTGGGAAGGATGAGTGACATAGAACAAGGGGTGGAAAGAACACCATTGCCAAAGGAAGGAGCATTCAAGCAAGGAAGTTCTGGCCACAGCCGAAGACAAGCTGGTAAGGTCTTTCAACCCTCATACATATAAAAAAAAACCCCAAAACAAACCCAAAAAACCCTAAAAACACAAACCAAAAAACCCCCAGTCAACAGTAAGACAAAGGTAACTGTGGTAGTGACAGATTGCAACCTCCATGTCAAACAGCCCTCAAACGCGGGCAAAACCCCGCTTGGGGAGCATGTGCAGTCAGTGAAAGCCTTCCGTGGTGCTGCCTGAGGGTGAGCACTAACGTACCTCACGAGTGAGAAACTTGTAACCTATCCCATGTAGGTAAATGAATAAGCAACGTGCTATGAAGTGTCAAAGTGGACAATGAGGGGATAAGTGAGTGGAGACTCCATGGGAACTTCTGGGATCAGTGGATGGGCTGAACCTGTCGTTCCCCCTAGGGACGCCTATAGGGTAAGAACTTTATGCTAGCACTAACTCACGGTAGCTGTTGCTCAGTGTGTTGCTTTAAGCGTGTTTTGCAGTCAGCCTACCATTACTGGCATTCTTTGAACCTTACTCTGTCACAAACTTGAATAATAAAAATCTTCAGCTGAAGTTCATTTTCTGTAAGTCTGTGGAGATGTGAGTAGGTGTTTTAAGGGCTCTGACTCAATAATGCTGTCAGCAGGGTTCCTGGATAGGTTGGTAGAGTCACCCTCGGATACAGTGGGCTGCCAAAGCACAGGTCGTGGGCAGCTTGGTCAGACACAAGGGTCTCATCTCTCTTTGGAAACTGCCAGGCTCATTAAAAACCAAGAGTCTGAGGAAACCCCTTGTCGTAACATGAAAGCACTGCTGCACATCTGGGCTGAAGCCCCCCAGCTGTGGCACCAGCCCAGCTCTGCCTGGCCATGAGGCAACCTGGTACCAAGTGTCCCCGAGCCCGGGGGTGCAAAGGCTTTGCTTCAGAGCAGAGACATGGCCTGGGCAAAGGAGAGCTGGGTCTTGAGCCCTCGGACTGTGCAATGAAGTGCTGAAATGGGCTCTGCAGGGCTTACTGAAGCACTGAAGACATCCTCCCTGCCCCTGCCTGCAGAACCACCAGACACACACATGCACACACACACTTTTAGGAGTACTTGGATCCTTTGCTGCAGTTTTCCTGGTGTCCTCTCTAGTAATGGGTTAACAAAAGTTGATACTCCTGCAGAAAACTTTTTCTAGTAAGGGAATTGCCACTGCTGGAAATAAGTGTGTCCCCCCAGGTGAGGCAAGGCCCATGAGGGATTGCCTCATCCTGCTGCCCAGCAGGTTCCCCTGCAGCCCCAGGGACAGCTGGAGGGAGCCCAGAGGGGCAGAGGAGGGAGGCAGGGAGAGCTCAAAAGCAGCCCTTGGTGGGGGGCTGCTGAGAGCTCCCTGCTGGAGAAATCTGCAGAGCCCTGGAGCTGGTAAGTGTGTGGCTGCAGGGCAATGCCTCTGCAGTTCCTAGCCGGGTCTGCAGCAGCTGGGGCCCCCCCAGCCTGTGGGACCGTGTGGGAGCCTTTTGCTGTGGAGGAGGCCAGTGTGCTGCAGAGCAGGGCTTCCCTGCTGCAGCGTGGGAGGGCCAGGGCATGTGGGCTGCCTTGTGCCAGGGCCGGCTGCAGGGCTGTGAAGGTGGCTGTGCAGGCAGGGGTGCCCAGGGCTGTCCTTGCCAGCAGGGTCCCTGCAGCCCAGGGGGCTGTGTGCTGGGGCAGGGTCTCTGCCGCCTGCCAGGGGCAGCTCTCAGCCTGCCGGGGGGCTCCCGACAGCTCTGGGGGCGTATGGACCGACCCCTGATAGGGAAGGATCTCTCTGCTGTTGAGAGTGTGCCGCAAGGGTGAGCGCTGCTTAGAAGTATAGGTTACCCTCAGAATATGTCTGGATGAGACTTTTCGTATCGAAGGTCAGCGCAGGGATTGCTATGATAAATCCAGGGCTCTCCTCAATCTTTGTTTTCAGTTTTCTGTTGTTGGGGGCAGGAGAGGGGAGGCAGAAATGTTAATGGAGATCTCGAGTTTGAAGATGTCCCTGAGACTGCCAGCTGTAACTCTGAGTGATGAGGAGGTCTGCCAGGAGCCTCCTGAAGTGCCCTCAGCCACTCCTCCGCCTATGAACAGCAGCAGCAGCACCTTTGCTGGAGCCATCAGGGTCGTTCTGAGCTGCCCTTTTCCCCCTGCGGACAGGACCCTGTGCCCAGCCAGTGCCCTTCAGAGAGGCACGTTTGTGCGGGGCCAGTGCACAGAGGCAGAGATGTGGTCTGTGAGCACTGACAGGGAAAGACCTGGCACAGGGAGATACCTCCCACAAGGAAAGTCTCCTGACATCCAGGATATTGCAAGGACTGATAGGAAACTTCAGACAGAATTGTTGTTGAAGGGAGAATCAGAAAGCTCTCTCTGACCATGGGCAGTGCAGACCCCTTTCTCTGAGGCATCCCCCTGGCCTGCTCTCCCCCCAGCAAAGCCTCTGCCCTCAGGGCTGGGGGTCCCGAGGCGTGAGCCACCCCCTCTGCAGCCAGAGCTCCAGCAGAGCCGCGGTGCAGCTCTGCAGCCACGTGCCCCGGTCCCTCTGCAGAGCACAGGGGCTGAGAGCAGCTGCCCGGCAGTGTTGGTGTGTGGGAGGTGGTGAGCAGAGCTGGGCAAGGGCAACGCTGCCCTCAGTGCCTGGCTCGCTCGCCCTGGACACTCTTACCTAGACCATCAGTGCAATTTTACTTCTTTCTCTGCCGTTTTGGGTTAGTTTTATTCTCTAGCTCTTGCTGTCAGGCTCTCTGGGGATGGGTGTTTCAGCTGCAGAGTCACACTCTGACCTTGTGGGTCCTCTCCTGCAGGTGTGTCCATGGGAACAAGTGTCCCAGCTTTCCTCTCAGCTGTGGGGCTGTGGGCAATGCCCTATGTGGGGCTGGGCAAGGGGCTGGTTCTCCCTGAACCTGATGCTCTTGTTAGGGCACTTGGCTACCTCCTTGAAGTTCCCTTCCAAGCAGCGAGTTGCCCTCCAGAGTGGAAACCTGTCCCCTCGCACCCATTAATGATCTGAAAGCCCCACATAGAAGCGTAGAGTTTCTGTGATGGAGAAAACACTGTTGGGGTGGGTGAAATGAGCTGTGTATCCTTTGCTGTGGGTGGGATGCTGAGTTCTGATGAAAGTCTACAACCTTTACTGGTCTGTGGTGGGTCAGTCCGTTCTCAGCAGTGCCTTGTGGTATTTCAGGGTAACATGGGAGTGTGGCCACCATTCATCTCAGGAAGGTGCAAGCCCATAGAAACTGGGAACCTGATGGACAGACCGCCTCCCCTCACTGGGCACTCACCCACAGGCAATCCTCTTGCCTCACAGACCTCACTCTGTTCCACCGGAGGGCAGCAAAAATGCTCTGCTTTTCTGACATCTGAAAATACTCAACAGGAGAGATGGGGGGGAGCTGTGAAAAAAACTCAAGCTCTCTTACAATGCCTTCACCCTTCCCGTTCCTTAGCACTGGCGCTGCAGATGCTGACCAGCCCTTCTGCGTTGGCACTGGTTTCAGAGGACAAAGTTAAACACCAGGACTGGTCCCTGCCCCCACCCACTGCTGCAGAGTGGGGCTGGCTGGTCAAGAGCCCGTGGGCAGATGCCCTGCTCTTCATCACCCACACGGCCAGCACCAAGCAGGGCTGCAGCCACACAGCTGCAGGAAGGTCTCCGAGAAAAGAGAGGGATGTCTGTGTGTGACGGGGGGATGGTCTGTGGGAAATGGCTTTGATTTTGCTTGCAGAAGTCTCCCCTAAATTATCACTGTCTTTTTCTCCTGTGACAGGACCATATGCCCAGAGGCAGCACATGTCCAACAGCAGCTCCATCACCCAGTTCCTCCTCCTGGCATTGGCAGACACGCGGGAGCTGCAGCTCTTGCACTTCTGGCTCTCCCTGGGCATCTACCTGGCTGCCCTCATGGCCAACGGACTCATCATCACTGCCATAGTGTGCGACCACCACCTGCAAACCCCCATGTACTTCTTCCTCCTCAACCTCTCTCTCATCGACCTAGGCTCCATATCCACTATTGTCCCCAAAGCCATGGCCAACTCCCTCTGGGACACCAGGGACATCTCCTACTCAGGATGTGCTGCACAGCTCTTCCTGATTGTCTTTTTCCTTTCAGCGGAGTGTTCTCTCCTCACCGTCATGGCCTATGACCGCTACGTGGCCATCTGCCAGCCCCTGCACTACGGGACCCTGCTGGGCAGCAGAGCTTGTGTCCACATGGCAGCAGCTGCCTGGGCCAGTGGGTTTCTCTGTGCTGCGCTGCACACGGCCAATACACTGTCACTGCCGCTCTGCCAAGGCAATGCCCTGGGACAGGTCTTCTGTGAAATCCCACAGATCCTCAAGCTCTCCTGCTCACACACCTACCTCAGGGAAGTGGGGCTAATTGTGGCTGGTGCTTCTTTATTATTTGGCTGTTTTGTTTTTATTGTTCTGTCTTACATGCAGATCTTCAGGGCTGTGCTGAGGATCCCCTCTGAGCAGGGACGGCACAAAGCCTTTTCCACGTGCCTCCCTCACCTGGCCGTGGTCTCCCTCTTTGTCAGCACTGCCACGTTTGCCTACCTGAAACCCCGCTCCATCTCCTCCCCATCCCTGGACCTGGTGGTGGCAGTTCTGTACTCGGTGGTGCCTCCAGCAGTGAACCCCCTCATCTACAGCATGAGGAACCAGGAGCTGAAGGGTGCAATGTGCAAACTGATAGCTGGATGTTCTTCTAAAGCATTAAAATGATGAATAGCATTTATAATGTAGTTCATCACAGACCCTGACTCTCTTCTGAATTTTTTGTAGTTACTTGTGGTATTTCAGTTCTGATAAAGTTGTCATCCCCATTCTAATTCCTTCTGTGATTTTCTTTTCTGAAGGTGCCCTGCTCTCTCCTCATCTAACAAAGCCAAAGGGCCATTAGGAAACTATATTTTGGCTGGGATTCTTCCTTCCAAGGCCTTTCTGGAGCTGCAGGGACAGTTCCTGTGTCCACAGACGGAGGGGAAAAGGTTCCTGGCATGGCAGCAGTACCAGGGAACACCAGCCCTTGGCTCTCAAGTGCTGTCCTTCTTCCACTTCCACACTCTCCTTCTGACCCCATGCCTTGGTGTAAGGCCTGAGGGCTCTGGCAGCTTGGTCACCGCCGTGCTGCGTGGCAGTCCTGTGAGCGCAAGCAGGGGCAGGCAACGGGCACTCTGTGACAGTGCTGGCCTCCATAAAATGCTATGGATTTGTGGAGACCACCTGAATGCAGCACTGCAACGTGCTTCCTTGAACCGAGGTCCCCGTGCCCATTGCTCATGACGAGGGCCATCTCCGCGAGGTGCCGAGCAGGGCGCGACACCCCCGGGCTGAGGTGCTGCCAGCCTCTGGCAGGGGCAGCAGGAGGCCAGGCAGCCACTGTGCCTGCTGCAGTGCTCTGCCTCCGCATGTGCCAGGGACGGGCTCGTGCCTCTGAGCACCCCTGTGCGCGTGAGGCTGGGGTTCAACCACGCCAGCAGTGCATGAGGCCAGCTGAGGTGGGGACACCTCCCAGCACCTGGCCGTTCCTGTGTGTGACTGCAGGAACAAAGGCCACTGTCCCAGGGAGATTCATCTCACCCGCCTTGGGCAGGCTCATTGCAAGGGCCTCGGTCTGATCACGGCACCCTTTCTGGATGGTGCCCTCAAATGTGTCCGAGCAATCAGGGAGGTTCTGGGGTCCTGGCAAAAGGCAGACATCCAGCCTTTGTTCAGGAAAAGCAAGAAGGACAATTGGGAGAAATACAGGCTGGTCATCCTCACCGTAGTGTCTGGGGAAATGACGGTGGAAATACTCCTGCAGCCATTTCCAGGTAATTGTGGGACATCAAAGGGATTGCTGCACCCATACGTATTGAGGCAAGAAGGGGATGGTTTGTACCTGGATCTTTGCAAGGGTTTTGACTTTTTCTCCTGCACTTTCTGTATAGGCAGATGGGTGACTTCGGGAGTGAAGAAATGGAGGATACTGTGGGGGGAAGTTGGCTGGGGGCTTGTGGCTATGTCTCGAGCTAGCTCAACAGCATCAGGGAGCGAAACCTGACCTTGGGAGAGAGACACAGTTATGCTTGTTGGAAGGAAGCCATGGGAGCAAGAGGAGAAAGATAGAGAGTGGTCTGCAGAGCTTGTGGCCTTGTAGATAAAGGGAGTTGCTGAGCTGCTGTGTCTGTAATAAAAAAAGAGCCCAGAGTGGAAAATTGCTGAGCACAATTACAGGCTGACACGTCAGCCCCCTGCAAAGGTATAAAAGGCTTGCTTGATTATTGATTAATAAAGTGTCTTCGAGGTGTCTTCAGGTGTCTTTGTGCCTTCGATCCTCTCCCAGAGTCGGTGCATCATACGCCACAGGGGCTCAAGACCAAATGTCACCAGTGGTCAAGTCCTCCTGGTGGCCACTGACTAGTGGCATCTTCCAGTGCAAGCAGTTGGGCCAACTGTGTTGAATGTCTTTATTGTCTCCCAGTACAAGTTGACAAAGTGGCTTTTCAGACCCTTCTGTGGATGATGCCAAAGTGGGCAGAGCCCTTGAGTGATGCTAACCAGTTCACCCTGCCTTGAGCAGGACAGCTGGACAAGGGCATTTACAGGGGCCTCTCCCAACCTGAGATATTCTAGGACTCATTGACTCACTTCCCTGGAGAGCTCTGTTGGGATGGGATAGCAGGGGGAAGAAGGGAAAACAGAGGCGCAGAAGCAGAGACAAAACATGGTCCAGTAGAAACAAAGCAGTTCCCCTGAGGACTGTTCTTCCACCCAAATGGTAGGTAGGAAATCCATGAGATAAATTGGCTGACAGAAGCTTCCCTTTATTTGCTGGGTGCTGGGCCACGGGGAGGGTGACGGCTGAGGACGGTATCTCGTGGTGAGTTGTGTCTCAGGGACTCACATTCCCGCAGGAAGCCAATGGCTGTGACGGGGGCAGTGAGGCCAGTTCTGCCTGCGGAGGGGACAGGCCACCAGCAGCAATGTGCCTGGGAAAGGGGCGGTGAGGTCACCTCTGCCTGACACAGCGCGTAGGGCAGCCCCTGACTCATGGCTGGGACACGTGCTGTTAAGCTCCATCTGCCAGTGTCTCGGGCAGGCCAGCAGAACCAAGGGGCTTCTTTCTTGCTTGTCACGTCGCTGCTGCCTGAGAACATGACAGCACCGCAGCAGGCACACCGCTTGCTCGTGTCTATGCGAGAAGCTGAAAGGCTCGCAGCCTTGGAAGAGTGCAGTGAGGCCGTGGCATGGTCAGGGGAAAGGCCACAAGGAGGGGGATGGGTCGGGATGCCCGCCTGAAGGGTGGTTTCCCAGGTGGTGGAGCTTTCCTTGGAGGTAGGGAAGAGCAGGAGGGAGAAGCACTGCCACCCAGTGCAGCTGGGAAAGTGGAGACTGGAGGTCAGGAGGAGGAAATGTCACTCAGGGGCTTGTGCTGTGGTGGGAGACGTCGTCCAGAAGGAATATGAGATCAGTCCATGTCTGTGTTTGCAGGAACAGCGTGTGAGGGTGGGCAGACATCAGTGCATGTGTGGCAAGGGCAGGGTGAGAGCAAGGTGGGGAAGCCAGATGGGTGCCTGCGGCCTGCCGGGGAAAAGCAGCAGCCGTGGGACAGCGTAGGACAACGTGAGACGGAAGGCAAAGGGCACGGGCAAGGCTGGAAGTCACCAAGAGAACCCAAGGGTTGTCCCCTTGCGTACGGCCATTGCCTGTGCCGTACAGAGTGCAGTTTATGGCACCTGCAGTGTCCTTGGCCATCTCTTCCTTTCCTGTGGATCTCTTTGTCACTGCCTTCCCCAGTTCAGCAGCCCCTCGCCAAGGAATAAACCACCCAGCAGAAGAGTGAAACCCAGTGGGTCTCTCTGTAAGGGGTGGTTGATTCTGCCTGTATCTCCGCAGGTAAGTTGTTCCCCACCGACTGTTCTCCAGTGTCTCAGTCAGTCATATCAGGAAAAATCCCTCCCCGTGTACATCTACCCGACCACCTTGGTGGTAATGCTTTTTGTGCTACAGGGCACATATCCAGCACCACCCAGTGCCCAGTGGAACGTTCCAGTACCTACTGCTAGTTAGTTCTGACAGCTTCATGAAATGCATTGAGCAATCACAATGTGGGTAGGGCCCCACAAAGACCAGAGTTCCATTTTGGTGTGTCTCGGCTTCATTTTAGTAACACACTTCACACTGAGTGTGGATTCAGTGTTGTCCAGGTCTGGAGGTCAGTCTCGTTCCAATGAGTGTATTTTGGTCTTAGCCACAGTTACTCCCACTAGTCCCCAATGGGATGGGGATACCAGCTACAGGCATTCCTGCATGAGGACATTCAGGGAAATGGGTACCTACCCAACAATCACTCCTCCTAACAGCATTTATCGATTCTTCAACAATTTTCAAATGAGTATTCCATGTCCATGACTCCTCCTGATCCCACCCAAGCTGAGGATTTAGCATACCACATCACAGGCCAAATTCTATACATCTGTAAAACATGTTTCAACATATATCTACAAAGGAGAGACAAGTAGCAGGCTCCAGCTTCCCTGTAGACAGCCCAGTCTTATCTGGGGTCGCATTTCAGTCATTCACTTATATGCTGAATGGCAATAATGCAAGATACCGAACCTAGAACTTCATGATTCTGGAGGTAGTTTCAAGCATAAAGGTTTTTCTTGCTTGACAGTCCATTCTGGTGATGTGGCTGCTTAAACCCTGCTATGGCACGTCCATGGAGTGACTCCTTCAGGCTTGACAGCAGCGTAGGTGCTGAGCAAAATCTGGAAAGGTCCTTTCACTTCTCTTCAACGGTTCATCCAACCACGTTCTAAGATACACACAATCTCCGGGTCGGTAGTGATGTACAGGCACGTCCAGGGACAGATCTGCGCTCACAGTGACGTACCTCTGGAGAGAGGACAGGACCTTTCATAGAGACCGAACATACTCTTTTAAGCCATGTTTCCCTTCTATTATTTTGGGATTCACTCCCCTTTCTGTCACCTGGCAAGGTTTACCATGTATCCTTTCCAAAGGACTAAGTCTCTCCTTCCGTTTACGCTGGATCCTGTATCTGTAGCAATGCTGAGGGAAAAGCATCTGACTGCTCTCTCTGAGGTTCTTGGCAAATTTTACTTATTTGTCCTTTCAGGCTTTGCTTTATTCTTTCTACTTTCCCGCTTGATTGAGGTCCCCATGGAGTGTGGAGATCCCATTTTACCCCTCCTAGTTTAGCTAAAAGGTGAAGGGCTTCTACTACCAAGTGTCGACCCCTACCCAAAGAAAGTCCTATGGGTACCCCAATCTCAGCATAATCTCTGAATTTACACTTACGATATTTCTTATTGGTGCGACAAGGGAAAGCTTCCAGCCAGCCTGAAAAAGCATCTGCCATTACTAAAAGGTACGGATACCCATTTTGCTGCAGTAACTTGGAAAAAGTCTAATTGCCAGTAATCCCCTGGGCTTTGTCAGCCCTGGGAAAGATCATTGGGGTAGGTGAGGGTTATTCTTCAGGTACAACTCAGGCTTCTTCACTCTGCTTTTTGTTTTCCCAGTCATGGTACATTTAGAACTTGCCCTTTCAAGGCTTCTACCAAACTCTCAATTCCCCAGAGAGTTTCGTGGTGCTTCCTTTTAACCAATTCACACATAATTTCCTCTGTAAATGTTAGTTGATGCGAAGGAGTCACCCATCATCCGTGATTTGGGTTGCCTTCAGTATATTAGCCAACTGATTGTTTTCTGGTGGATCCTGTGGGCTCTTAGGCCCTACTTTCTGCCGTTTCTCTGGCAGGACTAGCAATATTTGACTTTCAGCTGCTTCTTTCCTTGCTTGATCTGCCACTTGCTGTCCTATATGCACCGAGCTATCTCCAAGGTGCTGCACTTTACAATGCATAATTGCCAGCACCCTGGGTCAACTGGTCACCTGAAATGATGGTTGGGTCTTTGCCTCATAATTTGACGGGGGATCCTTGAGACGTTCAGAGTCCTCTTTCTTTCTTTCTTTCCAACAGCCCCATCGGCATGGTCTATTCCAAAGGCAAATTTCAAATATGTCCATACCTTAAAAAAGCCTTGTCTGTTCATAATAATCCCAGTGCCCTTAGTAAGGCTGTGAGTTCTGCCTCTTGGGCCCACGTGTCAGATGAGAGGGCTTTGGCTTCTCTTCTCTCTCTGATAGTTACCACCACATGTCCTGCTCTTTGGGTCCCATTTCGCACAAAAGTACTACCACCTACAAATAAGTCCCAGTCTCCATTTTCTGTTGGCATGCCTTTTAATTCCACTCGGCTAGAATATACCTCTGCCATTGTCTTTAAACAATCATGAGTTGGTTCTTCTTTTCCACTGAGATCATGTCATTTTTGCCCAGGTGTCAGTTCCTGGGCCTCTTGCATCGGTAATACTGTAGCTGCCACCGTGCGCGGACAGGTTGGCCGTCCTTTACTGACACTGTCCAGCTGTTTGGAAAAGCTCCCCACGGCTCTGCTCCATGGTTCCAGGCTCTGGGCCAACACTCCTAAGGCAACGTGTCACCTTTCATGCACAAAGAGTTCCAATGGGTTTTCTAGATTTGGGAGGCCTAGAGCTGGAGCACTCATTCCAGTCCGTTTCCATTCCGTAAAGGCATCTCTGCACTCCTGAGTCCAGACAAGGAGGTTTCCCTTTCCTCCGACACCTTCATATAAAAGCTTGGCAATGAGTCCCAAATTCATTATCCGTAAGTGACACCACCCGGCCATTCCCAGGGATGCTCTGAGCTCTTGTTTTCATTTGGCTTCTGGGATTTGACAAATGGCCCTTTTCCTCCAGCTCCAAGACTCTGCTGGCCCAGGCAAATTGTAAATCCCCAATTGGTTGCTTCTTCTGGGGTGGTCTCTGCCTTTTCCCAGGGTACTTTGTACCCTGCTAGCCCCCAAAGTTTAGGAGGTCCTTGTTATAGAATCTTCTTTACTACTGGTTGCTAGCAGTATGTCACCTACCTATTGCAGCAAGGCGACATTTTCCTACCTCTTTTGCCAGCTTTCCAACTCACTGGCTAATTGATTTCCAAAGACTGTAGGACTATTTTTAACTCCTTGCAGTCATACAGCCCTGCACAGCTGGGTTTCTCGACCAGTTTCAGGGCTTTCCCATTTGAAACCAACCGACTGGTGACTGGCAGCAGCCAGCACAAGGCAGAAGAGCGCATCTTCCATCTCATACAGTAAACCATTCCTCATTCCCCTTCAGAGTGGTCAGGAGGGCATACGGGTGTGCTACTGCCTCATGGACATCTTGCACAGTTGGATTTATAGCTCGTGAATCTTGCACCAGTTTGTATTCTTCTGAATTTGGCTTCCTGACAGGTAATACTGGAGTGTTATGTTCTGATTGGCATTCTCTTAGTAACCCCAAATCTGTGATTTGTTCAATTAAGGACTGCAACCCTTTCCTGACTTGTAGTTTAACTGGGTACAGCTTTTGACTTGCTGGTCTGCCATTTGGCTTCCACTGGATGATTACTGGTTCCCCTGCTTGGGGTTGCCCTGGTGTTCCTGAAGCCCATACAAGAGGTATTGCAGCATTTGTACCTGCTTCTGGTATCTGCTGTAGCTCGGCTTCCTTCTGCAACATAAAAACGTGGGCATCCAAATCTTTATTGTCAGGAATATGGTTCCTTTGAGGAAGCCCAGGTGGCACCTCAGGTAGATTTGGTTTCTGTCAACCAGCAACTGAATGCCAGCCCTGCAGTGCGTCACGGTCTGACCCAAGTTCATCCAGCTGGTCCATGAACAGGAAGCCCATCACAGTGGGGGTTCCAACCACCTGGCTACTCCCACACTCCACTGGTACTTATTCCAACAATCCTTTGCTCAGCCCCGTGAAGATACCATCAAAGAACCAGTGCATGGTTCTCACAGTGTTCCTGGATCACAGCATATGCAAACTGAAGCACATTTTCAGCAGCACCATGTCCTCCTGGAGGTCAGCCTCCCCTCCCCCACAGGCCTTCAGGGGCCTCAGCAGCACTGCAGCTAGCCAAGCCTTCTTCTGCCAGGGCTGCAGAGCCCAGCACTGCTTTTCTGGCCTTGCAGAGGGCACGGCTTCCTCTGCTGGTGCACTTAGATTGCCACCGCCACCCACTCCAGCGGGTCTCTGGTCTCCAGCACAGCACGGGCACACGCTGGCTCGGGGGCGCTTGGTACCAGCTTTGCCCGAGAGAAGCCTGAGCTTGGCCCCAGCGCTACGGCTGAGGTGCTGCAGCCCAGAAGCGCACCGATGGCTTGGGACTGGGGCTCAGGCAGGAGGAGCTGGACTTCCACATGCTGTCATCGTGCTGGATATTGATGGAGTAAATCATGATATTGATGAAATAAATCATGACGGGTGGTGGGACGGGTCACAGTGGTGCGGCAGGGAAAGGTGTGGGCTTTTCACGAGGGACAGGCCAGGAAGCTGAGGAGGGGATGCCCTCCGTGTGCAGGCACTTGTTGCACGTGCGGATCTCCTCTCCGGGGTGTGCAGCAGGTTGGGTGAGCCCTTGCAGGAGAGTGTCAGCGAGAGGCCGGTTAGTGTGCCATCCTGGTGGGAGACACAGCACCCGCACTCAGGGTACGGCAGTGGAGAAAGGCTTATCTAAGCAAGCCAAGGAAGTCTGCAGGTCCATGATCCCAGCTCTTATTGGGGACTTCATGACCCTGACGCCTTCTGGAAGGGGAGCACAGCAGGATACACCCTGTCCAGCTGGTGTCGGGGGTCTCTTGAGACAAATTCTTTGCACAGGTGTCAGGCCAACAAAGGTGACGCTCACCTGAATCTGGTCCTTGCCAAACAGGCAGTGCTGCTGAGGGATGTGAAAACCAGTGTCAGCCCCGGCTGTAGTGCTCATGAAATAGGGGGAGAAGACTTTAGCCTCTTCAGGGGACTTGTAGTGGTAGTCCCATGGGCAGCAGCACTCAAGGACAGCAGAGCTGTGTACGGCTGGTCATTCAGGAAAGCATTTTCCAAGCGGAACTGTCCATACCGAGGAGCAGGAAATCAAGCAGACATGCCTAGAGAGATCCTTGGCTGAAGAAGGAATTCCTCAAGAATCTCCAGAGAGAAAAGGAAGCATCCTGGAGGTGGATGCAAGGGCTCAAAGAGGAATTTAGAAATAGGGATGTCTTCAGGGAAGCCAAAGCCTGCTTAGTATGGGGTCTTGCAAGATGTTCAAGGGCATCAAGAGGATCTGTCACTACTTGCAGAACAGTTTAAGAAATAAACGAAGCCCCTGTGTGGCCACTGCTGAGCTTAGTAAGAGCAGGTCTAGATAAAACTGAACATCCTCCAGGTCCTCTTTGCCTTAGTCTTCCCCAGCATCGTGTCCCAAAGCTTTGTGCCTGAAGGCAGGACTCTGGAGGGAACCAGCCAAGTGTGGATGGGGATCATGTCAGGAGTCATTTGACCAAATTCAATGCTTCCCACTCCAGGGAGGTGGAGGGGCGGCATCCCAGGGAGCTGTGTGAGCAGGCCGATGTCCCAGTGAGGCCATTCTCCATCCCCACTGGAAGGTCACAGAGACTGGAGGAACTTCCTCTTGACTGGAAGCACCCATGAATCTCGTGATACCCAAGAAGGACAAACTGAAAGTCCTGCCCCTAAAGTGGACCGAGGCCCTGCGATGACACAGGGCAGGGACTGCCTGGCTGGGTCCTTGGTTTGCATTCGGCAAACTAGGAGCCATCAGGAAAGGTGACCAACAGCCTCCTGGGCTGTATGACCAGGAGCACAGCCACGGCAAGTCATTCCCTCCCTCTGCTTCCCACTTGTTTCACCACATCTAGAGTACTTGTCTAGCTTTGGTGCTCCGCAATAGCAGAGAGACATTGGCACGCTGGAGCCATTTCAGTAAAGAATCACAGAGATGGTCAAGGCTGGAGCACGTGCCCTGTTAGATCAGGCTGAGGGAGCTGGGCTGGTCCACCCTGGAGAATGGAGGGCTTTTGTGGGAGGATGTAAGAGCCTTGCGTTGCCTATGGCAAGGTTTCCAAGAACTCACTGTGGTACAAGGCAGGAGCACAGGAAGCAATGGACTGAAGCAAGAGCGCTGTCCTCCTTCTTCACCTTCAGCCTTTAGCTCGGGGAACCACAGGCTGCACAGACCCCCAGTGGTGAGGGGTGTGCCACCAGTTAGAGTCGCCTTGGGTGACATTTCTAGCACCTGAGCGGGTAACTATCCAGGTGGATTTTCCAAGGGTAAATCCTGCCTCGCCAACCTGACAGCCTGCAGTTGTGCGTGAGGAGCTCCAAAGTGGATGTCATTTCCCTCAGCTTTACAAATGTCTTCCCATGGTCTCCCTCAGTGTTCTGCCCAAGCGAGGCCATGACACTCTGGGTGTGAACAGAAAGAGATGGGTAAAATACCAGCTGGATGGTCAGGCTGAGAGAGCAGTGGGGAAGGGCTCACACCCCACCTGGAGGCCACTGGGACATACTGGGGCAGTGTGGGCACCACAGGGGACTCTCCTGATTACAGTTTAAGAGCTGGAAAGATAATCCAGTGGAGGCAACTCTCACAGTGTCTGTCGGTGGCACCAAACTGAGAGGACCATCCCTGTGCCCTAGGGATGCCATGGAGGGGAACCCTGGCAGGTGGGGTGGCCGCCCTGTCAGGAGCTTCACAGATGCAGGAAGGACCAAGGGCAGAGCCTGCACCTCCCTCGGGTGGACTAACACCCTGCAGCTGCAGGGCCTGGGACCTGCCTGGCTGGGCAGTGTCTGTGCAGAAAAGGCCCTGGTGGTGCTGGGGGACAGAAGGCAAAACACAATCCCAGCCCGTGACCTGGTAGCAGAGGCAGCCAGCCGTGCCCTGGAGCGTATGAAGAGGTGCCTTGACAAGGGAGTGCGGGAAGTGGTTGTGTCTCCGTGCTCATCCCTCGTTAGACCCCCTGTCCATGACTGTGTTCATTTTTGGGCCCTGACTGGGGAGGGAAGGAGGGAGGGAGCGGCTGGGTGGCTGCTGGGCTTTTGGCCAGAGACAAGCCATTACAATAAGGAAGGTGTGTATAATTTGGAGGGAGTTAGAGGAAAGAAGGAAGGCAGCAGAATGTCCCCAGGACTTGGAGGGCCATGGAGTCATTTCATTGGCCACCCCATTCAGAATGAAGCTGGGAAGTGAGCCTGAAATTCAGAACCAACAAGGTCCATAGACAGGCCAGGCTGTTCCTGTGGTTGTGCCTGGAGACCCGCACACCTACAGCACAGGTTGTGCTGGGGCTGAATCTCCTGCCTGGCTTCAATGGCCTCCCGAAGCCATGGACAAAGCTTTGGATGGAGGCCCCAGGTGAGGCTGGTCAGGGCCAGGAAGGCCTAGGGATGCTCTCAGGGCCCTGCCCCCATGGGATCCCACCTGCCAGTGCCCTCAGCAGGCCAGGTTCTCCTTCCCTTCTGCCCCAGGGCTGTGCTCTGCTGCTCTCCATCCACACATGCCTGGGCATCAGGGACACCACAACTGCACACTACTAGAAGCAAGGTGGCACTGGTCTTCAAATCCCTGAGCAGATTGTTGTCTTTGTGGAGACCCAGGTGCAGGCGAGCATCAGAGTGGGCAACCTGTTTGGTCTGAGGAACTTGCCCACAAGCCCCTGGACTCTTGGCATCCTTGCTTACCTGTCCTGTCAACACCAAGGAGACTGATTCCCCCAGAATAAACCAGATTATCTCACCCATTGTTTCTCCTGCCATAGTATCTCACAAACCAAACATTTTTTTAACTGGCAATAAATTAATCTTTGCCAAGACCTCACATCTCTGGACATGAAAAGAATCAGTAAGAGATCTCTTTATCTTTGCCATGAGCATTGCTGGTTTATTTTTTTCCTTTGTCCTGTTGAGTCAGTGCAGCGAATGAGCAGCTGAATGTTTGTCTCACCACTGGCCAAGGTTAACCCACCACAGGACCACATCAGGACTGCTGAGCCCACAATGGGGCTCTCAGCACATGAAAGACCCTGACACATCAGAGAAGTCCTGCAGAGGCCAGAAGGATAGTTGGGACATGGAACACATTATGGACAAAGAGAGGCTGAGAGCACAAGAGTATTATTTGAGAAATTGTTCTGAATGAAAGACTGGAGCGCTGGACCCAGGCCAGCTGGTGGGATCTCAATCAATATTTGTTAGAACACCATGCCATGAGAACATGATCTTGTTGGAGGTGTCTGACAATGGCCTTCCCTGAGAGACCAATGTGGCAAGAGCTATGGGACTTGTGTGTAACAAGTGTCAGTAGGAAGGTGGCTCCCTTTATATTTAGAAATGGTGATGGAGTTGGGTATCACCGGGCAACGGAGGAGGACGGAGGTGACCATGCAGCAGTGGTCCCTAATGAGGGCTGGGGTATATGACCAGGCTTGGAAATGAGCAGTGTTTGGGAATTTGTGGGGAAAATTTCCCTTCTGCAGCTTTCTGAGGGTGTGCAGGGAACACGGCACAGATCTGGCCCCTCAGTCCCGCTCCTTTGGTGCCTTGCTTGCTTCACCATGACCCCTGGGTCTGCACCAGGACCACCCTGCTGTGTGCCCCCACCCTGCACACCCACACAGCTGAGCTCTCACTGGTGTTTCCCTCTCCCTGGCCCTTCCCAGCCCAGCCCCCCCTCCCCAGCTCTGCCCACCTCCCCTGCCCTCTCCCCAGCCCAGGCAGACACAGCAGCCCACGCGGGGCTGGCCCCATGCAATTGCCCACCCAAAGGGGGCTGCAGAGCTCTGGGCACTCACCCCATGGCCATAGACCATCACAAGGGCACAGGAGATGCTGGTGGGCAGAGAGGGGTCTCCTCCTGCCAGTCAGCCCCAGGGCTGGCACCAGCCATGGCATGAGGACACAGAGGCCATTGCCTCCCTCTGTCTGCTGCTCCTCTCTCACAGGGACCCTGATTGCCCACTCCTGGCAGCCCCTCGGGGCCAGTCCCTGTCCCCAGCACCAGGCTGCTGGCCTGGGGGCTCCCCAGGCACCTCCTGCTGCACCAGGGACACAGCAGCCTGCCCCAGCTGGGGCATCCACAGAGACACCTGCTCTTGCCCAGGAATGTGGTCTCAGGCATGGCCCTGAGCAGGCGGTGCTGCTGTGCAGGGCAGCAGTGCCTGAAAGCCCAGGGAGATGGTCCCAGGCACATCCCTCTTGGTCACCAACCATTCCCATGGGCACTGGGCCCCCACACGCCAAGGCTCAACACAGGCCCATGCCCTAACGCGTTGCCCCATGCCCTCCTCCCCTGAGCCATGGGGAACCCAAGCTCAGAGACGTTGTTCAGGAAACAATTCCTGCAGCTTGTTCCTCAGCTTGGCTTTGGAATTAGTGCCAAAAGTCCAAACATTGGAACTGAGAAATCCTCCTTTTATTACAGAGATGTGAGCCAGGAGTCAAGGTTAATTGTCCACCCATGCACATGTACAAAGAACACCAGGTCAGACAGGCTGGGTTCCCACGTGCAACAGATTCAGACATTTCTAGAAAAACAGGATTGTCACAAATAGAATGCTAAACGCACTGGAGTTTCCAGAAATGAAGTGGAAATGCCTTGTGAAGGGACATGGATAATTTGTTGCTTCTGAGATACACCTGACTGCATCAGCTTCTTCAGTGCGTCCTTCAGCTCCTGGTTCCTCATGCTGTAGATGAGGGGGTTCACTGCTGGAGGCACCACCAAGTAGAGAACTGACACCACCAGGTCCAGGGATGGGGAGGAGATGGAGGGGGGCTTCAGGTGTGCAAACATGCCAGTGCTGAGAAAGAGGGAGATCACGGCCAGGTGAGGGAGGCACGTGGAAAAGGCTTTGTGCCGTCCCTGCTCAGAGGGGATCCTCAGCACAGCCCTGAAGATCTGCACGTAGGACAGAACAATGAAAACGAAACATCCACAGACTAAACAGGAACTAGCCACAATAAGCCCCACTTCCCTGAGGTAGGTGTGTGAGCAGGAGAGCTTGAGGATCTGTGGGATTTCACAGAAGACCTGTCCCAGGGCATTGCCTTGGCAGAGCGGCAGTGACAGTGTATTGGCCGTGTGCAGCGCTGCATAGAGAAACCCACTGCCCCAGGCAGCTGCTGCCATGTGGACACAAGCTCTGCTGCCCAGCAGGGTCCCGTAGTGCAGGGGCTGGCAGATGGCCACGTAGCGGTCATAGGCCATGACGGTGAGGAGAGAACACTCTGCTGAAAGGAAAAAGACAATCAGGAAGAGCTGTGCAGCACATCCTGAGTAGGAGATGTCCCTGGTGTCCCAGAGGGAGTTGGCCATGGCTTTGGGGACAATAGTGGATATGGAGCCCAGGTTGATGAGGGAGAGTTTGAGGAGGAAAAAGTACATGGGGTGTGCAGGTGGTGGTCACATACAGTGATGATGAGGCCATTGGCCATGAGGGCAGCCAGGTAGATGCCCAGGGAGAGCCAGAAGTGCAAGAGCTGCAGCTCCCGCGTGTCTGCCAATGCCAGGAGGAGGAACTGGGTGATGGAGCTGCTGTTGGACATGTGCTGCCTCTGGGCATATGGTCCTGTCACAGGAGAAAAAGACAGTGCTAATTTAGGGGAGACTTCTGCAAGCAAAATCAAAGCCATTTCCCACAGACCATCCCCCCGTCACACACAGACATCCCTCTCTTTTCTCGGAGACCTTCCTGCAGCTGTGTGGCTGCAGCCCTGCTTGGTGCTGGCCGTGTGGGTGATGAAGAGCAGGGCATCTGCCCACGGGCTCTTGACCAGCCAGCCCCACTCTGCAGCAGTGGGTGGGGGCAGGGACCAGTCCTGGTGTTTAACTTTGTCCTCTGAAACCAGTGCCAACGCAGAAGGGCTGGTCAGCGTCTGCAGCGCCAGTGCTAAGGAACGGGAAGGGTGAAGGCATTGTAAGAGAGCTTGAGTTTTTTTCACAGCTCCCCCCCATCTCTCCTGTTGAGTATTTTCAGATGTCAGAAAAGCAGAGCATTTTTGCTGCCCTCCGGGGGAACACAGTGAGGTCTGTGAGGCAAGAGGATTGCCTGTGGGTGAGTGCCCAGTGAGGGGAGGCGGTCTGTCCATCAGGTTCCCAGTTTCTATGGGCTTGCACCTTCCTGAGATGAATGGTGGCCACACTCCCATGTTACCCTGAAATACCACAAGGCACTGCTGAGAACGGACTGACCCACCACAGACCAGTAAAGGTTGTAGACTTTCATCAGAACTCAGCATCCCACCCACAGCAAAGGATACACAGCTCATTTCACCCACCCCAACAGTGTTTTCTCCATCACAGAAACTCTACGCTTCTATGTGGGGCTTTCAGATCACTAATGGGTGCGAGGGGACAGGTTTCCACTCTGGAGGGCAACTCGCTGCTTGGAAGGGAACTTCAAGGAGGTAGCCAAGTGCCCTAACAAGAGCATCAGGTTCAGGGAGAACCAGCCCCTTGCCCAGCCCCACATAGGGCATTGCCCACAGCCCCACAGCTGAGAGGAAAGCTGGGACACTTGTTCCCATGGACACACCTGCAGGAGAGGACCCACAAGGTCAGAGTGTGACTCTGCAGCTGAAACACCCATCCCCAGAGAGCCTGACAGCAAGAGCTAGAGAATAAAACTAACCCAAAACGGCAGAGAAAGAAGTAAAATTGCACTGATGGTCTAGGTAAGAGTGTCCAGGGCGAGCGAGCCAGGCACTGAGGGCAGCGTTGCCCTTGCCCAGCTCTGCTCGCCACCTCCCACACACCAACACTGCCGGGCAGCTGCTCTCAGCCCCTGTGCTCTGCAGAGGGACCGGGGCACGTGGCTGCAGAGCTGCACCGCGGCTCTGCTGGAGCTCTGGCTGCAGAGGGGGTGGCTCACGCCTCGGGACCCCCAGCCCTGAGGGCAGAGGCTTTGCTGGGGGGAGAGCAGGCCAGGGGGATGCCTCAGAGAAAGGGGTCTGCACTGCACATGGTCAGAGAGAGCTTTCTGATTCTCCCTTCAACAACAATTCTGTCTGAAGTTTCCTATCAGTCCTTGCAACATCCTGGATGTCAGGAGACTTTCCTTGTGGGAGGTATCTCCCTGTGCCAGGTCTTTCCCTGTCAGTGCTCACAGACCACATCTCTGCCTCTGTGCACTGGCCCCACACAAACGTGCCTCTCTGAAGGGCACTGGCTGGGCACAGGGTCCTGTCCGCAGGGGGAAAAGGGCAGCTCAGAACGACCCTGATGGCTCCAGCAAAGGTGCTGCTGCTGCTGTTCATAGGCGGAGGAGTGGCTGAGGGCACTTCAGGAGGCTCCTGGCAGACCTCCTCATCACTCAGAGTTACAGCTGGCAGTCTCAGGGACATCTTCAAACTCGAGATCTCCATTAACATTTCTGCCTCCCCTCTCCTGCCCCCAACAACAGAAAACTGAAAACAAAGATTGAGGAGAGCCCTGGATTTATCATAGCAATCCCTGCGCTGACCTTCGATACGAAAAGTCTCATCCAGACATATTCTGAGGGTAACCTATACTTCTAAGCAGCGCTCACCCTTGTGGCACACTCTCAACAGCAGAGAGATCCTTCCCTATCAGGGGTCGGTCCATACACCCCCAGAGCTGTCGGGAGCCCCCCGGCAGGCTGAGAGCTGCCCCTGGCAGGCGGCAGAGCCCCTGCCCCAGCACACAGCCCCCTGGGCTGCAGGGACCCTGCTGGCAAGGACAGCCCTGGGCACCCCTGCCTGCACAGCCACCTTCACAGCCCTGCAGCCGGCCCTGGCACAAGGCAGCCCACATGCCCTGGCCCTCCCATGCTGCAGCAGGGAAGCCCTGCTCTGCAGCACACTGGCCTCCTCCACAGCAAAAGGCTCCCACACGGTCCCACAGGCTGGGGGGGCCCAGCTGCTGCAGACCCGGCTAGGAACTGCAGAGGCATTGCCCTGCAGCCACACACTTACCGGCTCCAGGGCTCTGCAGATTTCTCCAGCAGGGAGCTCTCAGCAGCCCCCCACCAAGGGCTGCTTTTGAGCTCTCCCTGCCTCCCTCCTCTGCCCCTCTGGGCTCCCTCCAGCTGTCCCTGGGGCTGCAGGGGAACCTGCTGGGCAGCAGGATGAGGCAATCCCTCATGGGCCTTGCCTCACCTGGGGGGACACACTTATTTCCAGCAGTGGCAATTCCCTTACTAGAAAAAGTTTTCTGCAGGAGTATCAACTTTTGTTAACCCATTACTAGAGAGGACACCAGGAAAACTGCAGCAAAGGATCCAAGTACTCCTAAAAGTGTGTGTGTGCATGTGTGTGTCTGGTGGTTCTGCAGGCAGGGGCAGGGAGGATGTCTTCAGTGCTTCAGTAAGCCCTGCAGAGCCCATTTCAGCACTTCATTGCACAGTCCGAGGGCTCAAGACCCAGCTCTCCTTTGCCCAGGCCATGTCTCTGCTCTGAAGCAAAGCCTTTGCACCCCCGGGCTCGGGGACACTTGGTACCAGGTTGCCTCATGGCCAGGCAGAGCTGGGCTGGTGCCACAGCTGGGGGGCTTCAGCCCAGATGTGCAGCAGTGCTTTCATGTTACGACAAGGGGTTTCCTCAGACTCTTGGTTTTTAATGAGCCTGGCAGTTTCCAAAGAGAGATGAGACCCTTGTGTCTGACCAAGCTGCCCACGACCTGTGCTTTGGCAGCCCACTGTATCCGAGGGTGACTCTACCAACCTATCCAGGAACCCTGCTGACAGCATTATTGAGTCAGAGCCCTTAAAACACCTACTCACATCTCCACAGACTTACAGAAAATGAACTTCAGCTGAAGATTTTTATTATTCAAGTTTGTGACAGAGTAAGGTTCAAAGAATGCCAGTAATGGTAGGCTGACTGCAAAACACGCTTAAAGCAACACACTGAGCAACAGCTACCGTGAGTTAGTGCTAGCATAAAGTTCTTACCCTATAGGCGTCCCTAGGGGGAACGACAGGTTCAGCCCATCCACTGATCCCAGAAGTTCCCATGGAGTCTCCACTCACTTATCCCCTCATTGTCCACTTTGACACTTCATAGCACGTTGCTTATTCATTTACCTACATGGGATAGGTTACAAGTTTCTCACTCGTGAGGTACGTTAGTGCTCACCCTCAGGCAGCACCACGGAAGGCTTTCACTGACTGCACACGCTCCCCAAGCGGGGTTTTGCCCGCGTTTGAGGGCTGTTTGACATGGAGGTTGCAATCTGTCACTACCACAGTTACCTTTGTCTTACTGTTGACTGGGGGTTTTTTGGTTTGTGTTTTTAGGTGTTTTTGTTTTTGTTTTTGTTTTTTATATGTATGAGGGTTGAAAGACCTTACCAGCTTGTCTTCGGCTGTGGCCAGAACTTCCTTGCTTGAATGCTGCTTCCTTTGGCAATGGTGTTCTTTCCACCCCTTGTTCTATGTCACTCACCCTTCCCAAGGTGACTCCCTTGGTCAGAAGTCCCTTCATTCCCAGAGAGTGGGTCCTCACTTGACCTCACTTTGTTCACAGAGGTGTTTATCAGATAGTGAACCACTGAATCACTGTGGTAATTGAGGAGTTTAGAACACCCGCCACCTCCGGACTTATTTCAGTCCTGGCCCAGTTCATTGTATTGACATTTTGGTGGAGCTTGAGTGACTCCAGTCATTCATATTGTTGTTACTGTTTGGTATCCTGTGCCCAGGGAGGTGTAGTAGGACCTTGGAGGTGGGTAACTTTGGCATGGAGGTGTGCATTGGTATTACAGGGAGATTATTTCATCTGAGGAAAGTCCTATCGCCTCAATGGTTGGCTCAGCAGTGGACAGCCTCTCGTAGCTTCTTATGTGACATCAGCTGTGTGGTACCATCAAGTTTCCCTTCCTGCAGGGAGCACAGCAGAGCTTGGCTGTGGGGTCTCCACTTGCTCCACCCTCCATTACTCCCATCAGCAGGTGCTGAGATGGCAGGGTGTGTTGCTTAGGGAGCTGTGGTAGAGTAGATTCCGTCCATGACAACCATCCTAAAAGCGATGCAGTTATTTTAGCCTAGAAATCTTTCTATACTGCTAGGCTTCTGTTGGGTCCCAGTTTTCCCTAATTCCAAAGTAATGAGTAATTTTCCCAGAGGCAATTGAAACAGTAGACACAGAAAAAAGTCCCCTCAACCCCACTCTGTAGTGGGGTGAACTGGGAGTGACAATGCTGGAAAGCCCTTTGATGCCATGAGAACGTTTAATCTTTGATCACCCCAAGTTCCTCTTTCCCCCTTGCCATAAGGCAGGACAGACACCTGCAGAGCCCACAGCATAGTCCCTTGCTCCCTGCTCAGCCAGACCAACCACAGCTCATGAGAGGGACATCCAAAGGTCTTCCAAAAATCAGAAAGGCCTTTTCAGTGTGGTTTTGATGAGGAAAGCTTGAGGGTTTGTTCAGAGAAATCTCCCCTAACTTGTCACAGTCTTTTCCCTATTGGATAGGTCCCCATTCCCAGAGGCAGCAAATGCCCAGTGGCACCTTCATCGCCCAGTTCCTCCTCCTGGCATATGGAGACCCATGGGAGCTGCAGCTCTTGCACTTCTGGCTCTTCCTGAGCACCTGTCCTGGTTTCAACTGGGATAGAGTTAATTTTCTTCTTCAGTATATGATCTGTTTGGGCTATGATGTGAGAACAATGCTGAGAGCACACTCATGTTTTTAGTTGTTGCTGGGCGATGTTTATACTAAGTCAAGGACTTTTTGGTTCCTCGGGCACTGCCAGCGAGAGGGCTGGAGGGGCACGGGATATTGGGAGGGGACACAGCCAGGACAGGTGACCCAGGGTAGCCAAAGAGGTATTCCATGCCATATGACGTCATGCTGAGTATATAAACTGGGGGAAGAGAAGGAAGTTGGGAACATCTGGCATTATGGCGTTTGTCTTCCCGAGTAACCATGGCACGTGATGGAGCCCTGCTGCCCTGGGGATGGCCGAACACCTGCCTGCCCATGGGAAGTGGGGAATGAATTCCTTGCTTTGTTTGCTTGTGCCCGCGGCTTTTTGCTTTGCCTATTAAGTTGTACTTATCTCAATCCTTGCGTTTTACATTCCTTCCCAATTTTCATCCCGATCCCTCTGGGTGAGGGAGGGGTGAGCAAGTGACTGCGTGGTGCTTGGTTGCCGGCCAGGGTTAAACCACGACAGCACCGACCTGGCTGCCCTCATAACCAACGGCCTCGTCATCACTGCCGTCATCACCTCAACACCCGCATGTATTTCTTCCTCCTCAACCTCTCCCTCCTCGACCCGTGTTCCATCTCCACCACTCTCCCCAAAGCCCCAGAGGACCTTTGGTGCAGCTGAACCTCATGTCCAGGAAGGACAAAGTGCTTTGGAATGTGTCCTTGGCAATGCTACCTGTGATCCAGGAACACTGTGGAAATCATTGGTCTGTTCCTCAACTGCCTCAGCACAGGGATGATAATCAACGGTGCTGGCTAACTGGGGAGGCCCCAGAAGACTGGGGGTTAGTCAAAGTGGTGCCCACCTGCAAGATGGGCAGGAAGGAGGATCTGGAGAACTACAAGCCTGTAAACCCAATCCTTGTGTCAGAGAAGGTCATGGACGACAACTAGGTTGCTCAGGCAAGACCTGCCCTTGTTGAAGCCATGCTGGCTGTGCTGAATTACCTCCCTGTTCACCGTCGGCCTTAGCACAGCTTCTAGGAGGATCTTTTCCATGATCTTCCCAGGCACGGAGCTGATGCTGACAGGTGGCCAGTTCCCAGGGTTCCTCTTTCTACCCTTTTGAAGGATGCGTGCAATGTCTCTCTTTTTCCAGTCACCAAGAACTTCACCTGAGTGACTTGACATTTCCAATAGCATGGAGGGTGGCTTGGCGACTCCATCAGCCAGCTCCCTCAGGACTCAGGCATTCATCTAGTCAGGTCCCACAGACTTACTCATGTTCAGGTTCCCCATGTCTGTTGTTACTGGTTTGCCAGTTGTGTTTGTTGGGGGTGCACATTTAATTTGTCCTTCATTCTCTAAGTGACATGCCTAGACCAGTCCTTCTTCTCCTTCTTCTTTGAGTCCCGTGCCATGTTCAGATCCAGCCACACTTTGTCCCTCCTGACACATCCCTACGTAACTGGGCAGCATCCCTATACCCTTTGCAGGATCCATGGCCCTCCTTCCACATCCTCTGCAATTCCTGGATGGACCTCTTCAATCGGGTACATCTGACAGTTGACGGGATGTGTCAGGAAGACTCCCAGAGTTTCTGTAATGCAGAGGAGAAGGAGATGCTCCAGAGGAGGGCTTCCTTGCCACACCATCAGGGGAGAAGGCATGGCGGCTCTCTGCTCCCAGGCACAGCTGCAGGGGTGTGAAGTTGCTGTGTGTGGAACAAGGGGTGCCCAAGGCCGGCTGGGCCGAGTGGGTGGTGGGAGACTAGAATTCATGTTGCTGGTTTGGAGCAGGCACTGAGAACCCAGCTCTCGTTAGCACTTTTCTGAGCTGCTCCTTTGGCCCTGCACACACCAGGATGGCCCTGGGCAGTGCCGTGCTGCCAGGAGGGTGCAGAAGGGCAGAGCTGAGCACGGAGCGGGTGGGATGGCTATGTGAGTCCTGAGTAGCTCGGAGGCATGGGGCCAGAGAAGCAGCTCCAGGCAGGGACAGCTCCAGGCAGCAGAGACGTGGGCAGGCAGCAAGAGGGAGCTGCTCCCAGAAACACTGTGGGAGGGGGGATTCAGGCATCTCCCTGCCATCCCCTGCAGGGCAGGCACCTTCCCTGGAGGAAGCCCCTGCTCTTCTTTACCATCAGCATAGCCTCTGCACTTAGAGCCATGGGCTCGGTCGCCTTCTCCGTGGCCTCACCCCAGAAGGGGAGAAATCACCAAATACCCTCCCAGCTGCCCCATCCTGCCTCCACTGGTAGCAGCGCTGCAGCGTTTGTCCATCTTCCCCCCTTCTGTCTCTGCTCCTCGTGCTCTTATCACTCAACTTGGATGCGGCGTGGGACTCAGAAGCACTTGAGAGACCAGCCTGAGGGGTCTTGCCATACAGGTTAGCCTATGGCAGTAAGGTCTCCCAATCGCCTCCTGATACCTAAGCTCCCAGAAGTCCAAAAGAGACACCTCTCACTTCAGGACACCCCACCTTCAGGAGCTGGGTGGCTGCAGGCTGCGCTCCAGAAGGGCACAACTCTCCGGTGGCATCGCTGTGTGATCAGGGAGCCCCATGGAGAAGACACCCCAGGAATGCTGCTGGGTAGCTGTGCACAGGCAGCTGCAATGTGCCCTCTGTGTCCCTGGCTGCAGGGGCAGAGCGGAGATCCTTCTCAGGTATGATGAGGCAGCACGAGGAGTTTGCAGATCGGTACTTGGAAACTGGCTGCCTCTGCTCTCAGCAGCGTCCAGTTCCTTCTCTGGGAAGCACTGGGGGTGATAGTCCTGCAGGTCAAGGAGCTGCCAGCACAGGGCAGCTGAAACCAGGGCGGGTGGACAGACTGGCTGTCCTCAGTCCGCACAAAGGGACTGTCTCTTTGCCTCTCAGGGCCCACCTGATGGCACCTGGAGTGCAGCAGGAATGGCAGTGCCAAAACCACTCCTCAGCTGTGGTGGGGCAACCGGAACAAAATACACAGAGAAAAATCCCCTCAACTCCGCTCCATAGTTGGGTGAACACGGGGTGGCAATGCTGTGAAGCCCTTTGATGCCCTGAGTGTATTTAATCCTAGATCACGCCACGTTCCTATTTCGCTACTGCTGTAGGGAAGGACTGACTCCTGCAGAGCCCACAGCAGAGTCTCCTACTCCCTGGAGCACCCTCAGCAAAAACCAACTCATGAGAGATCTAGTAAAGGTCTTCGGGAAAGCAGAGAGGCCTTTTCAGTGGGGTTCCTCTGAGAAATATGTTAGGTTTTGCTCAGCAAAGTCTTGCCTAACCCTTTTCCCTCTCAGACAATCTCTATGCCAGGAGGCACCAGATGCCAAGTGGCAACTCCTTAACCAGTTCCTCCTCCTGGCATTGGCAGACACGCGGGAGCTGCAGGTCTTGCACTTCTGGCTCTCCTGGGCATCTCCCTGGCTGCCCGCATGGCCAACACTACTGAAAGACAGTCCAAATTTTCCTCTCTGAACCTTAAAGCACAAGCTACATAGGTAAAATGGATTGGAGCGATCAAAGAGAAAGAGGAGAAAGGCATCTGGAGATGAACTTCTTAATCCATAGCTGTAAATCAGGAAACCAGGACGTCAGGCTATTCCAAATGTCTTCAATTTCATAGAAGGTGCAAATGTTTTGGAACTCACGACAAATAATAGGATGTGTTCAAATTTTTTTTACACATATATCTGTAGAATTTCTCCCACTTTGATCTACGTAGATGCAACAACTGGTATTAAGAACAGCACAGACTCTGCCTTCAGACGCCACCTTCATATCTAACGCCATTCCATTTTGCACAGCTATAGGGGCTATTTCTCACACTTCTTCCTGCAAAGCCTTCATGGCACCTGCAGGGTCCTTGGCCATCTCTTCCATTGCTGTGCATCTCTTTATCACTGCCTTCTCCAATTCAGGAACCGCTAACCAAGGAGTAACCGAGGCCACAAGCAGGCTGATGATCTGGGCTATCATTATGACACCCATTACATCTGAGAAGCTCATAGGCCACTAGGAGGCACGTGGCCATGAAGGCGAGCTTGAGGTCCCTGGAGTGTCCAGTTCCCTTGGGGGATTGGCCATCAGCAGCCCAGCTGGTTATGGCTGCAGTAAGAAAGGCACTTGGACTCTGAGACAAAGTGTCATTTCAATTGGCCTTGGCTAGAGCCAACTCTCTACACACAGAGACAATCGTGTCAGCTGTATGCCGTCCCTTCCGAGGCCGGGAACACGGAGTTTCCAGCGTTGGGAGAGCGGTGCAGCAAGTGGTGCAGATCCTGCCTGCAGAAGGGTTATCCCACACTGCTCCTGTCAGCTCTTGAAGTGTTTTCTGCCAGGGAAACCCATTCTAGTCATCACTTCTCGTGTTCTAAGAGGAGATGTTCACTTGGGAGTTGGTAACTGCAGTCCCAGGTAAAGGTAAGGGCGTGCGGTTGGCCATTCACCAGCAGCTTCCTGCAGATTTCTTCTTCCAATATGGCTTATTCTGCAACCCAGGGGCACACTCAGCACAGCTCAGCCTGAAGGCCAAGAGGTACATGGAGCACAGCACAGGCCTGCTCAGGTTTTCTGTGACACTCATCACTAGCTCCTCCATGTGCAAAGGGCTTCTGCTCAGATTCTCTCAACCTCCTGATGAAGGTTAGAAGGAGAACGACATCTCCTTTAGACCGCTAGAGAAAGGGAACTTTACTTGAAGGCCTTGGTTGAAGGGAAAGTGGAAGATGATCCCTCACCAACACGGTGCAGAAGCTCTCCTGGACTTGTTTTGAACAGAAAGACAAGGCAGGAATGGTGAAAAATGTGGACAGCACCTTTCTGTCAAGTATGGGTGACGCTGGTAAAGTAGAAATCAAGGGAAGTCAACAAGACAAACTGTAGCAGGGCTGAGTAGAGAGGAGAGATCACCTCCACCAACCCTTGGGCAGTGCTCTTCCTAATGCAGCCCCGGATGCCATGGGCCTTATTTGAAAGGTGCAAAGCCAGGAGAAGAGGAGACTTTGGGGACACCTAATAACAGCCTTCCCATATCTTCTTGGGCCATATCAGCAAGAAAAGGCAGCCAGGTTCTTGCCTGTTGTGCATGATGGGAGGATGAGAGCCAATGGGCATCAGCTGAAGCAAGGGAAGACAATGTCCTTCCCCATGAAGAACAGTCAATCAGTGGAGCAGATGTCCCACAGAGCTTGTGCCATGTCCATCCTTGGAGCTTTTCAAGCCCCACTTGAAGGAAAGCGTGAGCTACTTGCTTCAACCCCATAACTGATCGTTCTCTGAGCAGCATGTAGGCCTGGACACCTCCTGAGGTCCCTTCCAGCATGAATGATTCTGGATCTCCATCCACCATGGATCTTGCCTTCATGATGGCAGGGAAATCACTCAGGTTTCCAGCGGCTGTTGAAGCCAATCAGAAAGTTGGTCAGATGACCTGCGATGTTCTTTTCCCACTCCAAGCTTTGCTGCTCAGATGCAGGGCTGCTTGGCTGGTTCCTATGGATTCCTATTCTTCACCCTTTCCTAACTTTTCCCTCCTTTCCCACGCACAATTGCTTCTCCTTGACCACCCCTGTATCCTCCCATGCAAGCAGCTCACCTCTCCTTTCCCTTTCCTCCCTGGCCATTGGCTGTCCTCCTTTGGTGATTCTTTGGAGGTTTTCACCATAGGTGGCCACCCAGACAAGGGATTCATCATCCCCCTTGACTCAGCATCATCCCCCTTGACACAGCACTGTTGTGGCCACATCCAGGTTATCTGTGCCTGGGCTTTGAGGTTTCTCATTCTGGAGGAATGGGGGGAAAGTGGAGAGGCTGTGGAGGATACCTGCCTGGATTGAGTTTGGTGCCTGTGGAGAGAGACTGAAGGTCCTGGGCTTCTTGATACTGGCAAAGTGGAGCCTCAGGGCACCACAGTAACAGCATGCACCTGCTTGAAGGGGGGTGTCAGAGATAAGGGAGTGATTCCTGATAGTGACAGGAAGAGAAAACCTCCGCAAAGTGCTGCTTGGAAGGGTAAGATTGGATGTGAGGAAAAAGAAATGTCCCTCTGAGGGTTGCCCTCTGATGCCAGAGTTCACCCAGAGGGAGCCTGGATCGTCCCATGGCTTTGAGTTTCAAGGAACAAGCAGGGATGAGGGGAGAAACTCCAGAAAAGGCAGAGAAATGCAGGTGTGAGGGCTGGGTGGGAAAGCAAGGAAGATGCCAACCGCCAGAGTGGAAAGAGGTGCCACATGGACAGTGTAGGGCAACTTGCAGTGGAGATGGCCCAGGGCTGCAGCGAGGCTGAATGGCCCCACAGGGGGCTGAGGCCTCTGTCCCCCTGGCAATGGCAGCTGCCTCTCCCACCAAGGCCTGTGACATAGAACTTGATTTAGAGGGTCTTATGTTCTGCCCTCCAAGAGCCTGGGGGTCAGGGCTTGGTCTTTCTGCTTCATAAAAAAATCCAAATGTGTTTTGCAGCATTACAGCCACTGACACAGTACCTTTGCCTGCCTGCAGGTCTGGCCTCTAATTAGCTACTCTAACGAGTCCATGGGGACGCTTTGTCAGCAATGGCCCTCAGCGGGACCCATCAATGTTTGAAGGTATTTTCAGTGTTGCTTCTGACTTACATTCCTTCAGTGGTTGGTTCAGTCTGCTCTCAGTAGCTCAGGTTCATGGCAGGAGCCCCCAAGGCCCTAATGAGGTATTTTCCTTTTTGTCATTTCCTTCAAGTCTTGAAGACCTGTGCAGCTAATTGAATCTGTTCCATTCATGTAGATAAGAGAGAGGATTTCAAAGTGCACTTCAAAATAAGTATTTTTTATTTCATAGGTTATATTTTGCTACTTTTTAGGTTAGAGAGGAGGTTCTAGCAGCAATCTCCAAGTGATAATGATGCAGAGGATCTCCTCAGTATATCTGGACTGGCAGGAAACGCAGTCCCTTGAGGTCTGACACCAGATGGACAACCTTGCTCTGAATGTCCCCAAGACCACCCTTTTTCTCATTGTCCCCTGGGACTCACATCCCTTCTCCTTACGTCAGACCTCTCCCCTCAATTCTGCAGGTGGGTGCTGCAGCTCCTCTGCACCATCCCCACCAATTTGCCTTAGAGGACTGGCTGCACACCGGTACAGAAGAATTATTCAAATCTGCAAGCAATGTGAAGAATGATCAAGTGTCATAAATAAGCCAACACCCTCCACAAGCATATGCCGAGTCCAAGCTGTCTCTGAAGAGGTGCCTTTCTGCAAGGGACACTCTCATGAGAAATCTTTTAGGTTGGTAGATACAGAAATATAGATCTAAAGACAAGGGAAGAGTTGGGTAAGGAGACAGTTCGGCTGCAGGAAGACATGCAAGCTTTTCCTTCCTGAAGTAAAAACAGCAGCACAGGTGAGACGTACCTAAAAGACCAAAGAATAAAGGGAGGAGAAAACAGGTGAATAACTGAAAGAGCCTTTGCTGAGACAGTCTGCTGAAAAGATGACTTCAGAAGTCGTCACTGTCTCCTGCTCAGGTGCAAATATATTAAAGATGAGAGAAAATAGGGGCGTGGTATAACTAATAACAATGGTGAAGTTCTGGTATAAAATCAGTATTTCCTTGAAGTATTGCTTTTGAAAGCTCCTTGAATTGGCAGAGGTCACTTGTGAGAAAGGACAAGTAAGTGTTGCAACTGTCTTGGAAGGAGTCCGTAAGTGCAGCTTGGGGAACCACAGGCTGCACGGACCCCCAGTGGTGAGGGGTGTGCCACCAGTTAGAGTCCTCTTGGGTGACATTTCTGGCACCTGAGCGGGTAACTGTCCAGGTGGATTTCCCAAGGGTAACTCCTGCCTCGCCAACCTGACAGCCTGCAGTTGTGCGTGAGGAGCTCCACAGTGGATGTCATTTCCCTCAGCTTCAGCAAAATTGTCATGGTCTCCCACAGTGTTCTGCCCAAGCGAGGCCATGACACTCTGGGTGTGAACAGAAAGAGATGAGTAAAACACCAGCTGGATGGTCAGGCTGAGAGAGCAGTGGGGAAGGGCTCACACCCCACCTGGAGGCCACTGGGACATACTGGGGCAGTGTGGGCACCACAGGGGACTCTCCTGATTACAGTTTAAGAGCTGGAAAGATAATCCAGTGGAGGCAACTCTCACAGTGTTTGTTGGTGGCACCAAACTGAGAGGACCATCCCTGTGCCCTAGGGATGCCATGGAGGGGAACCCTGGCAGGTGGGGTGGCCGCCCTGTCAGGAGCTGCACAGATGCAGGAAGGACCAAGGGCAGAGCCTGCACCTCCCTCGGGTGGACTAACACCCTGCAGCTGCAGGGCCTGGGACCTGCCTGGCTGGGCAGTGTCTGTGCAGAAAAGGCCCTGGTGGTGCTGGGGGACAGAAGGCAAAACACAATCCCAGCCCGTGACCTGGTAGCAGAGGCAGCCAGCCGTGCCCTGGAGCGTATGAAGAGGTGCCTTGCCAAGACAGTGAGGGAAATTATTTTTTCCACGTTATCATCACTCATAACACCACATGTAGAGCGCTGTGTTAATATTTTGGACTTGACTGGGGAGGGAAAGAGGGAGGGAGCGGCTGGGTGGCTGCTGGGCTTTTGGCCAGTGACAAGCCATTACAACAAGGAAGGTGTGCATAATTCGGAGGGAGTTCAGGAAGGAAGGGAGGCAGAAGATTGTCCCCAGGACATGGAGGGCCATGGTTTCATATCATTTGCTACCCCATTCAGAATGAAGCTGGGAAGTGATGCTGACATTCCGAACGAACAAGGTCCATGGGCAGGCAAAGCTGTGCCTGTTGTTGTGACCCTAAGGAGACCCACACGCCTCTCTAAGGTGACCTGCACACCTACGGCATAGATCATGCTGGGGCTGACTCTCTTGCCTGGCTTCAATGGCCTCCCGAAGCCATGGACAAAGCTTTGGGTGGAGGCCCCAGGTGAGGCTGGTCAGGGCCAGGAAGGCCTAGGGATGCTCTCAGGGCCCTGCCCCCATGGGATCCCACCTGCCAGTGCCCTCAGCAGGCCAGGTTCTCCTTCCCTTCTGCCTCAGGGCTGTGCTCTGCTGCTCTCCATCCACACATGCCTGGGCATCAGGGACTCCACAATTTCATAATCACTACAACCAAGACTGGCACTGCTCTTCACTTCCCTGATCAGCTTGTCCTCTTTAGGGACTCCAGGTGCAGGTGAACATCAGAGTGGGCAAATTGTTTAGTCTGGGGAACTTGCCCACAAGCCCCTGGAATTCTGGCATCCTTGCTTAGATATCCAGTGGACACCAAGGACACTGATTCCCCCAGCAAAGCCAGGTTTTCTCTGCCATTGTTTCTCCTGCATAGTATCTCACTATCCAAACACTTTTTTAATTGGCAATAAATTAATCTTTGCCACACATCTTTGTGTGGCATGTGGAAAAGACGACACTTCTTTGGCCATGAAAAGAATCATTAAGAGATCTCTTTGTCTTTATCTTGACCCATGAGCATTGCTGGTTTAACTTCTCCCTTTGTCCTGTTGAGTCAGTGCAGCTGACAACAAGTGATGGTTGTCTCACCACTGGCCAAGGTTAACCCACCACAGGACCACATCAGGACTGCTGAGCCCACAACAAGGCTCCCCAGCACAAGAGAGACCCTGACACATCACAGCAAGTCCTGCAGAGGCCAGAAGGATGGTTAGGACCTGGAGCATATTATGGGCAATTGGAGACTGAGAGAGCAAGAGTATTATTTGAGAAATTGTTCTGAATGAAAGACTGGAGCGCTGGACCCAGGCCAGCTGGTGGGATCTCAATCAATATTTGTTAGAACACCATGCCATGAGAACATGATCTTGTTGGAGGTGTCTGACAATGGCCTTCCCTGAGAGACCAACTGTGGCAAGAGCTATGGGACTTGTGTGTAACAAGTGTCAGTAGGAAAGTGGCTCCCTTTATATTTAGAAATGGTGATGGAGTTGGGTATCACTGGGCAACGGAGGAGGACAGAGGTGACCATGCAGCAGTGGTCCCTAATGAGGGCTGGGGTATATGACCAGGCTTGGAAATGAGCAGTGTTTGGGAATTTGTGGGGAAAATTTCCCTTCTGCAGCTTTCTGAGGGTGTGCAGGGAACACGGCACAGATCTGGCCCCTCAGTCCCGCTCCTTTGGTGCCTTGCTTGCTTCACCATGACCCCTGGGTCTGCACCAGGACCACCCTGCTGTGTGCCCCCACCCTGCACACCCACACAGCTGAGCTCTCACTGGTGTTTCCCTCTCCCTGGCCCTTCCCAGCCCAGCCCCCCCTCCCCAGCTCTGCCCACCTCCCCTGCCCTCTCCCCAGCCCAGGCAGACACAGCAGCCCACGCGGGGCTGGCCCCATGCAATTGCCCACCCAAAGGGGGCTGCAGAGCTCTGGGCACTCACCCCATGGCCATAGACCATCACAAGGGCACAGGAGATGCTGGTGGGCAGAGAGGGGTCTCCTCCTGCCAGTCAGCCCCAGGGCTGGCACCAGCCATGGCATGAGGACACAGAGGCCATTGCCTCCCTCTGTCTGCTGCTCCTCTCTCACAGGGACCCTGATTGCCCACTCCTGGCAGCCCCTCGGGGCCAGTCCCTGTCCCTAGCACCAGGCTGCTGGCCTGGGGGCTCCCCAGGCACCTCCTGCTGCACCAGGGACACAGCAGCCTGCCCCAGCTGGGGCATCCACAGAGACACCTGCTCTTGCCCAGGGATGTGGTCTCAGGCATGGCCCTGAGCAGGCAGTGCTGCTGTGCAGGGCAGCGGTGCCTGAAAGCCCAGGGAGATGGTCCCAGGCACATCCCTCTTGGTCACCCACCATTCCCATGGGCACTGGGCCCCCACACGCCAAGGCTCAACACAGGCCCATGCCCTAACGCCTTGCCCCATGCCCTCCTCCCCTGAGCCATGGAGAACCCAAGCTCACAGATGTTATTCAGGGAAGAATTCCTGCAGCTTGTTCCTGAGCTTCGCTTTGGGAGGAGAGCCCAACCTGCAGGCATGGGCACTGAGAAAAAACCCTTTTATTTTGCTTATACTTGCAAAGGCAAAACCAACCATTCAAGTGCATGCAGTGGATCTTCCCAAGCCTGGTTCCACTGGGCCAACACAGCATAAGGAGAAGATTGGTCCTTTAAAAGAAAACCACTTAAAGGAACTGTGCGATCTATATGCAACACATCGTGCAGAGATCAGCTGTTTGACTTCTTTCACAAGTGCCAAGGCTGAAGGCGTTAAAGGCCTTGGGGCTAAAAGATCTGTGTCTCCTTTTCAAAGTTCCAACAGAGGTGGCATTTGTTCATTACTAAGGCCTAAATAAGGCTGTAGCCAATTCAGCATTCCTGAAAGCTTTTGGACATCATTCAAGGTCTTTACGTCCAGTTTCAGTTTGATAGCTTGTGGAGACATGGTTCTCTTCAGCATATTCATGCGCAGATATTTCCAGGGCTCTTTTCTCTGAACTTTTTCAAGAGCTACCATCAACCCAAACTCTGCTAAACTGTGCCTGGCATCCTTCTCAACTGTCTCCAGCAGCTCTTTTGATGGTGCTGCTAGCAAAATGTCATCCATGCCATGATAACCATAAACATCTTGGTATTTGTCTGTCACTGAGCTCAGGGCTTGGCCTACAAACCACTGACAAATGCTTGGTGAGTTTCTCGTGCCTTGAGGCAGCACAGTCCAGTGGTAGCTTTTTGTGGGCTCAGAGTTATTTCTAGTTGCTACTGTAAAGGCAAACTTGGCTTTGTCTTCTGGATCTAAAGGAATGGTAAAAAAACCAGCCTTACAGATCAATAACTACAATGTCTCACTCCATTGGTATCACGGTGGCAGACGGCAATCCCGGCTGCAAGGCCCCCACAGGGGCCATCACTGCATTGACTTTACGCAGGTCATGCAGCAATCGCCATTTCCCTGAAATCATTTTCATCACAAATACAGGGCTGTTCCACGGGCTATGTGACTCTTCAGTGTGGCCCGTGTTTAATTTTTCCTTAAGTAATTCATGCCGGGCACACAGCTTTTCCTGCTACCCATACTGGTCTGTCGGTCAGCCAAGTAGACCAAGGGGAGGCTGTTTCACTGCCTGCAGTACAGTGGCCCCAGTTAAAAATCCGTGGTGATCCAAACTCCCCACTGTCCTAGACAATCTCGGCCCCACAGAGTGAGTGCTGTGGTAGTAACGTATGGCCGGACGGAGGCAGTCTGTCCTTCTTGTGTTTTGATCTGTATAGGTTTTACAGACAAGTAGCTTGTAGTCACGCCCCCCCGACCTACATCTCCCGCTGCGTTATTTACCAAAGGCCATTGAGGTGGCCAGTCCTTGCTTGATATGACAGTTGCGTCTGCTCCGGTATCCAGAAGACCGCTCAACTTCACTTGTGCCGGAGTGCCTCCCGACAACGCCAGAGTGCAGGTCATGTTGGGTCCTTGTGGAGATGGTTCTTGTGTCCAAGACACTTGAGGTATTCCAGTGGAGGTGAATCCCTCATCACCCTGCTGTCTAGGCTCTGTTTGGGGAACAAAACTCTCAAAAGGCACAAGCTGAGCAAGGCGTGTATTTTTTGGAATGTTCCCAGGAGGCACAGTTGCAGAAACTCAGGCACATATTTGACCTGTACAGTCTGCATCACAAACACCAACATGGACTTGGTTATTTTGGACTTGATCTAACACTAGGGTGGACCACTGAGCCTGATGTTGAGGGCTGGCATACTGCCCAGTACCCATCAACACGTCAGGCCCATTAGCAACCCGGGGATCATCCTGTGCAAGGTTCATATTCTGCAGCCCTTGCTGTTCCACCGCTGCCCGCCATGTGCCGTGGGAGACTGACAGTGGCACAGGTTGGAAAATGATCTGCGCCATCTGAGAAATATCGAAAGGAGTCCAAGTGTCCATGGTAAGCAAATGTAAGAATTGCTTTGTAACCGACGAATTCACCCCGTACTGAGAAACAGGTTTTTGCAAGTCCTGCACTATTTTCCAAGCAGGTGCTGTATGAACCTTGGGATTACCAGCAGCCACGTCTCCTGTTATAACAGGACATGCATGCAGTGCAACAGTGGAAGGAGTAGTAACATCAAGGAGCGGTCTACCTGTATGTCCTACTAAATTCCAGTTTCCCTCTTTCTGTACCCCATCTTTTACAGCCTGCCAAAATTGCCGAGGGCCACGTGGCATTACCATTACGTTGGATACTGGATTTCTACCACCACCACATTCATCGCTGCCTCTGACTGATAACCTTGTCGTAGCTGGACATGATTCCCGATTTTTGGCATTTCCACCCTGCGTAGGCAGGGGAGGAGCAGAGGGGGCAGGCGGGAGGGGAGAAGCAGCTGTGGGAGGAGGGAGTGGGGGCTGCCATAAATGTCGGTGGGACTCAGGGGGGCAGGGATCAGTCCGCCGAGGTTTCTGCTTGCCGTCCTCATCCTCGGAATCACTACCGAACATAGGTCGATGCCATTGGGCAGATCTGGGGGCTTTGAGACATTGAGGAGTGGTGACTGGTAAGGGGCATGGATTCTCCCCCTCCCCCACGACCTCACCCTCTTGTCTGTTGACTGAAGGGTGATCCAGGGGAGGTCTGGCTGATACACCCCCACTGACGTCTTGCTGACTTTTCAAGCCCCCCACAGCATCACTAAGCAGTGCCCATGTAGCCAAAAGCCACGACACCTCTTTGTCCCCTTTCGCCGCAGCTTCTAACAGTGTCGATCCTAAATTCTCCCAGGTCGACACACTAAAAGCAGTCATGGTGGATGCTTCTACTCCTTGTCTCTTGGCCCACAATAACATACATCTTAACCAGAGCCCATCTAAAGTAGTTCCACGCTTCTGTAACATTTAACTTCCACATGACAGCACCATGGTATCTTCCTTAAATTTGCCCCCGTGATGTCCTTGGTGGCTCACCTTTCTGGTGTCACGGTCTCCCAGGACCTTGCAGCCGTCCCGTTGCGCTATTCCACTTCACCAGGCTCCATCTCCCCAGCAACCCTCTGGTCACAGTCTCACGGTCTCCTTATGATACCCCTTATTGGGGTCACATCAGCACGTTGAGGTAACCAATTGTGGCGACGCAAGTCGAGTCAGACCCAAAATGTGGAGTGGCTGGAAGAAAACGGGTATATTATGAGCAACCCAGACCGAATAACTTGGTTGTAATAACAGGCCGCAGCTCTAACAAGCTGCAGGTGTTGTGAAGGACATGTGCAAGGCCAAGGGAGACAAAGAAACTGTGTATTCACAGAGAGGTAAGAGAGTTGGACAGAAAGATGATAAAAACAGGATGCCTGCACAAGGGGGGAGCAGTGTGTGGGCACCACACCGAGACCAACCATAGGGGAGGTGGAAGCGTGTGAACAAGTAGTATAACCGATCACCTTTTACATAACAAAGCGTGCGTAGTGTGTGCATTTTTAGCTGTAGAGTATAAATTGGTGTGAGTCTATTAATAACGTGGCACTAACTTGATCACATTGGTCGTATAAGTTGTGTCTGAGCCTTCTGCATCAACAAGTGGTGCCCGAACAGGGACCCTCTTGTCCATGCTTGCTGGAGCACAGAGGTGGACAAGAGGGGGCAGAAGAAGCTGGCCGTAGCAGGTGCTGCCCCATTGCATGGGAAGATGCGTGCGCACAGCCGTTGGAATCTTGCCCCAATCAGGTGAGCGGTCGGGGAGGAGATGGGGTCCACGCTGAGCAAAGAGGAAGCAGCAGTGGTGAAGCTCGCCCAACATATCCTCTCTCAGAGAGGGTTATCTTGTGATGAGGGAAGCCTGAAGAGGTTGCTGTCGTGGGCTCGGCAGCGTGGATTAATCCGATCCGTGAGTGCAGCCTCTGAACTAGACACTTAGGAAAAGGTTGGCGCAGCACTGTGGGAGGACATTAGCTCAGGCTCTAAAGGCAGGGGGAAGCTCTCCACAGTGTGGAGGCTGATCCCAGAGACTCTGTGCGGCGAATGAAGAGACGGGACGCAGCTTGATGCAAGCAAATGTCAATTTATTGTACAGAAGCACGAGTTTTTATACACTTTCAGAAGCTGCGCGTTTTAAACTAATTGGTTCTTGAAGCTAAGCCTTGCATACTAGGCAATCCCTGATTGGTGGTTAACTACCATCAATCAACAGCAAGGTGTTACCTTTCCTTGGCGCCAAGCTTGGTGCCATCCGTCTCCCACTCCCCTGTGCTCTGCAAACATGCCTCATCATGTTAATTGTTGTCTAGACAAGCTCGAGCACATTCCCCTCAGCTAACTGATTGCCGCGCATGGTCCTAGTTTCCAGACCGCTCCTGCAACTCTGAAAGAGATGAAAGCAGAATGACAAACTACCACATCTGCTTTTGCTGCCCTGTCGGCAGAAGTTGAAGGCGCTAGAGCAAAAGACTCTGCTACTGCTATGACATTCTCGGGATCCTCGTTCCCAAAAGCCAAAAGAAAGGACAGGGATGCATGGTGTGTAGCAGCAGTGCGGCTAAAGCGCCAAGAGCCAAAGGAAATGAATCTGCCACCGCTTGAATCTCCCGGTCCATGTTGGAGAGAGAAATACCCGGAACGCGTGCATAACGTCTCGACAGAGGACAGCTTCTATCCACCTCTGCCTCTGTCCACGCCTCCATCACCCCAATCGGCATCTGCAGAACGTCACTGTGGTTTGGAGAATGTACAGCTGCAAGATCTCATGAAAAAATTGGAGCAACTTGAGACATGGATGCTAGAATTGGCACAGCCTGCTCCTATAGCACTGCCACTATCTCCCTTCTCTATTAATCCTTTTTCACAGGGTGGAGGAGGGGAGAGTGGCTCTGGGGAGACATTAGCAGCGGGACCGTTACCACCGCTGGTTCCAATGGGAGGCATGGGGGGTAATTGTAATCCAACACGTTGATGGTGGGGAGTCATTTGGGATGCAATTATAGAGGGGCAATTTGGGCCGATGGCCTTTCCTGTGATAGTAACACCACAGGGTAACGAGTGGGAACCTTTAGACTGGAAAGTAATCAAAGAAGCGGAATTAGCAGTAACACAATATGGGTTTAAATCTCCATATACTAACTCAATAATTCAGCATATTTTCACAGCAAATTTATTAACTCCACATGATGTGCGTATGGTTGCACAAGCTTTGTTAACGGCTTCTCAGCAGATACAGTTTTTTCAACGCTGGCAGGCAGCGAGTCATGCTGCTGCGGCCACGCCACGTCAGCAGGGGGATCCGCTGTTTGGAGTGAATGCCCAAATGCTTTACAGGTGCCAGCCCCTTCGCTAACCCTGAGTGGCAAGTGGGATTCCAACCCAAGGTGTTACGATTAATGCAGGAACTAGCTCTGAAAACGATTTTTGCCCTCCATGATGACAAAATAGCACCAGCATTTACGGGGATAGAACAGGGACCTATAGAATCTTACCCAAAATTTATAGACAGACTGCATGCCGCTCTCATGATTAATCCTGATCTGAATGAGGATATGAAAGCAAAGTTTCTTGATATGCTTGCTTATGATAATGCTAATGAGAAAACTAAGAAAGCTTTAAGCCTCCTGCCGTGTGGGTCATCAGCTGTCCAGCTGTTGGAGGTGGCAGAAAGAATGATTGATCAGGAAAAAACTGCCTTTATGGCTGCCGCGGTAGGAGCTGCAGTGAAGCCGCTTGTGCAAGGTAAAAATAATAACGGGAGGCAAGCTAGGAGATGTTTTAATTGTGGCAGGATGGGACATATTAAATCACAATGTCATGTTCCAGGCTCACAGCAAAAGAAATGGTGTGTGCAGTGTTGGGAAGATAATCATAACACCAGTGATTGTCGGAAAAAAGGGGAACGAGACACGGAGCACGTCTCGCCCTTGTGGTACGACACAAGTCCAGGGTGCTTGGACCGCTGCTCCACCGCCACCTCCGGAAGCACCAGAGTGGACCTGACAAGAGCAGTAGCTATTACTCTTACCGACACCACAGTTCAATTGGTTGATTCAAATCTTGTGGGACCTTTGGGACATGGTGTGAGTGCCTTATTAATCGGATGTTCTTCAGTATCTAGGAAAGGTATTTTTGTAGTCCCAGGACCTATTGAAGGACGGATTAAAATAATGGTTTACACACTAACTCCCCCTATAACTATTAAGGAGCGATCAAAAATTGCTCAATTAATTCCTTTTGAAGCAGAAGTGCCTAACGCAGAACAAAAGACAAGGGCTGTAGAAGGTATCGGATCCACCGGTCAGCCTGGTGTTTTGCTAGCCATGCACATCAGTCGGGGAAAACCGGAGGAAGAAACATAACTGAGACACCCTAGTGGACAAGTGTGCAAATTGCAGATGATTATAGACAGTGGAGGTGATGTAACGATTGTACCTTTTCTTAAGTGGTCTAGGCGGTGGCCTCTAATGCCTGCGGGTACCGGCATTGTAGGGGTTGGTGGGACTCAAGCTACCTTTATCAGTAGAGACATAACTGCATTTATGTTCTCTGATGGTAGGGTAGTAACTACATGTCCCTACATAATGCACCTGCCTGTGGCACTAATTGGAAGAGATCAGCTGAAAAACTGATGATCCAATTTGGATTGATCAGTGGCCGCTAAAGCAAGACCGGCTGCAGATTGTCAATAATTTGGTGCAGGAACAATTAGATGCTGGGCACATCGTGCCTTCAACTAGTCCATGGAACACCCCAGTTTTTACAATCCCAAAGAAGTCTGGGAAATGGCAGCTGTTACATGACTACGAGCAACCAGTGCCGTTATGTGTGATATGGGCGCCTTACAACGCGGGCTACCCTCTCCGGTTATGCTACCGGAGGATTGGGATTTGGTGATTATCGATTCAAAAGACTGTTTCTTTACAATTCCTTTACATCCACAGGATGCTGAAAGGTTTGCTTTTACAGTGCCATCGATAAATAAAGCAGAGCCAGCGAAAAGATATCACTGGGTGGTGTTGCCGCAGGGAATGAAAAACTCACCTACGACGTGTCAATTGTTTGTTGCCTGGGCTTTAGAACCCATTTGTGAGCAGTATCCTCATTTACTTATCTAGCATTACATGGATGATATTTCGGTTGCAGGAAAACAGCTGGATTCTGAGCTGTTTTCTCAGCTGAATTTTATGTCAGCTCACGCATAGTCTTGGAAAAAGGGGGTTGAAGATAGCCCCAGAGAAAATTCAGAAGAAAGGGAGATGGTTGTACCTGGGCTGGATCATTACAAATGGAATGATTCGACCTCAGAAAGGGAAAATTAACACAGCAATAGAAACATTGTCTGATGTGCAAAAATGAATGGGAGATATCCAGTGGGTTCGTAATATCTGCGGAACTACGAACGATGATCTGAAACCATTGATGCCGCTCCTGGGAACATCTGCACAGGCTCAGGAGCGCCGTCAATTGAATGAGGATCAGCAACAGGCGTTGCAGGTGATCACTAATAAGATAGTAACAACTTATGCTCACAGTCGACTAGACAAGCAAGCTCTTTCGTTGATGATAATTAACTCAGGAGGTGAGCGAGAACACCCATTAGGGATTATTATTATCCAGCTGGGAGAAGGGAAACTGCATTTGCGAATTTTGAAATGGGTTTTTCTCCCTTTCCAGCCCAGGAAGACAGTGGTTACACACCCTGAATTGTTTTCACAGCTTATTATCAAAGGGAGGCAGCGAATTGCAGATATCTCAGGCCTCGAGCCGACTATTACATATGTACCTGTGTCTCAACTTTATTTGGACTGGCCGTTGTCTGCTTCAACAGAATTTCAAATAGCAGCTGCTGATTTTTTGGGAACTCTCACTAACACTTACCCTTCGGACAAACTTTTGCCATTGTTATCTCATCAGCGCATTGAACATTTGCCTTTGCGATCGGAGGTTCCTTTAAAAGGGATAACTGTTTTTACTGATGCTGGGTGAAAATCTCAGAAAGCTGCAGTCACCTGGAAAGCAGGAGAAACCTGGGAACATAAACTGCTCCCTGGGGTGACCGGAGACTCTTTACAGACTTTAGAACTCCGAGCTGTTACTTGGGCATTTCAGCACTGGTTTCGAGAACCCGTTAATGTAGTATCAGACTCATTATATGTTGTGGGCACGGTACAGCGTTTGGAACATAGTATGGTGAAACCTGTGCGAAATCCTGTATTGTTTACTCTGTTGTTACAATTGTTAACGCTTTTGAACCAGCATCGGGATGAATATTTTATTGTGCATATTCGCAGTCATCAGAAATACGGAGGTCTCGCGTTAGGTAACGCTCGGGCTGAGCAGCTTGTCGCTCCAGCCTGGACAGGTCCTGTTGTTAAAACCTTTGAACAAGCTAGGTTATCACATGAGTTTTTTCACCAGTCAGCAAAAGTGTTGGCCAGGCAATTTCACATTCCTGTGGCTGATGCTAGGGAAATTGTACAGTCCTGTCCTGATTGTCAGAAGGCAGGAGCTGGCCTTGGTTTGGGGGTGAACCCTCGGGGACTCCGACCCCTACAATTTTGGCAGATGGATGTAACTCATATCCCAGAATTTGGCAGGCTTAAATATGTGCATGTTTCAATTGATACCTTTTCCCTAGCGCCCTGAGCAACGGCGCAAGCTGGTGAAACAGCACGGCATGTAATTAAACATATGCATGCTGCCATTATGGCACTTGGAGTGCCTGCACAAATCAAACCTGATAATGGCCCGGCCTACACTTCTTGGAACTTTACTCTTTTTTGTCAGCTTTGGGGTATATGTCCTATCACAGGCATACCACACTTTCCCACGGGACAGGCCATTGTGGAATGAGTACATCAAACACTGAAAGCGCTTTTGCAAAAACAAAAAGGGGAGAGGTACTGGGTCCGGCAGAGCATCTTGTAAAAGCGATATACGTATTGAACTATTTATGGTTTACAGGTGATAGAAATGAACCGCCAGTAATAATGCATAGTTTGTGTTTGAGATCTGGGGTAAACCAGTGTGGAAATAGTGTTTTTGGTCAATACAGAGATGTCGCTACAGGAGAATGGAAGGGACCTGCGGAACTAAAAATGACGGGGCAAGGACATGCTTGCGTTTTTACAGATACCCGTGTTAGATGGATTCCGAGTCGCTGGGTGAGGCCCTGGCAAGGGGATCTTAAGAATAAAGAAGTACAGGATCCGGTTGAAGTAGAGGATCAGGTTAAAGTAGAGGATCAGGTTTGATTTCTTATGTTTTACAGGGCATGGGTCAATATCACTGGTAGCCTTATGTCCTGAGGCACTTCAACGACACCAGCATCGACTGAACTTGGTCTTGACCCCATGTGAACGCAGCTGCCCAGCTCAGAACAGATCAAGAAAATCGACACAGCTTGTAGAGAGCGTGGTCTGAACTGTCAGCCTTGGGTTTTCATACATTGCACGTGGTGTGACAAGAAGACTTGGAGAGTCGCACGTGCATGTGATCGAGATAGTCTGTTTAAATGTCACTCATGTAATGATCGGGTTGTGTTTTGTTCTGAAGCGAGCGAGTTGTCTGACTTTCTAGGTGTGTTAGCATATTGGTAATGTGCTGTTAATATGGAAAGACAAGCGTGAATACTTTGAGAATAACAGTAGTTTTCTTGAGGTTTTAAGCTACATTAAGGACCTTGGGTGAAGGGTTTTTAGCAGAAATTAGTTTCAGGCTTTTAAGACGCTTAGCTTTCCAGTGTATTAATCAGAATAATAAGATAGTTGACAGGATTTGTAGAATTAGAATAAACGTTCCTCGAAGCTTGCAGGTGCATTGGAGCAGCTGGGAAAAGGAGGTAAAATGATGGCAACACCCCAGACGTAGAGCACAGCTATGTTGATTTGTTTTCCACCAGGTAGTGAGGGGATTTTTGACATTTTACCCAGAACGAATATTTGGGTAACATGGGCAAATTCAGCTGGGGTAACAGATTTTTGTCTGAGCTTGCAACAAGCAGATAACCCTTTTTGAACCTGTGTGATTGGTATGCCTTTGCAGGAGAATGAAACCGACTTTGATGGGTATTGGAATCCACGGAGCGTAAACCTGGCTAACAGAGAAAGCGGTTCTTGTTTAAGCCCCAACAGCAGATATGTTTGGCCCTCTATGCGTGGCGCAGCTTGGCAGAAAGCGGTCATTGAAAATTTAAATCAACTACATCAGTTACCTTTACAGGAGTTAGACTTATTGGCTAGCATTGTGCCTGTCCAATATGATAATGTTACTGCAACCGCAATGCCAGGTTGTAAAAGCATGTCACCACAGCTCCAACCAGTGAATGGTACAGGAGTGATCTGGTTTGATAAACCGCGGCATAGTTGGTTTACAAGGCAAGGGGAGCAGGGCCGGTATGTACGTTATCTAAATGTCACAGGGCATTCTCTTTGGAGTGACTTGAGAGCCGGAAGGTTACATGTAAGCACCACAGGGGGTTTTAAACTTCCTCCAGGAGTGTTTCTGGTTTGTGGAGATAGAGCATGGCCCCGTATTCCCATGCGACCTTGTTACCTTGGACGGTTAACGTTGTTTGCTCCTCACATGAAAGATTTATTCAATGTCAGTAGGGATCATGGGAGACCTATTTGAACTTTTGATGATACATGTAACGACAATGTACAGCTGCCATCAGTAGCACTGCTATAGCCACATCTATTTTTCTTCCAGGAGGAATGGCAGCCATGAATGCAAAAAATATACATAGCTTAGCATGCTGGGGTCAGAAACAATTTAATTTGACTTCATGAATGGTAAGTGAGCTACTTACTGATGTAGAGGGTGTTAGGCATACTACTTTGAAGAATCGAGCTGCCATAGATTTTTTATTGTTAGCACACGGACATGGTTGTGAAGATTTTGAAAGGGATGTGTTGTTCTAGTTTGTCTGATCACTCAAAAAGCATAACTCAGCAATTAGCAACACTGCACGACAATATGAAGCATGTTACTGAAGGACATGATGCTTTTTCTGACCGGCTCAATAGCCTCGGGCTAAGGGGATGGTTGCAGATTGTAGTTAAAGGAGCATTGGTAGTGGTAATAGTGTTCTTGATTTTGATATTGTTACTTCCCTGTTTGTTTCAATGTTTGCAACGCATAATGAATGGGTTAATTAAACAGATGTCCAGAATGGGGTCTGGATTGCTCAAAAACAAAAAGGGGGATTTCTGGAGTGGCTGGAAGAAAACGGGCATATTATGAGCAACCCAGACCGAATAACTTGGTTGTAATAACAGGCCGCAGCTCTAACAAGCTGCAGGTGTTGTGAAGGACATGTGCAAGGCCAAGGGAGACAAAGAAACTGTGTATTCACAGAGAGGTAAGAGAGTTGGACAGAAAGATGATAAAAACAGGATGCCTGCACAAGGGGGGAGCAGTGTGTGGGCACCACACCGAGACCAACCATAGGGGAGGTGGAAGCGTGTGAACAAGTAGTATAACCGATCACCTTTTACATAACAAAGCGTGCGTAGTGTGTGCATTTTTAGCTGTAGAGTATAAATTGGTGTGAGTCTATTAATAACGTGGCACTAACTTGATCACATTGGTCATATAAGTTGTGCCTGAGCCTACTGCGTCAACAACTACCATCTTCTCAATTCCCCAGAGAGTTTCTTGGTGCTTCCTTTTAACCAATTCACACATAATTTCCTCTGTAAATGTTAGTTGATGCGAAGGAGTCACCCGTCATCCATGATTTGGGGTTGCTTCAGTATACTAGCCAACTGATTGTTTTCTGGTGGATCCTGTGAGCTCTTAGGCCCTACTTTCTGCCGTTTCTCTGGCAGGACTAGCAATATTTGACTTTCAGCTGCTTCTTTCCTTGCTTGATCTGCCACTTGCTGTCCTATATGCACCGAGCTATCTCCAAGGTGCTGCACTTTACAATGCATAATTGCCAGCACCCTGGGTCAACTGGTCACCTGAAATGATTGTTGGGTCTTTGCCTCATAATTTGACGGGGGATCCTTGAGACGTTCAGAGTCCTCTTTCTTTCTTTCTTTCCAACAGCCCTATCGGCATGGTCTATTCCAAAGGCAAATTTCAAATATGTCCATGCATTAAAAAAGCCTTGTCTGTTCATAATAATCCCTTATTATGTGCCCTTAGTAAGGCTGTGAGTTCTGCCTCTTGGGCCCACGTGTCAGATGAGAGGGCTTTGGCTTCTCTTCTCTCTCTGATAGTTACCACCACATGTCCTGCTCTTTGGGTCCCATTTCGCACAAAACTACTACCACCTACAAATAAGTCCCAGTCTCCATTTTCTGTTGGCGTGCCTTTTAATTCCACTCGGCTAGAATATACCTCTGCCATTGTCTTTAAACAATCATGAGTTGGTTCTTCTTTTCCACTGAGATCATGTCATTTTTGCCCAGGTGTCAGTTCCTGGGCCTCTTGCATCGGTAATACTGTAGCTGCCACCGTGCGCGGACAGGTTGGCCGTCCTTTACTGACACTGTCCAGCTGTTTGGAAAAGCTCCCCATGGCTCTGCTCCATGGTTCCAGGCTCTGGGCCAACACTGCTAAGGCAACGTGTCACCTTTCATGCACAAAGAGTTCCAATGGGTTTTCTAGATTTGGGAGGCCTAGAGCTGGAGCACTCATTCCAGTCCGTTTCCATTCCGTAAAGGCATCTCTGCACTCCTGAGTCCAGACAAGGAGGTTTCCCTTTCCTCCGACACCTTCATATAAAAGCTTGGCAATGAGTCCCAAATTCGTTATCCGTAAGTGACACCACCCGGCCATTCCCAGGGATGCTCTGAGCTCTTGTTTTCATTTGGGTTCTGGGATTTGACAAATGGCCCTTTTCCTCCAGCTCCAAGACTCTGCTGGCCCAGGCAAATTGTAAATCCCCAATTGGTTGCTTCTTCTGGGGTGATCTGAGCTCTTCCCCAGGATAGTTTGTACCCCGCTAGGTGAAGTCGGAAAGGGGGGAGTTGTTACTATTTTTTTTTTTTTTTTTTCAGTTTTGCAGCTGCATTGCTTCCAGGTATTGCTCTTTGTTTCAGTGGGATCAGCACTGAGCCATTGCTAACCCACCCTCGCTGTGTAAGTTCATGCCAAGAGGAAAAGACGTCCAGAACTTGCGGTCCCTGAGGAGACCGTTGTGTGGTAACTAATGACACAAACACGGACAGTCCATACAGGGGAAGCACAGTGAGCTTCAATTCAATTCAGCCAGCTGTAACCAGAGGGTCGGCTGTGTGTGAGACTCCAGTGTCTGATTGTCCAAACCACTTTTGGTGCTGAAATCTCCGTTTTTAGGCCCAAGCACTGTTTAGGATCTCAGCTCCTCTTTAACCACTTTTTTAAGGCACAAGTTTTTAAATTTTGGAAAGCAAAGCCTGATTTTAAAAGCCTAAAGCTTCATTTATCGGATAGAAAAGCACATTTATAGAGTTCAGCACCTCCTTCTCAAGCCCTGAAGCCCTGGCTGGCTGACACTTTGTGCAGCCCAAACCTGACAGCCTCCAAAGGGGGGGATCCCAGGGGCTCTCAGGGTGCCCTGCTGCAGCGCAGACCACCCTCTCTTTACATTCCCTCAGGCCTGGGGGAAGCTCCTGGGAGGCAGTTTGTGGCTGCTGCCTCTGCCATGCCACCTGCCACTGCAGCACAGGTGCCTTCAGCATCCCTCCAGGCAGGCAGAGCCGGCTTTTAGGCTGCCCTGCGCCCCTCCAGCGGGCTCAGGAGGCCCAGGTCCCTCAGCCCCTGCACACAGCTCAGCTGCTTTAGGCCCCTAAGCCCACCGTGACAGGCTGCCCGGGGCCCTTCTCCAGTTTCTTCACCCTCCTTTCAGAAGGAGAAACTCATGGGCTCATCCAGCATCCAGCATAATTCCCATGCCCTTCTCCCCCAGCTGTTCCTCGGCCAGTCACACCCCAGCCTGTCCCCATGGACAAGGTTGTTCTGCTCCCAGGGCAGACTTTGCCCACTCTGCCTTGTCAACTTATGGAGGTTTCTTTCGGACGAGTCCCCAGGCATGCCAAGGTCCTTCTGGACTGAAACCCCAACACATCAGCACTTCTAGTCTGTGGGCAAGTGCTTCAAACACCATCAGAACAAGAGGAACGGGAGACCACGATGCACTACATGGAGTTTCTACCTCAGGTTGACAATTCCCACAGTAAACATCTCCGAAGTACCAGGACAGGATATAAAACAAGAAAAGCATGGCCAAGGGGGAAAGGACTGACAGGCTAGGGTGTTTTTGAGGTTTTTTTGCAGGATATTAGGAGAGTACCAGAGAAGAACTTGTATCAGGGAGAGGATGGGCTCAGGGCTGATTGTGGGCACCTATGAGGCAGCCCTGCACCTGGTGTGAGTTCCTTCAGTGCTCAGGGAACATGCGAGGGCTTTGCCTAACTGAAAAACAGGAATGGGAAGGAAGGACAGCACCATTCAGGCTGGTGGGGAACTGGGCAGGTTTCTTGATCAACCTCCTGCACAGAGCAAGGCCAGACCAAGTGACTCAGGGCTTTCCCCAAACAGACTTTGGTCCCTCTCTGGGATAGAGCCAGCACACACTCTGTGAGATACAGATTCCAAAAGAAGGCTGTCATCATTTTGGAAGACTTACTCAACTTTAGGTCCTCTGAACCTCTCTTGTTTCAGCCTATTGCCTCTTGTCCTTGTGTCTTGCGGTACGGAGATGAGCCTGACTATGTCTTCCTGGTACCAGTGCCATGCTGCTGCATGTTCCTCCAAGATCTTTTTTTCTCCAGGGTGGACAAGCCCAAATGACTCAACTTCTTCTCATTTTGCAAGTTCTCCACCTGTGACCACCATGGTGGGCCTCCACTGAACAGGGTCCAGTTTAACAATGTCTCTGGTATGCTGGATTCCAGGTACGCTGGATCTATTGTATCATGTGCCGAGTAGAGGGGGATAATCACTTCAATTGTCTCTGCTCAATCTCATCGAGCCCACCATGCTGTTTGGCTGAATTTACCGATGACTTGTGCTCTGCCTGAAACACGCAAGGGTCAACAGTACCGTTCCCACACAGCTGCTACCCAGCCACGCGGTCCCCAGGCCCTCTGATTGCAGGGGCTTAGTCCACTCTGGAGAAAGGACATAGGATTTTTCTTTATCGAATACAATGAGGTTCCTTTGGAACCTCACTTTGACCTGTCTGTGTCCTTAAAGATGACAAACTTGCTTTCCAGTGTTGTGTCTGCTGTCTTGAGTGTGGTGTAAGAGTCGGTCTAAAGAGAACTATATGGTCTCAACATTGCCAACAGAGACCTGGAGATGGAATGTGGTCCTCATGGACACCAAGACACAAGGACCCTGGGAAAGAGAACTGCACGGCACGAGGAGTACTATGCCGCTCCCTGCAACCTGGGATTGAATAGGGCCGCGTCCAGAAGATGGATCACAACTGTGGTCATAACAACGAACTGGAAAACAATACAAGAACATGTCTCCTGGTCTGAAGCTACCCGCCACTGGAGCAAGATAACCTGGCTCGAGAGGGCGGAGACTGGCGGCAGTCCATGGACCAGAGGAGGAGCAAGGTGTGTTGCTTGGCATAAAAAGATGCCTTCTTAGCAACTGAACTTTGGAGGTCTTCCCCACCAAGGATCACGACGACTGGAAGGACCAGCGGGATGCTGCCTGGACCTGGGACCATAGGGACACCTTGGACCCGTGGTGGTAGCTGTAATCCTCTTTCCTTTTCTTTTTACTTTTTCTTTTATTCACTTTCTGTCTTTCTACCTATCGCACGCCGCTTTACGGGCAAGCAATAAAATTGTGCTGTTGGATTGAAGCATAACCCCTTGGCGTGGTCACCTTGACTTTTTGTGCTTTGAGATCATAGTTAGCGAACCATCATGAGTCCACTGAGTGGACCGTGACATTAAACTGGTGTCACGGACAGGATCCTGAGAGACAGAGGGGTGCAGGTTGTGTGTGGTTTGTAACAGGGGAAGGACGTTTCATTCTAGCCGCACCTGGCCCTACACCCACCTGGGTGAGAGGTCTCCAGAAAGCAAGGGGGGTGACTCGAATTTCCCACACACCACACATACCTAGGCCTTAGCACTCCAAACTCCGATTGAGGGCTCTGTCTGTTGGGATCAAGCTAAAAGAACTCGAAGTGCAAAAGGGGGAAAGTGCTATAGAGGGGGGTTGCCCTCGTGTTAAGAGTATTTGTCTGCTCTGCTCGGGAAAGTGAAGGGACAACCTTGTAGTAACTATAAGCTGCTTTCCTGAAGCAGATTTTTGGTCCCTTCAACCATTTGGGAAAGAGAAGGGCGACACAGCAGTGGCTGTGTGTTTGCAACTAAGTCTAGCCTCCCCTAAGTGGGTTTGGTCCCTTCGTAGTAACAATGGCCGAAAAAGCTGATAAACAAAATCCTTTGTTAATGAAAGATCGGGACATGTTTTACACATTTCTGGCAAAGTATGGGGCTCGACCCTCTGTACCCGGAGGAGATTGGGCTCAAGATAATTGGGCAAACTTGCAGAATGTCGTGGACCAAGTGACATCCTTACAGGCTGAAGTTAAGGTTAGATCAGCTAAGGGCAAATCTATAGTCTGTGCCATTTTAGGAGCTAGCCTGGTCGCAGCAATTGAAGATCGCCTTAGAAAATGTAGCAATGAAAACAAAATTATAGAATCCCTTGAAAATTTGGTGAAAGTTCTGCAAAAAATGAGTTATGACTTAGAACAACAATTAGAGAAAGAAAGGGAAGAAAATTATGACTTAGAACAACAATTAGAGAAAGAAAGGGAAGAAAACCACTTGTTAAAAACCACCCTGAAGGCAGCATGCTCTAAATACACTGAAGTCCTGAGTGAAATGGAGCCGGAAGTAGAGGAAAAGGGTATTCGACTAATTAACCCAATATACTCTCAGAAGGAGTTGGTGGGGGTGAGAAAACGTTTTGTGGACAACCCTCAAGTGAGACCCTTAATTAAAGCAAAATATACTTATCTGAATGAGGATGAGGATGATCCCCACATTACAACCAAAGAGATACCATATACTGCCACGGAGCTAGCCAAACTGAGCAGAGAGTATGGACGTCTTCCTAAAGAGTCCGAAACAGAGTATGTGTGGCACATATCCCTAACTGGGGGAGATGAAATAGAGGATGTGGGAGCAACCCAACAGAACATCATTTCACATTTGGAAAATTTGGGATTGCAGATCCCTTCAGAAAAGGTCCAAAAGCCCTCGCAGGAAGCGAATTTCTTAGGAATCTGGTGGAAAGGGGGAATGACATGCATCCCACCAGATACCCTTGCTTCCTTAGAACAGATCAAAATGCCTGAGTCGAAAAAGGATCGACAACATGTCTTCGGATTATTGGTGTTCTGGAGAAAACACATCCCGGACTTTTCTATCATTGCCAGACCTCTTTATGATTTGCTAAGAAAAAAGGTCAAATGGGAATGGACTGCTTCTCAGGAAGAGGCTATGCAATTGTTAATTTTTGAAGCAACAGCACACCAAGCTCTTGGCCCTATCCACCCTACAGACCCCTTCCAGGTGGAGTGGGGGTTTGCTTTATCAGGACTGTCAGTTCACATATGGCAGCGGGGCCCTGAGGGTCCAACCTGGCCTGTGGGATTTTACTCCCGTGGCTTTAGGGATGCTGAGAAAAGATACACTGTTTGGGAGAAAGGTTTGTTTGTGGTTAGCTTGGCTCTCATAGAAGTAGGAAAAATCGTATGACAGCAACGCATTATATTGAGAGGCCCATTTAAAGTTATAAAAGCAGTCACTACTGGGACCCCTCCCCCTGACGGGGTGGCCCAGAAAGCCTCAGTACGAAAGTGGTATGCTGAGATTGAGCACTACTGTAACACTTTCTCTGTATCTGAAGGAGTTTTTAAAAACCTAGCTACACAAGAAGTAGCGAGCCTGGACGAGGGCCAAGATAAACCTGCCTCAGTCATGCAGGTGGCCCCTCCTTTTCCCTGTGAACAGTCAGTTAGTGCTTGGTTTACTGATGCTTCTGCCAAACGAGAAGGAAAAGTGTGGAAATTCCGAGCAGTAGCGCTCCATACCTCTTCTGATGAGCAAATTATAGCGGAGGGAGAGGGTAGTGCACAAGTTGGTGAATTAATTGCAGTATGGAGCGTTTTTCAACATGAAGCACAAACTGCTTCTCCTGTTTACATTTATACTGAACCTTATGCTGTGTTTAAGGGATGTACCGAATGGCTTCCTTTCTGGGAGCAAAACGAATGGCAGGTTAATAAGATTCCAGTGTGGCAAAAGGAAAAATGGCAAGACATCTCAAGTATTGCTAGCCAAGGGAACTTTGCTGTAGGTTGGGTAGCTTCCCATCAGATAGATGGGGGGTCAGCAGGAGAATGGAATAACCGGGCTGATGAGTTAGCAAGGCTAGCTCCTGTACAGAAGGACCAGACTGTAGAAGACTGGGAACACCTGTTAGAATGGTTGCATGTAAAACGCAAACACACAGGAGCTAAAGATCTGTATCATGAAGCCCCTTGCCTGAGGCTGGCCCGTCACCAGAGATATGTGTAAAACCTGTATATCAGCCTGCAAACAATGTCGAAGACGACTTGAAAAGCACCCTTTAGAGGATGACCCTCTGCATTTGAGGGAGGGTAAAGGCTTGTGGGATGCCTGGCAGGTGGATTTTATTGGCCCCTTTAAGAGATAGGGAGGAAAACTTTTTGTGCTGGTGGGAGTGGAAATAACATCAGGACTAGTCCACGTAGAAGCCTTTAACAGGGCTACGGGGGAGAACACGGTGAAAGCGCTGCATGAATGGTTTGGAACTTTTCCAAAGCCACAAGAAATACAATCTGATAACGGTTCTCACTTTACTGCCGGAATTGTACAGGACTGGGCACGAAGCAAAGGGATTAAATGGGTATTTCATACCCCGTATTATCCGCAAGCTAATGGAACTGTAGAAAGGACCAATGGTCTCTTAAAACGACTTTTGAAACCTCATGAGGGAAATTGGGATGTCCGCTTGTGGGAAGCTGTTAAAGCTGTAAATGATAGAAGGAGGGTAAACGGATGCCCCAAAATAACCGCTTTTTGCCCAACGGCTCCTTCCTTGATTCCTTCATTAAAGGGACCAAATGATTTAAAGAACCCAGCTCACTTCTCAGGACAACCCATTCTGGTGGCACTTCCTACTGTGGGAAACGTACCACTGGTACTGAAAACCCCACTGCATGCATGTGCTTGGGAAGCCTTTGATGCCCTGGGAAAGGCACATAAGAGAAACACCCGCTGGATAATCCCATCATCTTAACTCTTTTTTGCCTCAGGGAGGCAAGCTCTGTTGTTTTATTTTTACAGGAGAACTCCGAGGGACACTGAGAACATGAACTATAAATAGATGAAAATTCATAGCCCTAAATTTTAAAATGACTAATAGTAAAATTGGACTGGTACTACTTGTTTGTGTTTTCCCACTTACGCATAACCAAAAGGGTGCTGAATGGCCTTGGTCTAAATCTATTGTCGGGTATACTGCTTTTACAGGGCAGTATCCAAAGAATCACTTTCTAAATTTGGCCACTGTAGTACTGTATGATGATAAGGCCTATTCCCCACTTGAATGGGAGTGGGATAGGAAAGACTGGATCAGAACTCTAACTGGAATAATTGGAGAAAAGGTTATGGTAGGATGCAGAAAAGTGGAAGGACTTCTCTATGTAAAGGCCTCTTTAATTACCGTCTCTGGCAATCTTTTGGATCCAAATTTAACAACCAGGATTCACCCCGGTATTTCAGCAAAACTTTGTCATGCTGCTGGGTGGGAATGTGATAAGCAAGAATCCCTTATTATGTGCTGTCGCCAAAAGCACGTCGGCAATTATACCACCCTTGATCCATGTACCAACAATGTTAAGATCTCTAAGTCTTGTAAAAATGACAAGACTGACTGTTGGTATAACCTCACCTTGACGAGACCTGTCTATGTGGTGTGTAGTTGGCGAAGCAATCCGGCAAACCGATCAGATCTATTGAGTCTGACCTTCAAATTCAAAATAAATGCTGTAACTAAAACCCCAGTGATGCTTGTTGCAATAGTCACACACCATGGCATGGACACGACCCTCACGCTGAATGACAAAAATAAAGTTTTACCCCCTTTTATGGTGGCTCAGGGTGACAACATCTCCATACGATGCAGATTAATTACTGAATCCCTTATTGTGCCAACAAACAGCTATGAAATTGAACCCCATGGTTCTATTTTGTCATGTAAAAACCAAGGCCAAGAGTGTTGGCTGGATTTGACTGCAATGCAGTACCCCTATAAGATTATGTGTGGCATAAACAACACGGAATACTGGGGGGAACTCAGAATAGATGTCATTACACCTACCACTCAACCAATGGCTGTACCCAATCCAAAACTTTTTGAAATTGGACCATATATAGTCAGAAATACAGGTCAACAACAAAAGTTGTTTAATCCAAAATGGTCTCTTAAACGAGTTGAGTTGTTGATGCAAATTAATGTTTCAGATATTCAGCCAGCCTGCTCTCCTTTCCTAAAACCCTCTTATGAGGGAGGGATAACCTGGCTGCGGAGACAGACACCTTTGGGAAACGGACTCGGAGAGAACTCACTGGTGTTTTGGGAACAGGATTGGGGTTTCTGAATGGCATTGACTCAGAGATATTAATGAACAAATTGGCAACTACAGCTAATGATCTGGCAGGATTGCAACAACCTTTGCAATCTTCCCTATTGGCTCTGGGAACTAACCAGTGGCAGTTAACAGATGTGTTACCAAAATGGGAAAAGGTGAATATGGAAGATCACAAATTGATTGTAGATACACTTGGCATAATCCAAAATAACCTTTCTCTGGCTCTTAGTTGTATCCAGGCTCAATTATGGATACAATCAGTGGCTGCCTCGATTATTAGAGAAGGTGAAGGAGGCACTTTTCCCACTGAAATTCGGAAAGTAGTCTGGGACCGTGCCACCGATTTTGAGAGGAAACTCCAATCCTGGTGGAATTTGGTAAACTTTACTTATAACCCCACTACAAACATTGCCACCGCTTTTGTACTGACGATGTCACATGCGTCAATAAATGTAATCTACCCCATTATTGCCTTAGGATTGAACCAGAAGGGAACCACACTCTATCCTTTCGAGCACAGAGTATGGGCCCAAAAGGTGGATGAGAAATGGCAAACTGTAGATTTGGAACCTTGTATCGTGCAGGAACAACAAGGATTTGTCTGTGAAGGCAACACAATCAGAGCTCAGGACATTTGTTTAGACACTACACAGAGAATCTGCCATTTTGAGATTCGTCCTGACGATAACCCTGAAACAGTGCTTGTATATATTGGCAAGGGTTGTGCATGTTTGAGAACTGCTTGTAATTCTGTATCTGTAGATACGGTGATTGTAGATACTAAGAATCATTCCAATTCTTGCGTTTGCAATTTTATGAACATCACTGGATGTGACTTCTCCTATTTAGCCCCAGGCACATCCCACCAGCTCTTGAAATCTAATTATACACTAATTCACGATTTGCAGCCTGTATCCATTGGAATGAATCTCACCTTGGTAAAACAACTGTTACAGCATCAAGACTTGATCAAGATTCTGGCAAAGGTTAGAGAAAACGGACAGAAAACCTTGATAACTGTCCATCACAATGTGGAAGAAATACACCGTGTCTTGAGAAGAGTGAGAAAAGGTGCAGAACACGGATGGTGGGACACACTTTTCGGATGGTCACTGACTGCTACTGGCATCTTGAGCAAGTTGTGTCACCCTATTGTCATCCTTTTGATATTGGTCTTGATTGGTCTTGTTTTGTCAATGATATTGTATGTCTTAAATTGGAGAATGGTAAAGCAATTGACGTATCTGACATCTGTAATCAATGCACGTATCTTGTTGAATATCCCTTCCAATGTGGACATCCCTAAATCTACTGACACAAGGAAAATTGTATAAGACCTAAACAGATTTATGTTTAGTCATTTTTATGAATACCATTTGATTGTTTTGAACTGTTTGAAAGAAAGAGGATTATTTTCCCCTTCTTTTCCTGTCTGTCATTTTCTTTTCCCCTTTTCTTTCCCTGCCCTTTTTTACCCCTCTCAGAGGATTATATCGCTGCCACGTGGTCCTGATAACAATGTTGAGCCACGGGGTGGTGTAAGAGTCGGTCTAAAGAGAACAATATGGTCTCAACATTGCCAACAGAGACCTGGAGATGGAATGTGGTCCTCATGGATACCAAGACACAAAGACCCTGGGAAAGAGAACTGCACGGTACGAGGAGTACTATGCCGCTCCCTGCAACCTGGGACTGAAAGGAACAACTACACCCTGGGAAGGAGAACTGCACGGTACGAGGAGTACTATGCCATCCCCTCCCACCTGGGATTGAATAAGGCCGCATAACAGCTGTCCAGAAGATGGATCACAACTGTGGTCATAACAAGGATCACGACGATTGGAAGGACCGGCGGCGGGATGCTGCCTGGACCTGGGACCATAGAGACGCCTTAGACCCGTGGTGGTAGCTATAATGCTCTTTCCTTTTCTTTTTACTTTTCCTTTTATTCACTTTCTGTCTTTCTACCTATCGCACGCCGCTTTACGGGCAAGCAATAAAATTGTGCTGTTGGATTGAAGCATAACCCCTTGGCGTGGTCGCCTTGATTTTTTGTGCTTCGAGATCGTGGTTAATGAACCATCACGAGTCCACTGAGTGGACCGTGACTTGTGGTTTCATCTAGAAATTCTATGAAAAAACACCCTCTCATCTCCTCCAGGTTCAACAGGCAAGGTGACAGGTTAGATCCCATCAGCACCCATCTACCTGGATACCTCCAGGCAGAGAACCAGGCACTGATCATGTATGTCAGAGACTGATGATCCAGCTGATTTAATAAATATCTACTTCTCTACTCATGCAAACCCGAAATATCCTAATGTGGCACCAGAATATTGTGGATGAGGGTTTTGAAAGCTATGCTCCCTTCCACTGAAAGGCGACCACTGCTCTGTCTAAGTCCAGCAATCCTGTCCTTTCCTCACAGAAAGCAGAGAGGATGTCCAGGCACAATCTCTCCTGGTCAACCCACTCACCTCATTCATACACCATGAAATATTACACTAGTGGTCAGTCTCTGGGAATTTTACTTCCCCTGCTCAACCCTTGGCCATGCGTGCCATGGGTGGGTGCTGCCAGCCCTGCGAGAGCTCTCCCCGTCTCCATGGCCTTTCCCAGAGGATGGAGAGTGGCCTCCCTGTGACAGCAGCCTGCTCGCTCAGCCCCCTGGGATACCGCCCCTCTGCTCCCACGGACTGCTCAAGGTTGCCGGAGGTCAAGGCACTTGATCCCCTCCCACTGCTGCTGCTTCTCCTCCAGAGTCCTGCCTGCAGCCACAGAGGCCTGGGAGAACTGGCCGGGGAAGGCGGAGGAGAAGAGGGCAGAGACAACCTCAGCTGTACCCACACCTGCCCTTGCTCAAGTCAGCAGCGGCCACACAGTATCTCTGTGTCTTCTGTGACTGCTCCTGAAGGAGGGAACACTCCTTCGGGTGCCCTGGAATTGCCTCACCGGTCTAAACCGCGTGGTGGATGCCTGGGCTGTTGGAGGCTGCTGTCCTTGCCGAGCAGCTGTGCTGAGCTCTGCCACCTGCCTTGGCACTTGGTTCCCTCAGGGTCACAGCTCTGTCTGCAACAGGACGGGCTGCAGCTGCCTCTGCGTGGGCGCCTGGCTGAGGGCACTGCTGCACATCTGGGCTGAAGGCCCCCAGCTGTGGCACCAGCCCAGCTCTGCCTGGCCATAAGGCAACCTGGTACCAAGTGTCCCCGAGCCCGTGGGTGCAAAGGCTTTGCTTCAGAGCAGAGACATGGCCTGGGCAAAGGAGAGCTGGGTCTTGAGCCCTCGGACTGTGCAATGAAGTGCTGAAATGGGCTCTGCAGGGCTTACTGAAGCACTGAAGACATCCTCCCTGCCCCTGCCTGCAGAACCACCAGACACACACATACACACACGCTCTATTAGGAGTACTTGGATCCTTTGCTGCAGTTTTCCTGGTGTCCTCTCTAGTAATGGGTTAACAAAAGTTGATACTCCTGCAGAAAACTTTTTCTAGTAAGAGAATTGCCACTGCTGGAAATAAGTGTGTCCCCCCAGGAGAGGCAAGGCCCGTGAGGGATTGCCTCATCCTGCTGCCCAGCAGGTTCCCCTGCAGCCCCAGGGACAGCTGGAGGGAGCCCAGAGGGGCAGAGGAGGGAGGCAGGGAGAGCTCAAAAGCAGCCCTTGGTGGGGGGCTGCTGAGAGCTCCCTGCTGGAGAAATCTGCAGAGCCCTGGAGCCGGTAAGTGTGTGGCTGCAGGGCAATGCCTCTGCAGTTCCTAGCCGGGTCTGCAGCAGCTGGGCCCCCCCAGCCTGTGAGACCGTGTGGGAGCCTTTTGCTGTGGAGGAGGCCAGTGTGCTGCAGAGCAGGGCTTCCCTGCTGCAGCGTGGGAGGGCCAGGGCATGTGGGCTGCCTTGTGCCAGGGCCGGCTGCAGGGCTGTGAAGGTGGCTGTGCAGGCAGGGGTGCCCAGGGCTGTCCTTGCCAGCAGGGTCCCTGCAGCCCAGGGGGCTGTGTGCTGGGGCAGGGGCTCTGCCGCCTGCCAGGGGCAGCTCTCAGCCTGCTGGGGGCTCCCGACAGCTCTGGGGGCGTATGGACCGACCCCTGATAGGGAAGGATCTCTCTGCTGTTGAGAGTGTGCCGCAAGGGTGAGCGCTGCTTAGAAGTATAGGTTACCCTCAGAATATGTCTGGATGAGACTTTTCGTATCGAAGGTCAGCGCAGGGATTGCTATGATAAATCCAGGGCTCTCCTCAATCTGTGTTTTCAGTTTTCTGTTGTTGGGGGCAGGAGAGGGGAGGCAGAAATGTTAATGGAGATCTCGAGTTTGAAGATGTCCCTGAGACTGCCAGCTGTAACTCTGAGTGATGAGGAGGTCTGCCAGGAGCCTCCTGAAGTGCCCTCAGCCACTCCTCCGCCTATGAACAGCAGCAGCAGCACCTTTGCTGGAGCCATCAGGGTCGTTCTGAGCTGCCCTTTTCCCCCTGCGGACAGGACCCTGTGCCCAGCCAGTGCCCTTCAGAGAGGCACGTTTGTGCGGGGCCAGTGCACAGAGGCAGAGATGTGGTCTGTGAGCACTGACAGGGAAAGACCTGGCACAGGGAGATACCTCCCACAAGGAAAGTCTCCTGACATCCAGGATATTGCAAGGACTGATAGGAAAATTCAGACAGAATTGTTGTTGAAGGGAGAATCAGAAAGCTCTCTCTGACCATGTGCAGTGCAGACCCCTTTCTCTGAGGCATCCCCCTGGCCTGCTCTCCCCCCAGCAAAGCCTCTGCCCTCAGGGCTGGGGGTCCCGAGGCGTGAGCCACCCCCTCTGCAGCCAGAGCTCCAGCAGAGCCGCGGTGCAGCTCTGCAGCCACGTGCCCCGGTCCCTCTGCAGAGCACAGGGGCTGAGAGCAGCTGCCCGGCAGTGTTGGTGTGTGGGAGGTGGCGAGCAGAGCTGGGCAAGGGCAACGCTGCCCTCAGTGCCTGGCTCGCTCGCCCTGGACACTCTTACCTAGACCATCAGTGCAATTTTACTTCTTTCTCTGCCGTTTTGGGTTAGTTTTATTCTCTAGCTCTTGCTGTCAGGCTCTCTGGGGATGGGTGTTTCAGCTGCAGAGTCACACTCTGACCTTGTGGGTCCTCTCCTGCAGGTGTGTCCATGGGAACAAGTGTCCCAGCTTTCCTCTCAGCTGTGGGGCTGTGGGCAATGCCCTATGTGGGGCTGGGCAATGGGCTGGTTCTCCCTGAACCTGATGCTCTTGTTAGGGCACTTGGCTACCTCCTTGAAGTTCCCTTCCAAGCAGCGAGTTGCCCTCCAGAGTGGAAACCTGTCCCCTCGCACCCATTAGTGATCTGAAAGCCCCACATAGAAGCGTAGAGTTTCTGTGATGGAGAAAACACTGTTGGGGTGGGTGAAATGAGCTGTGTATCCTTTGCTGTGGGTGGGATGCTGAGTTCTGATGAAAGTCTACAACCTTTACTGGTCTGTGGTGGGTCAGTCCGTTCTCAGCAGTGCCTTGTGGTATTTCAGGGTAACATGGGAGTGTGGCCACCATTCATCTCAGGAAGGTGCAAGCCCATAGAAACTGGGAACCAGAAGGACAGACCACCTCCCCTCACTGGGCACTCACCCACAGGCAATCCTCTTGCCTCACAGACCTCACTCTGTTCCACCGGAGGGCAGCAAAAATGCTCTGCTTTTCTGACATCTGAAAATACTCAACAGGAGAGATGGGGGGGAGCTGTGAAAAAAACTCAAGCTCTCTTACAATGCCTTCACCCTTCCCGTTCCTTAGCACTGGCGCTGCAGACGCTGACCAGCCCTTCTGCGTTGGCACTGGTTTCAGAGGACAAAGTTAAACACCAGGACTGGTCCCTGCCCCCACCCACTGCTGCAGAGTGGGGCTGGCTGGTCAAGAGCCCGTGGGCAGATGCCCTGCTCTTCATCA